>NC_066580.1:81052175-81371568 GCF_024323335.1 Lathyrus oleraceus | reverse complement strand
TTTTTTATAAATAAGATGGAAGAAATATATTAAGGAGTACAAAAGATATTCGACTCGTTAGTACATTAAAACAAAACATTCTATAAAATTAACTAAAAATAAACACACAGTTTTATCTTTCAAACCATCCCGAAAATATTACATTGACTTCTACACTTCCCATAAATCAATTCCTTAGGAAAGATTTAACCAAATCAAAATTCGGTCCATTTTAAAATACACCACCAGTCATAATGGACTTGGCGCGCCGCACGCACTTTCTGTTTTCACACACTTCTCTTAATATCTCATATAAATTGTTATCTAATACTACATTTTTTCATTTTACAAGCTAAATCATTGAGTTATTTTGAAGATTGATGTTTGAAAATTTTAACTTTTGAAATACTATAACAATTGGTTAAAATAGATGCTATATTTTCAATATTTGTTCTTCTTATTTGGTATAATTGATATCCTTTATCAAAAAATAAATTATATTTTTTGTAATCATATTACAAATTTATAATTGAAAATTTTCATATAATGATTGTTATTATACATTCTCCATTTAGAATAAATGTGTTTTTTACCGATATATCTCAATATATTATTTCTACAATACCAAAATAAATTTATCCATGCGGGAGGATGTGTATTTACTAGTTTTGCTTATAAAAAATTTAACATTTTACTCCCTAATTTAAATTTGTGAGTTTTAACATTTTAATTTGTAAGTCGAATAAGTTTACAACTAGAATGATATAAATATTGTTAATTTTATTTTTACTTTAACAAAAAGTATACTATTTATTCTATAATAATATAAAAGTGCATAATTAAAATTACATAAAATATGTAACTTAAATTCTCTTTCCAAGCCAACGGAATCTCATCATCTCGAGTAACGAGAGAGTATCTCTTTGTATCGGCAAAAAGACACACAACTCCTTCAAGTTCTGCATCACAATATTCATAGTTAACAATATTATAAAATATTTAAAAACGATGAGTACTTTTTCAATAGAAAAAATTAAAGTCTAAACAGACCATCAATTCTTTCTGCTTCTTTTCTGGTCAGCTTTACGACAAATCCATTCAAATCTTCGAGTAATAGTCGATAACAAACTCTGTTGCCGAGAGTCTAAAATTGTAGGAAAAAAAAATAAGTTAAAAAATCTTCAAATTTTTGTGTTGGGTAAATAAGAATTCACTTGTAACAATTAAGCCACCTATTAGCAGCTTGATGTATCAATTCAATGTATTGACGCAGTATATTTTCGAAATAAGGTCCAGTTATGACAATATACATCTGCATTTTTAACTCAATAGGTTATGATAAAGAAAAAAATTACATTTTTTCAATAAATTAAACTATTAAAAACATAAATATGAAAAACTGATAACAACTTGTCTTTAGGTCATTTTGTTGACATGGTGAATAACATTTACCAAAAGCACCGTAAGTAGCGTAAGACTAGGAGGTACAAAAGGATACGAACCATTAGCCCTTAATTGTAAAGCTAATACTGACAACAAAATGTTAAAGTGGAAAATTTTGAAAAATTTTAATTATTCACACAACCATAAATAACATTCTTGTATCTCATATTCACTATCAGTATCACATTAAAAAAGATTTTCATAACTAAGAAAAATGTATTGTAAAATTTATTTTCACATTTTGTCAACAAATGTTATAACGGTTATTTAGGCACTTAAAGAAAAAAGAAAAGAGAAAGAGAGATGGTACATGGTTGGCTGGACGGTGGTCGCTGTTGAAGCTGGAACCTTGGACAAGTGGAGGTCCGGTGCTGAGGGATTAGCGTTATTCATGGCGTGCTTGGAATACAAGACACAAGTCACTTGAAGTTTATGTCATGAGTTGGACTGGATTTCTAAAGATATATATATATGTGGAAAAAAACTTAATTGTTAAACATTTTAGTTTTTCCAGTGCCCCTAGGACTTTACCGAAATGGTAAACATGGGGATGAGACTAGAGGAAGGTGTCCAAGAGGGACGGTTGTCTAGAGAGGAAGTTCGTTAGCAAGAAGTACAGCAGTGGATTTTCCAGAACGAAAGAATGCGAGACTAATGCATATCGGTTGGGAGGCATAGGAGGCCTCATGTTAGAAGGCGTCCACAACCCCCGTCAACACCATCAGCAAGTATCATATGTTATTCCAGTATTTTCAAATAAACAATTAATGCCCGTTCAACAACACGTCAACAACAGCCACCGCAAAGAACAAATAACTACAACAAACAATAACACCAATAATCAATTCAGCAATCATGTCATCAACATAAACTTTAATCTCTTTATGCATCATATCATGAAAAAGAGTAGTCATTTCTCTTTGGTAAGTTTCACAAGCATTCTTTAAACCGAAAGTATCACTCTATAACAGAATGTTCCTCAAGGCTTAATGAATATGGTCTTCTCCATATCTTCGTGTGCCATTTTGATCTGATTATATCCGGAAAATCCATCCATAAACGAAAAGACTTTGAATTAGCAAATTGTCTACCAACATATCAATGTGTGGCAGAGGGAAATCATCTTTCGGCCTGGCTTTATTCAAATCTTTATAGTCAACACACATGCAGAATTTTCCATTCTTCTTCGGCACAGACACCCATTACGGATACTCAACGGTCACAAGGAAACCGGCGTCGATCTGCTTCTGCACTTCCTCTTTGATCTTCACAGCTATATCAGGATGCGTTCTTCTCAACTTCAGCTTGACTGGCGGACATTCTGGCTTCAATGGCAATCTATGCTCCACAATCTCAGAATCTAAACCAGGCATGTCTTGATAGGACCATGCAAACACATCTGAATACTCTCGAAGAATATTAATCAACCCCTTCTTAACATCTGGACACAGACAAGATCCAATCTTGACTTTCTTCACATCATCCTCGGAACCCAAGTTGACTAACTCAATCTTCTCTTCGAACGACTCTAGCGGTAAATTCATGATCATCAAGTGTAACACCCCAAAATTTTCCCTCCTCATTCATGCATTCATTTTTAGGTCATTTAACATTTCATATTGCATTTCATCATGTCAATCAGAATCAGATCCAAGAAGCTTGAATATCATCCAAGACACTTTGTGGGTTCTATCCGGGTGATCAGTCAACATAAGAGAAAGACTTGAGTTACTTCCAATAGGTTCAAATGGGGCCTATTCATCATTCAGAACGCTGATCTTGAAGGAGCAAAAATTTGTTTCTGAGCTGTCATGCTCGCTAGGCGAGCAGAATGGTTCGCCTAGCGAACCTGAGCTGTCATGCTCGCTAAGCGAGCAGATCCTTCGCTAGGCGAAGCGCACGCGTTTTCAGAATATAACAGAAAGTCATGGGTTTGATTTGCCCTCATCTGAGCCCACCAAGCCACAAAACCAGGTTATAAATACTAGAGTTTCAGTAGAACAAAAGAGGGGGAGAACCTGGAAGAAAACTTGATCAATATAACATGTTGAGAACATTGGGACTCATATATGATGCTCATAACCATTCTTGAATCAATTATTGGTTGTGCTCTTTGTTCATGAGGGTCTCAAACCCTAGATGTCAATTTGATGAATCAATGAGATCATGCCCTTCCTACAAAAGAGTTAGGCAAATGCCAAGACATATTTTTGGTGTTTTGGTTAGTGAAATTATAAAATACAAGTATGATATAATCACAAAGTGCTTGGTGACCTCTATTAAAACAAACCCAATGAAAGAGGGGTAAGGAGGATGGCAAGGTACGATCCCAATGCTAGTGCTTATGATGAGATTACATGAGGGATCTTAGAGTCAAAATTGGAGTCTTACACATTCTTCTGACTTCTGATTGACATGAGTGTTGGATTGATAACCTTAAAGATCTACCCCACGCCACTGTATTAGAATTAACACCACCAATTCATTGACTCCTTATCATCAATATTTATTTACTTCTTGTTTCAAAACTATATATATATATATATATATATATATATATATATATATATATATATATATATATATATATATATATATATATATATATATATATATATATTAAGATTAGAATGGTTTTTACTTTTGGAGTTTCTTTTACTTTCATATATAAAGATGAATAATTAATTTTTATAGGTTTGGTTTCGTTAGAATATAGTTGAATTTCTGCTTCTATAATTATAATTGATTTTTATTAAATTAATTAGGATAATAAAATTAAAAAGTGATAAAAGCAAATAGTAAACAGTAAATTTGAATGTAATGCAGTAACCACGACCATGGTACTCTGCATCGAGACCCACTACATACTATTTAAAAGCAAACAAAAAGAAAAACAATAGAAATTTTTCAATATAAATGGAGAAATAACTACTACTAAAACTGATTTAGGTGGACATTACGTTGTTGTCTAAAACCCTTTTAACTAACTTGTATGTTACAACTAGCAACCAGTATTTTGAATAATTCATAGTCATGTTGATATTGGTTTCTAAATATGACTCTCCATTCAAATCTTACTTTTTAATTTATGTTTTTATTTTAGTAAAACCATACACTCATGCATAACACAATAAAGTTAGTGAACATATATTTATTTATTGACAACACATTACAATCATGCATGGCATAATAAAGTAATACATGATAATGATACGTTTAGATAGGGAGAACAAAGTACTGATAGCAACTTCACCCTATATATATATTGCATTCCACCCTCTCCCCTTCCATATACTAAACCGTTCTTCTCATTCCCTCTCCCCCTCCATATACTAAACCCTCCTTCTAATTCCTTACATTAAATTTTATCATGAGGGCAGGTCTTCTATTATAATTTTCATTCTTATTGTTTGTCTTATTTCACTTCTAGTGAAATATCGTTCATCTTTTTCCGAAGAAAAGGTAAATATACCTAACTTATAATTTATATGTAATTTATATGGCTTCTATCTTTCTGTTTTTAACAAATATATCCTATCAATAATGCAGACTTATATTATATATACCGGCAATGCTAGAAATAATGAAACATTTTTATTGCTTCAGTATAAAAATCTGCTTCAACAAGTTACAAAAAGCTATATATTTATATTGAATTCAACATTATATTTTTGTATCAGAATTTTTAAATTCAAGTGTACAAATTTAAAAACTAAAGTCATATTCTATGACTTGCCATGTATTATATCTACAAATAACCTTAAAATATGCTATTTATTTTACCCTTTTAGCTAAGGATTTATATTTTTTTTTATCTACTATTGAAATTTTAATTTCCATGTAAAATTATTTAATATTTTGAATTTCTGCATATTTAAATTTATTTACTTGAAGCACACTTAGATGGGTGTTGTATTAATATTGTTCTCTTGTATGGATTTTCTTAAATTCTAAGATATAATTTAATTTTTTACAATATTCTTTTAAAGTTTTTCTTTTAGACATGGTTGTATAATTAATTTTAAAGTTTACAAAAGATATTTCATTTCTTTTACCTAATCTTAGGCATTTATGTAACGACTAAACTATCTATGACGGACACAAATTGGTCACAAAAAATATTGTTATATCGTGTCAATAAAAAATGTATAGAAATGTTAATAATTACTTTATTTATTATATCAATATTTATGTTTTGAATTTAAGCGGTGAAGAGCCAAAAACTATACTTCAATACTACAAGAAGAGTTTTAGTGGTTTTGTAGCCAACCTTACAAAAGAAGAAGCCAATAAAATGGTCCGTGTGTGAAATTTTTTTCTTTCTATTGAAACATTTCTGATGCCCTTGTTGAAATTCAAAAATTTGTTAACCAGTAAAATATGTAATGTAGGGCTTGAAGGGGGTGGTGTCTATTTTTCCTAATAGAAAGAGAGAGCTCCTTACGACCAGAACATGGGATTTTATTGGTCTTACACAATATGTGGAATAACAATATTATGAAAGTGATGTTATGGTTGGGGTTATCGATAGTGGAATTTGGCCAGAATCTTCTAGCTTCACTGACAGAGGTTTTGGTCCACCACCTACCAAATGGAAAGGCCGATGCAGTGGTTATAATTTTACTTGCAATAGGTAATTAATACTTTATGACTTTTACTAGCTTTAGAAACCTTGCATTTTCCAAAAGGTATATTCATTGTAATCATTTATATTATAACTTTGAACATCTTCATCTTCACCCTACAACTAATATCACATATTCGGAAATGATTGCAAGAAATCAGTATTTAAATATGATTGGCAGTAAAATGGATTGACAGAAATCAGTATTTAAATATGATTGGCAGTAAAATTAATTAAATAATATAAACAGTTTTTTATAAAAAAGAACTATATTAATAAAAACAAAAATTGATTATACAATTTATTAAATTATCATGATAGTTTACAATAAAGCAGTAGTATATTAAAATCAAATTTTACCTCTTAAATCAAAATAAATTAGATAACTAAAGAGAAAAATGTAAACTAAAAAAATTGTGTATTCAATTTTTTTTAAAGTTATTTTAACTTTTCAAAATTTCTTAATATATGTCGACACAAGTATCAATGAACACTCATGAATTAATTATATCAATATTTATGGTAATAAATAATTGTATTCTGAAAATAAAAACATTAAACAACAAGGTTTTTTCATTTTTTAAAGCAAAAATTGGTTAACAAGTAAATATTTTTGCAAATGCATATTAATGTCCCCTAACCATGATAGTATTATCTATTGTCATTAACGTGGCACAACATCGGTAGTACTAGTAATATAATATTATTTGTTGTTATTAAATATGGACAGGCCATGTTAAATGCACGATTGTCTTTAATAGAAAAGACTAAAATACTAATATTAAGATCTTACTATTTAAACAAAAAATCACAGTTGTTTTGTATGATATTTATCATTAACATTGGTTAATGATAAATGATGTCTTGCTTTGATAGAAATTGCAAAAGTAATAATAATTGTTCGCCAATACACTGAACCTGCATGAAAAAATATAATAAATTGGAGTATGTGTTAGAGGAATTGAGGTGTCCTTTGATTTTTAAAGAAGTCACACTAATTAAATGCCATTTCACCCTACTTGTTCTCTAAATGTAGAATGCAAGCACCGATTAGATTTTTAGTTCTTTATGACTTTGAATTGTTTTTTTTAAACATGGATAATTTAAAATATATAGGAAAAATTGAATATAGAGAAATAAAGTTGAGGAAAAAAGAATTCTCATATGATGTATAATTTAGAATGAATACAAAAAATGGCACGGGATCGACTTAGCTAGTGAGAGAAAGAAATAAGTGGTTTTTATCTTATATATTGTGATGGTTGAACTTGTGTCAATGTTTGATCCAATACTTTATCATTATAAATAACTCTATGTCTAACCTTGAATACTCACAATTTTAAAGCAAACCTAAATGAAATGAAAAATAATAGGTTTATTATATTTCTACATTTAATTAAAAATATATAAAATATTTAGTCCATATATCTGAAAAGAAAGAAATTATTTAGATTTATCAACAAATAATAGAAGATAATTTTTTTATAAATAAGATGGAAGAAATATATTAAAGGAGTACAAAAGATATTCGACTCGTTAGTACATTAAACAAAAACATTCTATAAAATTAACTAAAAATAAAACACACAGTTTTATCTTTCAAACCATCCCGAAAATATTACATTGACTTCTACACTTCCCATAAATCAATTCCTTAGGAAAGATTTAACCGAAATCAAAATTCGATCCATTTTTAAAATACACCACCAGTCATAATGGACTTGGCGCGCACGCACGCACTTTCCTGTTTTCACACACTTCTCTTAATACCTCATATAAATTGTTATCTAATACTACATTTTTTTCATTTTACAAGCTAAATCATTGAGTTTATTTTGAAGATTGATGTTTGAAATTTTAACTTTTGAAATACTATAACAATTGGTTAAAATAGATGCTATATTTTCAACTATTTGTTTCTTCTTATTTTAGATAATTGATATCCTTTATCAAAAATAAATTATATTTTTGTAATCATATTACAAATTTATAATTGAAAATTTTTCATATAATTATTTTTTATTATACATTCTCCATTTAGAATAAATGTGTTTTTTACCGATATATCTCAATATATTATTTCTACAATACCAAAATAAATTTATCCATGCGGGAGGATGTGTATTTTACTAGTTTTGCTTATAAAAAATTTAACATTTTACTCCCTAATTTAAATTTTGTGAGTTTTAACATTTTAATTTAGTAGTCGAATAATATTTACAACTAGAATGATATAAATATATTGTTAATTTTATTTTTACTTTAACAAAAAGTATACTATTTATTCTATAATAATATAAAAGTGCATAATTAAAATTACATAAAATATGTAACTTAAATTCTCTTTCCAAGCCAACGGAATCTCATCATCTCGAGTAACGAGAGAGTATCTCTTTGTATCGGCAAAAAGACACACAACTCCTTCAAGTTCTGCATCACAATAATTCATAGTTAACAATATTATAAATATTTAAAAAACGATGAGTACTTTTTCAATAGAAAAAATTAAAGTCTAAACAGACCATCAATTCTTTCTGCTTCTTTTCTGGTCAGCTTTACGACAAATCCATTCAAAATCTTCGAGTAATAGTCGATAACAAACTCTGTTGCCGAGTCTAAAATTGTAGGAAAAAAAATAAGTTAAAAAATCTTCAAATTTTTGTGTTGGGTAAATAAGAATTCACTGTAACAATTAAGCCACCTATTAGCAGCTTGATGTATCAATTCAATGTATTGACGCAGTATATTTTCGAAATAAGGTCCAGTTATGACAATATACATCTGCATTTTTAACTCAATAGGTTTATGATAAAGATAAAAAATTACACTTTTTTCAAATAAATTAAACTATTAAAAACATAAATATGAAAAACTGATAACAACTTGTCTTTAGGTCATTTTGTTGACATGGTGAATAACATTTAACCAAAAGCACCGTAAGTAGCGTAAGACTAAGGAGGTACAAAAGGATACGAACCATTATGCCCTTAATTGTAAAGCTAATACTGACAACAACAAATGTTAAAGTGGAAAATTTTAATTAATTCACACAACCATAAATAACATTCTTGTATCTCATATTCACTATCAGTATCACATTAAAAAAAGATTTTTCATAACTAAGAAAATGTATTGTAAAATTTATTTTCACATTTTGTCAACAAATGTTATAACGGTTATTTAGGCCACTTAAAGAAAAAAGAAAAGAGAAAGAGAGATGGTACATGGTTGGCTGGACGGTGGTCGCTGTTGAAGCTGGAACCTTGGACAAGTGGAGGTCCGGTGCTGAGGGATTAGCGTTATTCATGGCGTGCTTGGAATACAAGACACAAGTCACTTGAAGTTTATGTCATGAGTTGGACTGGATTTCTAAAGATATATATATATGTGGAAAAAAACTTAATTGTTAAACATTTTAGTTTTTCCAGTGCCCCTAGTGACTTTACCGAAATGGTAAACATGGGGATGAGACTAGAGGAAGGTGTCCAAGAGGGACGGTTGTCTAGAGAGGAAGTTTCGTTTAGCAAGAAGTACAGCAGTGGATTTTCCAGAACGAAAGAATGCGAGACTAATGCAATATCGGTTGGGAGGCATAGGAGGCCTCATGTTAGAAGGCGTCCACAACCCCGTCAACACCATCAGCAAGTATCATATGTTATTCCAGTATTTTCAAATAAACAATTAATGCCCGTTCAACAACAACGTCAACAACAGCCACCGCAAAGAACAAATAACTACAACAACAATAACACCAATAATCAATTCAGCAATCATGTCATCAACATAAACTTTAATCTCTTTATGCATCATATCATGAAAAAGAGTAGTCATTTCTCTTTGGTAAGTTTCACAAGCATTCTTTAAACCGAAAGGTATCACTCTATAACAGAATGTTCCTCAAGGCTTAATGAATATGGTCTTCTCCATATCTTCGTGTGCCATTTTGATCTGATTATATCCGGAAAATCCATCCATAAACGAAAAGACTTTGAATTTAGCAATATTGTCTACCAACATATCAATGTGTGGCAGAGGGAAATCATCTTTCGGCCTGGCTTTATTCAAATCTTTATAGTCAACACACATGCAGAATTTTCCATTCTTCTTCGGCACAGGCACCCATTACGGATACTCAACGGTCACAAGGAAACCGGCGTCGATCTGCTTCTGCACTTCCTCTTTGATCTTCACAGCTATATCAGGATGCGTTCTTCTCAACTTCAGCTTGACTGGCGGATATTCTGGCTTCAATGGCAATCTATGCTCCACAATCTCAGAATCTAAACCAGGCATGTCTTGATAGGACCATGCAAACACATCTGAATACTCTCGAAGAAGATTAATCAACCCCTTCTTAACATCTGGACACAGACAAGATCCAATCTTGACTTTCTTCACATCATCCTCGAAACCCAAGTTGACTAACTCAATCTTCTCTTCGAACGACTCTAGCGGTAAATTCATGATCATCAAGTGTAACACCCCAAAATTTTCCCTCCTCATTCATGCATTCATTTTTAGGTCATTTAACATTTCATATTGCATTTCATCATGTCAAACAGAATCAGATCCAAGAAGCTTGAATATCATCCAAGACACTTTGTGGGTTCTATCCGGGTGATCAGTCAACACAAGGGAAAGACTTGAGTTACTTCCAATAGGTTCAAATGGGGCCTATTCATCATTCAGAACGCTGATCTTGAAGGAGCAAAAATCTGTTCCTGAGCTGTCATGCTCGCTAGGCGAGCAGAATGGTTCGCCTAGCGAACCTGAGCTGTCATGCTCGCTAAGCGAGCAGATCCTTCGCTAGGCGAAGCGCACGCGTTTTCAGAATATAACAGAAAGTCATGGGCTTGAGTTGCCCTCATCTGAGCCCACTAAGCCACAAAACCAGGTTATAAATACTAGAGTTTCAGTAGAACAAAAGAGGGGGAGAACCTGGAAGAAATCTTGATCAATATAACATGTTGAGAACATTGGGACTCATATATGATGCTCATAACCATTCTTGAATCAATTATTGGTCGTGCTCTTTGTTCATGAGGGCTCAAACCCTAGATGTCAATTTGATGAATCAATGAGATCATGCCCTTCCTACAAAAGAGTTAGGCAAATGCCAAGACATATTTTTGGTGTTTTGGTTAGTGAAATTATAAAATACAAGTATGATATAATCACAAAGTGCTTGGTGATCTCTCTTAAAACAAACCCAATGAAAGAGGGGTAAGGAGGATGGCAAGGTACGATCCCAATGCTAGTGCTTATGATGAGATTACATGAGGGATCTTAGAGTCAAAATTGGAGTCTTACACATTCTTCTGACTTCTGATTGACATGAGTGTTGGATTGATAACCTTAAAGATCTACCCCACGCCACCGTATTAGAATTAACACCACCAGTTCATTGACTCCTTATCATCAATATTTATTTACTTCTTGTTTCAAAACTATATATATATATATATATATATATATATATATATATATATATATATATATATATATATATATATATATATATATTAAGATTAGAATGGTTTTTACTTTTTGGAGTTTTCTTTTACTTTCATATATAAAGATGAATAATTAATTTTTATAGGTTTGGTTTCGTTAGAATATAGTTGAATTTCTGCTTCTATAATTATAATTGATTTTTATTAAATTAATTAGGATAATAAAATTAAAAAGTGATAAAAGCAAATAGTAAACAGTAAATTTGAATGTAATGCAGTAACCACGACCATGGTACTCTGCATCGAGACCCACTACATACTATTTAAAAGCAAACAAAAAGAAAAACAATAGAAATTTTTCAATATAAATGGAGAAATAACTACTACTAAAACTGATTTAGGTGGACATTACGTTGTTGTCTAAAACCCTTTTAACTAACTTGTATGTTACAACTAGCAACCAGTATTTTGAATAATTCATAGTCAATGTTGATATTGGTTTCTAAATATGACTCTCCATTCAAATCTTACTTTTTAATTTATGTTTTTATTTTTAGTAAAACCATACACTCATGCATAACACAATAAAGTTAGTGAACATATATTTATTTATTGACAACACATTACAATCATGCATGGCATAATAAAGTAATACATGATAATGATACGTTTAGATAGGGAGAACAAAGTACTGATAGCAACTTCACCCTATATATATATTGCATTCCACCCTCTCCCCTTCCATATACTAAACCGTTCTTCTCATTCCCTCTCCCCCTCCATATACTAAACCCTCCTTCTAATTCCTTACATTAAATTTTATCATGAAGGGCAGGTCTTCTATTATTATTTTCATTCTTATTGTTTGTCTTATTTCACTTCTAGTGAAATATCGTTCATCTTTTTCCGAAGAAAAGGTAAATATACCTAACTTATAATTTATATGTAATTTATATGGCTTCTATCTTTCTGTTTTTAACAAATATATCCTATCAATAATGCAGACTTATATTATATATACCGGCAATGCTAGAAATAATGAAACATTTTTATTGCTTCAGTATAAAAATCTGCTTCAACAAGTTACAAAAAGGTATATATTTATATTGAATTCAACATTATATTTTTGTATCAGAATTTTTAAATTCAAGTGTAACAAATTTAAAAACTAAAGTCATATTCTATGACTTGCCATGTATTATATCTACAAATAACCTTAAAATATGCTATTTATTTTACCCTTTTAGCTAAGGATTTATATTTTTTTTTTATCTACTATTGAAATTTTAATTTCCATGTAAAATTATTTAATATTTTGAATTTCTGCATATTTAAATTTATTTACTTGAAGCACACTTAGATGGGTGTTGTATTAATATTGTTCTCTTGTATGGATTTTCTTAAATTCTAAGATATAATTTAATTTTTTACAATATTCTTTTAAAGTTTTTCTTTTAGACATGGTTGTATAATTAATTTTAAAGTTTACAAAAGATATTTCATTTCTTTTACCTAATCTTAGGCATTTATGTAACGACTAAACTATCTATGACGGACACAAATTGGTCACAAAAAATATTGTTATATCGTGTCAATAAAAAATGTATAGAAATGTTAATAATTACTTTATTTATTATATCAATATTTATGTTTTGAATTTAAGCGGTGAAGAGCCAAAAACTATACTTCAATACTACAAGAAGAGTTTTAGTGGTTTTGTAGCCAACCTTACAAAAGAAGAAGCCAATAAAATGGTCCGTGTGTGAAATTTTTTTCTTTCTATTGAAACATTTCTGATGCCCTTGTTGAAATTCAAAAATTTGTTAACCAGTAAAATATGTAATGTAGGGCTTGAAGGGGGTGGTGTCTATTTTTCCTAATAGAAAGAGAGAGCTCCTTACGACCAGAACATGGGATTTTATTGGTCTTACACAATATGTGGAATAACAATATTATGAAAGTGATGTTATGGTTGGGGTTATCGATAGTGGAATTTGGCCAGAATCTTCTAGCTTCACTGACAAAGGTTTTGGTCCACCACCTACCAAATGGAAAGGCCGATGCAGTGGTTATAATTTTACTTGCAATAGGTAATTAATACTTTATGACTTTTACTAGCTTTAGAAACCTTGCATTTTCCAAAAGGTATATTCATTGTAATCATTTATATTATAACTTTGAACATCTTCATCTTCACCCTACAACTAATATCACATATTCGGAAATGATTGCAAGAAATCAGTATTTAAATATGATTGGCAGTAAAATGGATTGCAAGAAATCAGTATTTAAATATGATTGGCAGTAAAATTAATTAAATAATATAAACAGTTTTTTATAAAAAGAACTATATTAATAAAAACAAAAATTGATTATACAATTTATTAAATTATCATGATAGTTTACAATAAATCAGTAGTATATTAAAATCAAATTTTACCTCTTAAATCAAAATAAATTAGATAACTAAAGAGAAAAATGTAAACTAAAAAAATGTGTATTCAATTTTTTTTAAAGTTATTTTAACTTTTCAAAATTTCTTAATATATGTCGACACAAGTATCAATGAACACTCATGAATTAATTATATCAATATTTATGGTAATAAATAATTGTATTCTGAAAATAAAAACATTAAACAACAAGGTTTTTTCATTTTTTAAAGCAAAAATTGGTTAACAAGTAAATATTTTTGCAAATGCATATTAATGTCCCCTAACCATGATAGTATTATCTATTGTCATTAACGTGGCACAACATCGGTAGTACTAGTAATATAATATTATTTGTTGTTATTAAATATGGACAGGCCATGTTAAATGCACGATTGTCTTTAATAGAAAAGACTAAAATACTAATATTAAGATCTTACTATTTAAACAAAAAATCACAGTTGTTTTGTATGATATTTATCATTAACATTGGTTAATGATAAATGATGTCTTGCTTTGATAGAAATTGCAAAAGTAATAATAATTGTTCGCCAATACACTGAACCTGCATGAAAAAATATAATAAATTGGAGTATGTGTTAGAGGAATTGAGGTGTCCTTTGATTTTTAAAGAAGTCACACTAATTAAATGCCATTTCACCCTACTTGTTCTCTAAATGTAGAATGCAAGCACCGATTAGATTTTTAGTTCTTTATGACTTTGAATTGTTTTTTTTAAACATGGATAATTTAAAATATATAGGAAAAATTGAATATAGAGAAATAAAGTTGAGGAAAAAAGAATTCTCATATGATGTATAATTTAGAATGAATACAAAAAATGGCACGGGATCGACTTAGCTAGTGAGAGAAAGAAATAAGTGGTTTTTATCTTATATATTGTGATGGTTGAACTTGTGTCAATGTTTGATCCAATACTTTATCATTATAAATAACTCTATGTCTAACCTTGAATACTCACAATTTTAAAGCAAACCTAAATGAAATGAAAAATAATAGGTTTATTATATTTCTACATTTAATTAAAAATATATAAAATATTTAGTCCATATATCTGAAAAGAAAGAAATTATTTAGATTTATCAACAAATAATAGAAGATAATTTTTTTATAAATAAGATGGAAGAAATATATTAAAGGAGTACAAAAGATATTCGACTCGTTAGTACATTAAACAAAAACATTCTATAAAATTAACTAAAAATAAAACACACAGTTTTATCTTTCAAACCATCCCGAAAATATTACATTGACTTCTACACTTCCCATAAATCAATTCCTTAGGAAAGATTTAACCGAAATCAAAATTCGATCCATTTTTAAAATACACCACCAGTCATAATGGACTTGGCGCGCACGCACGCACTTTCCTGTTTTCACACACTTCTCTTAATACCTCATATAAATTGTTATCTAATACTACATTTTTTTCATTTTACAAGCTAAATCATTGAGTTTATTTTGAAGATTGATGTTTGAAATTTTAACTTTTGAAATACTATAACAATTGGTTAAAATAGATGCTATATTTTCAACTATTTGTTTCTTCTTATTTTAGATAATTGATATCCTTTATCAAAAATAAATTATATTTTTTGTAATCATATTACAAATTTATAATTGAAAATTTTTCATATAATTATTTTTTATTATACATTCTCCATTTAGAATAAATGTGTTTTTTACCGATATATCTCAATATATTATTTCTACAATACCAAAATAAATTTATCCATGCGGGAGGATGTGTATTTTACTAGTTTTGCTTATAAAAAATTTAACATTTTACTCCCTAATTTAAATTTTGTGAGTTTTAACATTTTAATTTAGTAGTCGAATAATATTTACAACTAGAATGATATAAATATATTGTTAATTTTATTTTTACTTTAACAAAAAGTATACTATTTATTCTATAATAATATAAAAGTGCATAATTAAAATTACATAAAATATGTAACTTAAATTCTCTTTCCAAGCCAACGGAATCTCATCATCTCGAGTAACGAGAGAGTATCTCTTTGTATCGGCAAAAAGACACACAACTCCTTCAAGTTCTGCATCACAATAATTCATAGTTAACAATATTATAAATATTTAAAAAACGATGAGTACTTTTTCAATAGAAAAAATTAAAGTCTAAACAGACCATCAATTCTTTCTGCTTCTTTTCTGGTCAGCTTTACGACAAATCCATTCAAAATCTTCGAGTAATAGTCGATAACAAACTCTGTTGCCGAGTCTAAAATTGTAGGAAAAAAAATAAGTTAAAAAATCTTCAAATTTTTGTGTTGGGTAAATAAGAATTCACTGTAACAATTAAGCCACCTATTAGCAGCTTGATGTATCAATTCAATGTATTGACGCAGTATATTTTCGAAATAAGGTCCAGTTATGACAATATACATCTGCATTTTTAACTCAATAGGTTTATGATAAAGATAAAAAATTACACTTTTTTCAAATAAATTAAACTATTAAAAACATAAATATGAAAAACTGATAACAACTTGTCTTTAGGTCATTTTGTTGACATGGTGAATAACATTTAACCAAAAGCACCGTAAGTAGCGTAAGACTAAGGAGGTACAAAAGGATACGAACCATTATGCCCTTAATTGTAAAGCTAATACTGACAACAACAAATGTTAAAGTGGAAAATTTTAATTAATTCACACAACCATAAATAACATTCTTGTATCTCATATTCACTATCAGTATCACATTAAAAAAAGATTTTTCATAACTAAGAAAATGTATTGTAAAATTTATTTTCACATTTTGTCAACAAATGTTATAACGGTTATTTAGGCCACTTAAAGAAAAAAGAAAAGAGAAAGAGAGATGGTACATGGTTGGCTGGACGGTGGTCGCTGTTGAAGCTGGAACCTTGGACAAGTGGAGGTCCGGTGCTGAGGGATTAGCGTTATTCATGGCGTGCTTGGAATACAAGACACAAGTCACTTGAAGTTTATGTCATGAGTTGGACTGGATTTCTAAAGATATATATATATGTGGAAAAAAACTTAATTGTTAAACATTTTAGTTTTTCCAGTGCCCCTAGTGACTTTACCGAAATGGTAAACATGGGGATGAGACTAGAGGAAGGTGTCCAAGAGGGACGGTTGTCTAGAGAGGAAGTTTCGTTTAGCAAGAAGTACAGCAGTGGATTTTCCAGAACGAAAGAATGCGAGACTAATGCAATATCGGTTGGGAGGCATAGGAGGCCTCATGTTAGAAGGCGTCCACAACCCCGTCAACACCATCAGCAAGTATCATATGTTATTCCAGTATTTTCAAATAAACAATTAATGCCCGTTCAACAACAACGTCAACAACAGCCACCGCAAAGAACAAATAACTACAACAACAATAACACCAATAATCAATTCAGCAATCATGTCATCAACATAAACTTTAATCTCTTTATGCATCATATCATGAAAAAGAGTAGTCATTTCTCTTTGGTAAGTTTCACAAGCATTCTTTAAACCGAAAGGTATCACTCTATAACAGAATGTTCCTCAAGGCTTAATGAATATGGTCTTCTCCATATCTTCGTGTGCCATTTTGATCTGATTATATCCGGAAAATCCATCCATAAACGAAAAGACTTTGAATTTAGCAATATTGTCTACCAACATATCAATGTGTGGCAGAGGGAAATCATCTTTCGGCCTGGCTTTATTCAAATCTTTATAGTCAACACACATGCAGAATTTTCCATTCTTCTTCGGCACAGGCACCCATTACGGATACTCAACGGTCACAAGGAAACCGGCGTCGATCTGCTTCTGCACTTCCTCTTTGATCTTCACAGCTATATCAGGATGCGTTCTTCTCAACTTCAGCTTGACTGGCGGATATTCTGGCTTCAATGGCAATCTATGCTCCACAATCTCAGAATCTAAACCAGGCATGTCTTGATAGGACCATGCAAACACATCTGAATACTCTCGAAGAAGATTAATCAACCCCTTCTTAACATCTGGACACAGACAAGATCCAATCTTGACTTTCTTCACATCATCCTCGAAACCCAAGTTGACTAACTCAATCTTCTCTTCGAACGACTCTAGCGGTAAATTCATGATCATCAAGTGTAACACCCCAAAATTTTCCCTCCTCATTCATGCATTCATTTTTAGGTCATTTAACATTTCATATTGCATTTCATCATGTCAAACAGAATCAGATCCAAGAAGCTTGAATATCATCCAAGACACTTTGTGGGTTCTATCCGGGTGATCAGTCAACACAAGGGAAAGACTTGAGTTACTTCCAATAGGTTCAAATGGGGCCTATTCATCATTCAGAACGCTGATCTTGAAGGAGCAAAAATCTGTTCCTGAGCTGTCATGCTCGCTAGGCGAGCAGAATGGTTCGCCTAGCGAACCTGAGCTGTCATGCTCGCTAAGCGAGCAGATCCTTCGCTAGGCGAAGCGCACGCGTTTTCAGAATATAACAGAAAGTCATGGGCTTGAGTTGCCCTCATCTGAGCCCACCAAGCCACAAAACCAGGTTATAAATACTAGAGTTTCAGTAGAACAAAAGAGGGGGAGAACCTGGAAGAAAACTTGATCAATATAACATGTTGAGAACATTGGGACTCATATATGATGCTCATAACCATTCTTGAATCAATTATTGGTTGTGCTCTTTGTTCATGAGGGCTCAAACCCTAGATGTCAATTTGATGAATCAATGAGATCATGCCCTTCCTACAAAAGAGTTAGGCAAATGCCAAGACATATTTTTGGTGTTTTGGTTAGTGAAATTATAAAATACAAGTATGATATAATCACAAAGTGCTTGGTGATCTCTCTTAAAACAAACCCAATGAAAGAGGGGTAAGGAGGATGGCAAGGTACGATCCCAATGCTAGTGCTTATGATGAGATTACATGAGGGATCTTAGAGTCAAAATTGGAGTCTTACACATTCTTCTGACTTCTGATTGACATGAGTGTTGGATTGATAACCTTAAAGATCTACCCCACGCCACCGTATTAGAATTAACACCACCAGTTCATTGACTCCTTATCATCAATATTTATTTACTTCTTGTTTCAAAACTATATATATATATATATATATATATATATATATATATATATATATATATATATATATATATATATATATATATATATATATATATTAAGATTAGAATGGTTTTTACTTTTTGGAGTTTTCTTTTACTTTCATATATAAAGATGAATAATTAATTTTTATAGGTTTGGTTTCGTTAGAATATAGTTGAATTTCTGCTTCTATAATTATAATTGATTTTTATTAAATTAATTAGGATAATAAAATTAAAAAGTGATAAAAGCAAATAGTAAACAGTAAATTTGAATGTAATGCAGTAACCACGACCATGGTACTCTGCATCGAGACCCACTACATACTATTTAAAAGCAAACAAAAAGAAAAACAATAGAAATTTTTCAATATAAATGGAGAAATAACTACTACTAAAACTGATTTAGGTGGACATTACGTTGTTGTCTAAAACCCTTTTAACTAACTTGTATGTTACAACTAGCAACCAGTATTTTGAATAATTCATAGTCAATGTTGATATTGGTTTCTAAATATGACTCTCCATTCAAATCTTACTTTTTAATTTATGTTTTTATTTTTAGTAAAACCATACACTCATGCATAACACAATAAAGTTAGTGAACATATATTTATTTATTGACAACACATTACAATCATGCATGGCATAATAAAGTAATACATGATAATGATACGTTTAGATAGGGAGAACAAAGTACTGATAGCAACTTCACCCTATATATATATTGCATTCCACCCTCTCCCCTTCCATATACTAAACCGTTCTTCTCATTCCCTCTCCCCCTCCATATACTAAACCCTCCTTCTAATTCCTTACATTAAATTTTATCATGAAGGGCAGGTCTTCTATTATAATTTTCATTCTTATTGTTTGTCTTATTTCACTTCTAGTGAAATATCGTTCATCTTTTTCCGAAGAAAAGGTAAATATACCTAACTTATCATTTATATGTAATTTATATGGCTTCTATCTTTCTGTTTTTAACAAATATATCCTATCAATAATGCAGACTTATATTATATATACTGGCAATACTAGAAATAATGAAACATTTTTATTGCTTCAGTATAAAAATCTGCTTCAACAAGTTACAAAAAGCTATATATTTATATTGAATTCAACATTATATTTTTGTATCAGAATTTTTAAATTCAAGTGTAACCAATTTAAAAACTAAAGTCATATTCTATGACTTGCCATGTATTATATCTACAAATAACCTTAAAATATGCTATTTATTTTACCCTTTTAGCTAAGGATTTATATTTTTTTTTATCTACTATTGAAATTTTAATTTCCATGTAAAATTATTTAATATTTTGAATTTCTGCATATTTAAATTTATTTACTTGAAGCACACTTAGATGGGTGTTGTATTAATATTGTTCTCTTGTATGGATTTTCTTAAATTCTAAGATATAATTTAATTTTTTACAATATTCTTTTAAAGTTTTTCTTTTAGACATGGTTGTATAATTAATTTTAAAGTTTACAAAAGATATTTCATTTCTTTTACCTAATCTTAGGCATTTATGTAACGACTAAACTATCTATGACGGACACAAATTGGTCACAAAAAATATTGTTATATCGTGTCAATAAAAAATGTATAGAAATGTTAATAATTACTTTATTTATTATATCAATATTTATGTTTTGAATTTAAGCGGTGAAGAGCCAAAAACTATACTTCAATACTACAAGAAGAGTTTTAGTGGTTTTGTAGCCAACCTTACAAAAGAAGAAGCCAATAAAATGGTCCGTGTGTGAAATTTTTTTCTTTCTATTGAAACATTTCTGATGCCCTTGTTGAAATTCAAAAATTTGTTAACCAGTAAAATATGTAATGTAGGGCTTGAAGGGGGTGGTGTCTATTTTTCCTAATAGAAAGAGAGAGCTCCTTACGACCAGAACATGGGATTTTATTGGTCTTACACAATATGTGGAATAACAATATTATGAAAGTGATGTTATGGTTGGGGTTATCGATAGTGGAATTTGGCCAGAATCTTCTAGCTTCACTGACAGAGGTTTTGGTCCACCACCTACCAAATGGAAAGGCCGATGCAGTGGTTATAATTTTACTTGCAATAGGTAATTAATACTTTATGACTTTTACTAGCTTTAGAAACCTTGCATTTTCCAAAAGGTATATTCATTGTAATCATTTATATTATAACTTTGAACATCTTCATCTTCACCCTACAACTAATATCACATATTCGGAAATGATTGCAAGAAATCAGTATTTAAATATGATTGGCAGTAAAATGGATTGCAAGAAATCAGTATTTAAATATGATTGGCAGTAAAATTAATTAAATAATATAAACAGTTTTTTATAAAAAAGAACTATATTAATAAAAACAAAAATTGATTATACAATTTATTAAATTATCATGATAGTTTACAATAAATCAGTAGTATATTAAAATCAAATTTTACCTCTTAAATCAAAATAAATTAGATAACTAAAGAGAAAAATGTAAACTAAAAAAATTGTGTATTCAATTTTTTTTAAAGTTATTTTAACTTTTCAAAATTTCTTAATATATGTCGACACAAGTATCAATGAACACTCATGAATTAATTATATCAATATTTATGGTAATAAATAATTGTATTCTGAAAATAAAAACATTAAACAACAAGGTTTTTTCATTTTTTAAAGCAAAAATTGGTTAACAAGTAAATATTTTTGCAAATGCATATTAATGTCCCCTAACCATGATAGTATTATCTATTGTCATTAACGTGGCACAACATCGGTAGTACTAGTAATATAATATTATTTGTTGTTATTAAATATGGACAGGCCATGTTAAATGCACGATTGTCTTTAATAGAAAAGACTAAAATACTAATATTAAGATCTTACTATTTAAACAAAAAATCACAGTTGTTTTGTATGATATTTATCATTAACATTGGTTAATGATAAATGATGTCTTGCTTTGATAGAAATTGCAAAAGTAATAATAATTGTTCGCCAATACACTGAACCTGCATGAAAAAATATAATAAATTGGAGTATGTGTTAGAGGAATTGAGGTGTCCTTTGATTTTTAAAGAAGTCACACTAATTAAATGCCATTTCACCCTACTTGTTCTCTAAATGTAGAATGCAAGCACCGATTAGATTTTTAGTTCTTTATGACTTTGAATTGTTTTTTTTAAACATGGATAATTTAAAATATATAGGAAAAATTGAATATAGAGAAATAAAGTTGAGGAAAAAAGAATTCTCATATGATGTATAATTTAGAATGAATACAAAAAATGGCACGGGATCGACTTAGCTAGTGAGAGAAAGAAATAAGTGGTTTTTATCTTATATATTGTGATGGTTGAACTTGTGTCAATGTTTGATCCAATACTTTATCATTATAAATAACTCTATGTCTAACCTTGAATACTCACAATTTTAAAGCAAACCTAAATGAAATGAAAAATAATAGGTTTATTATATTTCTACATTTAATTAAAAATATATAAAATATTTAGTCCATATATCTGAAAAGAAAGAAATTATTTAGATTTATCAACAAATAATAGAAGATAATTTTTTTATAAATAAGATGGAAGAAATATATTAAAGGAGTACAAAAGATATTCGACTCGTTAGTACATTAAACAAAAACATTCTATAAAATTAACTAAAAATAAAACACACAGTTTTATCTTTCAAACCATCCCGAAAATATTACATTGACTTCTACACTTCCCATAAATCAATTCCTTAGGAAAGATTTAACCGAAATCAAAATTCGATCCATTTTTAAAATACACCACCAGTCATAATGGACTTGGCGCGCACGCACGCACTTTCCTGTTTTCACACACTTCTCTTAATACCTCATATAAATTGTTATCTAATACTACATTTTTTTCATTTTACAAGCTAAATCATTGAGTTTATTTTGAAGATTGATGTTTGAAATTTTAACTTTTGAAATACTATAACAATTGGTTAAAATAGATGCTATATTTTCAACTATTTGTTTCTTCTTATTTTAGATAATTGATATCCTTTATCAAAAATAAATTATATTTTTTGTAATCATATTACAAATTTATAATTGAAAATTTTTCATATAATTATTTTTTATTATACATTCTCCATTTAGAATAAATGTGTTTTTTACCGATATATCTCAATATATTATTTCTACAATACCAAAATAAATTTATCCATGCGGGAGGATGTGTATTTTACTAGTTTTGCTTATAAAAAATTTAACATTTTACTCCCTAATTTAAATTTTGTGAGTTTTAACATTTTAATTTAGTAGTCGAATAATATTTACAACTAGAATGATATAAATATATTGTTAATTTTATTTTTACTTTAACAAAAAGTATACTATTTATTCTATAATAATATAAAAGTGCATAATTAAAATTACATAAAATATGTAACTTAAATTCTCTTTCCAAGCCAACGGAATCTCATCATCTCGAGTAACGAGAGAGTATCTCTTTGTATCGGCAAAAAGACACACAACTCCTTCAAGTTCTGCATCACAATAATTCATAGTTAACAATATTATAAATATTTAAAAAACGATGAGTACTTTTTCAATAGAAAAAATTAAAGTCTAAACAGACCATCAATTCTTTCTGCTTCTTTTCTGGTCAGCTTTACGACAAATCCATTCAAAATCTTCGAGTAATAGTCGATAACAAACTCTGTTGCCGAGTCTAAAATTGTAGGAAAAAAAATAAGTTAAAAAATCTTCAAATTTTTGTGTTGGGTAAATAAGAATTCACTGTAACAATTAAGCCACCTATTAGCAGCTTGATGTATCAATTCAATGTATTGACGCAGTATATTTTCGAAATAAGGTCCAGTTATGACAATATACATCTGCATTTTTAACTCAATAGGTTTATGATAAAGATAAAAAATTACACTTTTTTCAAATAAATTAAACTATTAAAAACATAAATATGAAAAACTGATAACAACTTGTCTTTAGGTCATTTTGTTGACATGGTGAATAACATTTAACCAAAAGCACCGTAAGTAGCGTAAGACTAAGGAGGTACAAAAGGATACGAACCATTATGCCCTTAATTGTAAAGCTAATACTGACAACAACAAATGTTAAAGTGGAAAATTTTAATTAATTCACACAACCATAAATAACATTCTTGTATCTCATATTCACTATCAGTATCACATTAAAAAAAGATTTTTCATAACTAAGAAAATGTATTGTAAAATTTATTTTCACATTTTGTCAACAAATGTTATAACGGTTATTTAGGCCACTTAAAGAAAAAAGAAAAGAGAAAGAGAGATGGTACATGGTTGGCTGGACGGTGGTCGCTGTTGAAGCTGGAACCTTGGACAAGTGGAGGTCCGGTGCTGAGGGATTAGCGTTATTCATGGCGTGCTTGGAATACAAGACACAAGTCACTTGAAGTTTATGTCATGAGTTGGACTGGATTTCTAAAGATATATATATATGTGGAAAAAAACTTAATTGTTAAACATTTTAGTTTTTCCAGTGCCCCTAGTGACTTTACCGAAATGGTAAACATGGGGATGAGACTAGAGGAAGGTGTCCAAGAGGGACGGTTGTCTAGAGAGGAAGTTTCGTTTAGCAAGAAGTACAGCAGTGGATTTTCCAGAACGAAAGAATGCGAGACTAATGCAATATCGGTTGGGAGGCATAGGAGGCCTCATGTTAGAAGGCGTCCACAACCCCGTCAACACCATCAGCAAGTATCATATGTTATTCCAGTATTTTCAAATAAACAATTAATGCCCGTTCAACAACAACGTCAACAACAGCCACCGCAAAGAACAAATAACTACAACAACAATAACACCAATAATCAATTCAGCAATCATGTCATCAACATAAACTTTAATCTCTTTATGCATCATATCATGAAAAAGAGTAGTCATTTCTCTTTGGTAAGTTTCACAAGCATTCTTTAAACCGAAAGGTATCACTCTATAACAGAATGTTCCTCAAGGCTTAATGAATATGGTCTTCTCCATATCTTCGTGTGCCATTTTGATCTGATTATATCCGGAAAATCCATCCATAAACGAAAAGACTTTGAATTTAGCAATATTGTCTACCAACATATCAATGTGTGGCAGAGGGAAATCATCTTTCGGCCTGGCTTTATTCAAATCTTTATAGTCAACACACATGCAGAATTTTCCATTCTTCTTCGGCACAGGCACCCATTAAGGATACTCAACGGTCACAAGGAAACCGGCGTCGATCTGCTTCTGCACTTCCTCTTTGATCTTCACAGCTATATCAGGATGCGTTCTTCTCAACTTCAGCTTGACTGGCGGATATTCTGGCTTCAATGGCAATCTATGCTCCACAATCTCAGAATCTAAACCAGGCATGTCTTGATAGGACCATGCAAACACATCTGAATACTCTCGAAGAAGATTAATCAACCCCTTCTTAACATCTGGACACAGACAAGATCCAATCTTGACTTTCTTCACATCATCCTCGAAACCCAAGTTGACTAACTCAATCTTCTCTTCGAACGACTCTAGCGGTAAATTCATGATCATCAAGTGTAACACCCCAAAATTTTCCCTCCTCATTCATGCATTCATTTTTAGGTCATTTAACATTTCATATTGCATTTCATCATGTCAAACAGAATCAGATCCAAGAAGCTTGAATATCATCCAAGACACTTTGTGGGTTCTATCCGGGTGATCAGTCAACACAAGGGAAAGACTTGAGTTACTTCCAATAGGTTCAAATGGGGCCTATTCATCATTCAGAACGCTGATCTTGAAGGAGCAAAAATCTGTTCCTGAGCTGTCATGCTCGCTAGGCGAGCAGAATGGTTCGCCTAGCGAACCTGAGCTGTCATGCTCGCTAAGCGAGCAGATCCTTCGCTAGGCGAAGCGCACGCGTTTTCAGAATATAACAGAAAGTCATGGGCTTGAGTTGCCCTCATCTGAGCCCACTAAGCCACAAAACCAGGTTATAAATACTAGAGTTTCAGTAGAACAAAAGAGGGGGAGAACCTGGAAGAAATCTTGATCAATATAACATGTTGAGAACATTGGGACTCATATATGATGCTCATAACCATTCTTGAATCAATTATTGGTCGTGCTCTTTGTTCATGAGGGCTCAAACCCTAGATGTCAATTTGATGAATCAATGAGATCATGCCCTTCCTACAAAAGAGTTAGGCAAATGCCAAGACATATTTTTGGTGTTTTGGTTAGTGAAATTATAAAATACAAGTATGATATAATCACAAAGTGCTTGGTGATCTCTCTTAAAACAAACCCAATGAAAGAGGGGTAAGGAGGATGGCAAGGTACGATCCCAATGCTAGTGCTTATGATGAGATTACATGAGGGATCTTAGAGTCAAAATTGGAGTCTTACACATTCTTCTGACTTCTGATTGACATGAGTGTTGGATTGATAACCTTAAAGATCTACCCCACGCCACCGTATTAGAATTAACACCACCAGTTCATTGACTCCTTATCATCAATATTTATTTACTTCTTGTTTCAAAACTATATATATATATATATATATATATATATATATATATATATATATATATATATATATATATATATATATATATATATATATATATATATTAAGATTAGAATGGTTTTTACTTTTTGGAGTTTTCTTTTACTTTCATATATAAAGATGAATAATTAATTTTTATAGGTTTGGTTTCGTTAGAATATAGTTGAATTTCTGCTTCTATAATTATAATTTATTTTTATTAAATTAATTAGGATAATAAAATTAAAAAGTGATAAAAGCAAATAGTAAACAGTAAATTTGAATATAGTGCAGTAACCACGACCATGGTACTCTGCATCGAGACCCACTACATACTATTTAAAAGCAAACAAAAAGAAAAACAATAGCAATTTTTCAATATAAATGGAGAAATAACTACTACTAAAACTGATTTAGATGGACATTACGTTGTTGTCTAAAACCCTTTTAACTAACTTGTATGTTACAACTAGCAACCACTATTTTGAATAATTCCTAGTCAATGTTGATATTAGTTTCTAAATATGACTCTCCATTCAAATCTTACTTTTTAATTTATGTTTTTATTTTTAGTAAAACCATACACTCATGCATAACACATTAAAGTTAGTGAACATATATTTATTTATTGACAACACATTACAATCATGCATGGCATAATAAAGTAATACATGATAATGATACGTTTAGATAGGGAGAACAAAGTACTGATAGCAACTTCACCCTATATATATATTGCATTCCACCATCTCCCCTTCCATATACTAAACCGTTCTTCTCATTCCCTCTCCCCCTCCATATACTAAACCCTCCTTCTAATTTCTTACATTAAATTTTATCATGAAGGGCAGGTCTTCTATTATTATTTTCATTCTTATTGTTTGTCTTATTTCACTTCTAGTGAAATATCGTTCATCTTTTTCCGAAGAAAAGGTAAATATACCTAACTTATAATTTATATGTAATTTATATGGCTTCTATCTTTCTGTTTTTAACAAATATATCCTATCAATAATGCAGACTTATATTATATATACCGGCAATGCTAGAAATAATGAAACATTTTTATTGCTTCAGTATAAAAATCTGCTTCAACAAGTTACAAAAAGGTATATATTTATATTGAATTCAACATTATATTTTTGTATCAGAATTTTTAAATTCAAGTGTAACAAATTTAAAAACTAAAGTCATATTCTATGACTTGCCATGTATTATATCTACAAATAACCTTAAAATATGCTATTTATTTTACCCTTTTAGCTAAGGATTTATATTTTTTTTTTATCTACTATTGAAATTTTAATTTCCATGTAAAATTATTTAATATTTTGAATTTCTGCATATTTAAATTTATTTACTTGAAGCACACTTAGATGGGTGTTGTATTAATATTGTTCTCTTGTATGGATTTTCTTAAATTCTAAGATATAATTTAATTTTTTACAATATTCTTTTAAAGTTTTTCTTTTAGACATGGTTGTATAATTAATTTTAAAGTTTACGAAAGATATTTCATTTCTTTTACCTAATCTTAGGCATTTATGTAACGACTAAACTATCTACGACGGACACAAATTGGTCACAAAAAATATTGTTATATCGTGTCAATAAAAAATGTATAGAAATGTTAATAATTACTTTATTTATTATATCAATATTTATGTTTTGAATTTAAGCGGTGAAGAGCCAAAAACTATACTTCAATACTACAAGAAGAGTTTTAGTGGTTTTGTAGCCAACCTTACAAAAGAAGAAGCCAATAAAATGGTCCGTGTGTGAAATTTTTTTCTTTCTATTGAAACATTTCTGATGCCCTTGTTGAAATTCAAAAATTTGTTAACCAGTAAAATATGTAATGTAGGGCTTGAAGGGGGTGGTGTCTATTTTTCCTAATAGAAAGAGAGAGCTCCTTACGACCAGAACATGGGATTTTATTGGTCTTACACAATATGTGGAATAACAATATTATGAAAGTGATGTTATGGTTGGGGTTATCGATAGTGGAATTTGGCCAGAATCTTCTAGCTTCACTGACAAAGGTTTTGGTCCACCACCTACCAAATGGAAAGGCCGATGCAGTGGTTATAATTTTACTTGCAATAGGTAATTAATACTTTATGACTTTTACTAGCTTTAGAAACCTTGCATTTTCCAAAAGGTATATTCATTGTAATCATTTATATTATAACTTTGAACATCTTCATCTTCACCCTACAACTAATATCACATATTCGGAAATGATTGCAAGAAATCAGTATTTAAATATGATTGGCAGTAAAATGAATTGCAAGAAATCAGTATTTAAATATGATTGGCAGTAAAATTAATTAAATAATATAAACAGTTTTTTATAGAAAAGAACTATATTAATAAAAACAAAAATTGATTATACAATTTATTAAATTATCATGATAGTTTACAATAAATCAGTAGTATATTAAAATCAAATTTTACCTCTTAAATCAAAATAAATTAGATAACTAAAGAGAAAAATGTAAACTAAAAAAACTGTGTATTCAATTTTTTTTAAAGTTATTTTAACTTTTCAAAATTTCTTAATATATGTCGACACAAGTATCAATGAACACTCATGAATTAATTATATCAATATTTATGGTAATAAATAATTGTATTCTGAAAATAAAAACATTAAACAACAAGGTTTTTTCATTTTTTAAAGCAAAAATTGGTTAACAAGTAAATATTTTTGCAAATGCATATTAATGTCCCCTAACCATGATAGTATTATCTATTGTCATTAACGTGGCACAACATCGGTAGTACTAGTAATATAATATTATTTGTTGTTATTAAATATGGACAGGCCATGTTAAATGCACGATTGTCTTTAATAGAAAAGACTAAAATACTAATATTAAGATCTTACTATTTAAACAAAAAATCACAGTTGTTTTGTATGATATTTATCATTAACATTGGTTAATGATAAATGATGTCTTGCTTTGATAGAAATTGCAAAAGTAATAATAATTGTTCGCCAATACACTGAACCTGCATGAAAAAATATAATAAATTGGAGTATGTGTTAGAGGAATTGAGGTGTCCTTTGATTTTTAAAGAAGTCACACTAATTAAATGCCATTTCACCCTACTTGTTCTCTAAATGTAGAATGCAAGCACCGATTAGATTTTTAGTTCTTTATGACTTTGAATTGTTTTTTTTAAACATGGATAATTTAAAATATATAGGAAAAATTGAATATAGAGAAATAAAGTTGAGGAAAAAAGAATTCTCATATGATGTATAATTTAGAATGAATACAAAAAATGGCACGGGATCGACTTAGCTAGTGAGAGAAAGAAATAAGTGGTTTTTATCTTATATATTGTGATGGTTGAACTTGTGTCAATGTTTGATCCAATACTTTATCATTATAAATAACTCTATGTCTAACCTTGAATACTCACAATTTTAAAGCAAACCTAAATGAAATGAAAAATAATAGGTTTATTATATTTCTACATTTAATTAAAAATATATAAAATATTTAGTCCATATATCTGAAAAGAAAGAAATTATTTAGATTTATCAACAAATAATAGAAGATAATTTTTTTATAAATAAGATGGAAGAAATATATTAAAGGAGTACAAAAGATATTCGACTCGTTAGTACATTAAACAAAAACATTCTATAAAATTAACTAAAAATAAAACACACAGTTTTATCTTTCAAACCATCCCGAAAATATTACATTGACTTCTACACTTCCCATAAATCAATTCCTTAGGAAAGATTTAACCAAAATCAAAATTCGATCCATTTTTAAAATACACCACCAGTCATAATGGACTTGGCGCGCACGCACACACTCTCCTGTTTTCACACACTTCTCTTAATACCTCATATAAATTGTTATCTAATACTACATTTTTTTCATTTTACAAGCTAAATCATTGAGTTTATTTTGAAGATTGATGTTTGAAATTTTAACTTTTGAAATACTATAACAATTGGTTAAAATAGATGCTATATTTTCAACTATTTGTTTCTTCTTATTTTGGATAATTGATATCCTTTATCAAAAATAAATTATATTTTTTGTAATCATATTACAAATTTATAATTGAAAATTTTTCATATAATTATTTTTTATTATACATTCTCCATTTAGAATAAATGTGTTTTTTACCGATATATCTCAATATATTATTTCTACAATACCAAAATAAATTTATCCATGCGGGAGGATGTGTATTTTACTAGTTTTGCTTATAAAAAATTTAACATTTTACTCCCTAATTTAAATTTTGTGAGTTTTAACATTTTAATTTAGTAGTCGAATAATATTTACAACTAGAATGATATAAATATATTGTTAATTTTATTTTTACTTTAACAAAAAGTATACTATTTATTCTATAATAATATAAAAGTGCATAATTAAAATTACATAAAATATGTAACTTAAATTCTCTTTCCAAGCCAACGGAATCTCATCATCTCGAGTAACGAGAGAGTATCTCTTTGTATCGGCAAAAAGACACACAACTCCTTCAAGTTCTGCATCACAATAATTCATAGTTAACAATATTATAAATATTTAAAAAACGATGAGTACTTTTTCAATAGAAAAAATTAAAGTCTAAACAGACCATCAATTCTTTCTGCTTCTTTTCTGGTCAGCTTTACGACAAATCCATTCAAAATCTTCGAGTAATAGTCGATAACAAACTCTGTTGCCGAGTCTAAAATTGTAGGAAAAAAAATAAGTTAAAAAATCTTCAAATTTTTGTGTTGGGTAAATAAGAATTCACTGTAACAATTAAGCCACCTATTAGCAGCTTGATGTATCAATTCAATGTATTGACGCAGTATATTTTCGAAATAAGGTCCAGTTATGACAATATACATCTGCATTTTTAACTCAATAGGTTTATGATAAAGATAAAAAATTACACTTTTTTCAAATAAATTAAACTATTAAAAACATAAATATGAAAAACTGATAACAACTTGTCTTTAGGTCATTTTGTTGACATGGTGAATAACATTTAACCAAAAGCACCGTAAGTAGCGTAAGACTAAGGAGGTACAAAAGGATACGAACCATTATGCCCTTAATTGTAAAGCTAATACTGACAACAACAAATGTTAAAGTGGAAAATTTTAATTAATTCACACAACCATAAATAACATTCTTGTATCTCATATTCACTATCAGTATCACATTAAAAAAAGATTTTTCATAACTAAGAAAATGTATTGTAAAATTTATTTTCACATTTTGTCAACAAATGTTATAACGGTTATTTAGGCCACTTAAAGAAAAAAGAAAAGAGAAAGAGAGATGGTACATGGTTGGCTGGACGGTGGTCGCTGTTGAAGCTGGAACCTTGGACAAGTGGAGGTCCGGTGCTGAGGGATTAGCGTTATTCATGGCGTGCTTGGAATACAAGACACAAGTCACTTGAAGTTTATGTCATGAGTTGGACTGGATTTCTAAAGATATATATATATGTGGAAAAAAACTTAATTGTTAAACATTTTAGTTTTTCCAGTGCCCCTAGTGACTTTACCGAAATGGTAAACATGGGGATGAGACTAGAGGAAGGTGTCCAAGAGGGACGGTTGTCTAGAGAGGAAGTTTCGTTTAGCAAGAAGTACAGCAGTGGATTTTCCAGAACGAAAGAATGCGAGACTAATGCAATATCGGTTGGGAGGCATAGGAGGCCTCATGTTAGAAGGCGTCCACAACCCCGTCAACACCATCAGCAAGTATCATATGTTATTCCAGTATTTTCAAATAAACAATTAATGCCCGTTCAACAACAACGTCAACAACAGCCACCGCAAAGAACAAATAACTACAACAACAATAACACCAATAATCAATTCAGCAATCATGTCATCAACATAAACTTTAATCTCTTTATGCATCATATCATGAAAAAGAGTAGTCATTTCTCTTTGGTAAGTTTCACAAGCATTCTTTAAACCGAAAGGTATCACTCTATAACAGAATGTTCCTCAAGGCTTAATGAATATGGTCTTCTCCATATCTTCGTGTGCCATTTTGATCTGATTATATCCGGAAAATCCATCCATAAACGAAAAGACTTTGAATTTAGCAATATTGTCTACCAACATATCAATGTGTGGCAGAGGGAAATCATCTTTCGGCCTGGCTTTATTCAAATCTTTATAGTCAACACACATGCAGAATTTTCCATTCTTCTTCGGCACAGGCACCCATTACGGATACTCAACGGTCACAAGGAAACCGGCGTCGATCTGCTTCTGCACTTCCTCTTTGATCTTCACAGCTATATCAGGATGCGTTCTTCTCAACTTCAGCTTGACTGGCGGATATTCTGGCTTCAATGGCAATCTATGCTCCACAATCTCAGAATCTAAACCAGGCATGTCTTGATAGGACCATGCAAACACATCTGAATACTCTCGAAGAAGATTAATCAACCCCTTCTTAACATCTGGACACAGACAAGATCCAATCTTGACTTTCTTCACATCATCCTCGAAACCCAAGTTGACTAACTCAATCTTCTCTTCGAACGACTCTAGCGGTAAATTCATGATCATCAAGTGTAACACCCCAAAATTTTCCCTCCTCATTCATGCATTCATTTTTAGGTCATTTAACATTTCATATTGCATTTCATCATGTCAAACAGAATCAGATCCAAGAAGCTTGAATATCATCCAAGACACTTTGTGGGTTCTATCCGGGTGATCAGTCAACACAAGGGAAAGACTTGAGTTACTTCCAATAGGTTCAAATGGGGCCTATTCATCATTCAGAACGCTGATCTTGAAGGAGCAAAAATCTGTTCCTGAGCTGTCATGCTCGCTAGGCGAGCAGAATGGTTCGCCTAGCGAACCTGAGCTGTCATGCTCGCTAAGCGAGCAGATCCTTCGCTAGGCGAAGCGCACGCGTTTTCAGAATATAACAGAAAGTCATGGGCTTGAGTTGCCCTCATCTGAGCCCACCAAGCCACAAAACCAGGTTATAAATACTAGAGTTTCAGTAGAACAAAAGAGGGGGAGAACCTGGAAGAAAACTTGATCAATATAACATGTTGAGAACATTGGGACTCATATATGATGCTCATAACCATTCTTGAATCAATTATTGGTTGTGCTCTTTGTTCATGAGGGCTCAAACCCTAGATGTCAATTTGATGAATCAATGAGATCATGCCCTTCCTACAAAAGAGTTAGGCAAATGCCAAGACATATTTTTGGTGTTTTGGTTAGTGAAATTATAAAATACAAGTATGATATAATCACAAAGTGCTTGGTGATCTCTCTTAAAACAAACCCAATGAAAGAGGGGTAAGGAGGATGGCAAGGTACGATCCCAATGCTAGTGCTTATGATGAGATTACATGAGGGATCTTAGAGTCAAAATTGGAGTCTTACACATTCTTCTGACTTCTGATTGACATGAGTGTTGGATTGATAACCTTAAAGATCTACCCCACGCCACCGTATTAGAATTAACACCACCAGTTCATTGACTCCTTATCATCAATATTTATTTACTTCTTGTTTCAAAACTATATATATATATATATATATATATATATATATATATATATATATATATATATATATATATATATATATATATATATATATATATATATATATTAAGATTAGAATGGTTTTTACTTTTTGGAGTTTTCTTTTACTTTCATATATAAAGATGAATAATTAATTTTTATAGGTTTGGTTTCGTTAGAATATAGTTGAATTTCTGCTTCTATAATTATAATTGATTTTTATTAAATTAATTAGGATAATAAAATTAAAAAGTGATAAAAGCAAATAGTAAACAGTAAATTTGAATGTAATGCAGTAACCACGACCATGGTACTCTGCATCGAGACCCACTACATACTATTTAAAAGCAAACAAAAAGAAAAACAATAGAAATTTTTCAATATAAATGGAGAAATAACTACTACTAAAACTGATTTAGGTGGACATTACGTTGTTGTCTAAAACCCTTTTAACTAACTTGTATGTTACAACTAGCAACCAGTATTTTGAATAATTCATAGTCAATGTTGATATTGGTTTCTAAATATGACTCTCCATTCAAATCTTACTTTTTAATTTATGTTTTTATTTTTAGTAAAACCATACACTCATGCATAACACAATAAAGTTAGTGAACATATATTTATTTATTGACAACACATTACAATCATGCATGGCATAATAAAGTAATACATGATAATGATACGTTTAGATAGGGAGAACAAAGTACTGATAGCAACTTCACCCTATATATATATTGCATTCCACCCTCTCCCCTTCCATATACTAAACCGTTCTTCTCATTCCCTCTCCCCCTCCATATACTAAACCCTCCTTCTAATTCCTTACATTAAATTTTATCATGAAGGGCAGGTCTTCTATTATAATTTTCATTCTTATTGTTTGTCTTATTTCACTTCTAGTGAAATATCGTTCATCTTTTTCCGAAGAAAAGGTAAATATACCTAACTTATCATTTATATGTAATTTATATGGCTTCTATCTTTCTGTTTTTAACAAATATATCCTATCAATAATGCAGACTTATATTATATATACTGGCAATACTAGAAATAATGAAACATTTTTATTGCTTCAGTATAAAAATCTGCTTCAACAAGTTACAAAAAGCTATATATTTATATTGAATTCAACATTATATTTTTGTATCAGAATTTTTAAATTCAAGTGTAACCAATTTAAAAACTAAAGTCATATTCTATGACTTGCCATGTATTATATCTACAAATAACCTTAAAATATGCTATTTATTTTACCCTTTTAGCTAAGGATTTATATTTTTTTTTATCTACTATTGAAATTTTAATTTCCATGTAAAATTATTTAATATTTTGAATTTCTGCATATTTAAATTTATTTACTTGAAGCACACTTAGATGGGTGTTGTATTAATATTGTTCTCTTGTATGGATTTTCTTAAATTCTAAGATATAATTTAATTTTTTACAATATTCTTTTAAAGTTTTTCTTTTAGACATGGTTGTATAATTAATTTTAAAGTTTACAAAAGATATTTCATTTCTTTTACCTAATCTTAGGCATTTATGTAACGACTAAACTATCTATGACGGACACAAATTGGTCACAAAAAATATTGTTATATCGTGTCAATAAAAAATGTATAGAAATGTTAATAATTACTTTATTTATTATATCAATATTTATGTTTTGAATTTAAGCGGTGAAGAGCCAAAAACTATACTTCAATACTACAAGAAGAGTTTTAGTGGTTTTGTAGCCAACCTTACAAAAGAAGAAGCCAATAAAATGGTCCGTGTGTGAAATTTTTTTCTTTCTATTGAAACATTTCTGATGCCCTTGTTGAAATTCAAAAATTTGTTAACCAGTAAAATATGTAATGTAGGGCTTGAAGGGGGTGGTGTCTATTTTTCCTAATAGAAAGAGAGAGCTCCTTACGACCAGAACATGGGATTTTATTGGTCTTACACAATATTGGAAAGACAATATTATGAAAGTGATGTTATGGTTGGGGTTATCGATAGTGGAATTTGGCCAGAATCTTCTAGATTCACTGAAAAAGGTTTTGGTCCACCACCTACCAAATGGAAAGGCCGATGCAGTGGTTATAATTTTACTTGCAATAGGTAATTAATACTTTATGATTTTTACTAGCTTTAGAAACCTTGCATTTTCCAAAAGGTATATTCATTGTAATCATTTATATTATAATTTTGAACATCTTCATCTTCACCCTACAACTAATATCACATATTCGGAAATGATTGCAAGAAATCAGTATTTAAATATGATTGGCAGTAAAATGGATTGCAAGAAATCAATATTTAAATATGATTGGGAGTAAAATTAATTAAATAATATAAACAGTTTTTTATAAAAAAGAACTATATTAATAAAAACAAAAATTGATTATACAATTTATTAAATTATCATGATAGTTTACAATAAATCAGAAGTATATTAAAATCAAATTTTACCTCTTAAATCAAAATAAATTAGATAACTAAAGAGAAAAATGTAAACTAAAAAAGTTGTGTATTCAATTTTTTTTAAAGTTATTTTTATTTTTCAAAATTTCTTAATATATGTCGACACAAGTATCAATGAACACTCATGAATTAATTATATCAATATTTATGGTAATAAATAATTGTATTCTGAAAATAAAAACATTAAACAGCAACGTTTTTTCATTTTTTAAAGCAAAAATTGGTTAACAAGTAAATATTTTTGGAAATGCATATTAATGTCCCCTAACCATGATAGTATTATCTATTGTCATTAACGTGGCACAACATCGGTAGTACTAGTATTATAATATTATTTGTTGTTATTAAATATGGACACGCCATGTTAAATGCACGATTGTCCTTAATAGAAAAGACTAAAATACTATTTAGATATGGATATTAAGATCTTCTTACTATTTAATTAAAAAAAACCACAGTTGTTTTGTATGATATTTATCATTAATATTGGTGAATGATAAATGATGTCTTGCTTTGATAGAAATTGCAAAAATAATAATAATTGTTGGCCAATACACTGAACCTGCATGAAAAAATATAATAAATTGGAGTATGTGTTAGAGGAATTGAGGTGTCCTTTGATTTTTAAAGAAGTCACACTAATTAAATGCCATTTCACCCTACTTGTTCTCTGAATGTACAATGCAAGCACCGATTAGATTTTTAGTTCTCTATGACTTTGAATTGTTTTTTTTAAACATGGATAATTTAAAATATATAGGAAAAATTGAATATAGAAAAATAAAGTTGAGGAAAAAAAGAATTCTCATATGATGTATAATTTAGAATGAATACAAAAAATGGCTCGGGATCGACTTAGCTAGTGAGAGAAAGAAATAAGTGGTTGCGTTGAGATATGAAAATTAGAAAATGTATTGCATATTTGTCATCCGGCTAGACACATTTTCCAAACATTTCAGTTAGAGCATTTTTATCTTATATATCCTGATGGTTGAACTTGTGTCAATGTTTGATCCAATACTTTATCATTATAAATAACTCATTGTCTAACCTTGAATACTCACAATTTTGAAGCAAACCTAAATGAAAAGAAAAATAATAGGTTTATTATATTTCTACATTTAAATGAAAATATATAAAATATTTAGTCCATATATCTGAAAAGAAAGAAATTATTTAGATTTATCAACAAATAATAGAAAATAATTTTTTTATAGATAAGATGCAAGAAATATATTAAAGGAGTACAAAAGATATTCGACTCATTAGTACATTAAACAAAAACATTCTATAAAATTAACTAAAAATAAAACACACAGTTTTATCTTTCAAACCATCCCGAAAATATTACATTGACTTCTACATTTCCAATAAACCAATTCCTTAGGAAAGATTTAACCAAAATCAAAATTTAGTCCATTTTTAAAATACACCACCAACCATAATGGACCCGGCGCGCACGCACGCACTTTCCTATTTTCACACACTTCTCTTAATATCTCATATAAATTATTATCTAATACTACTATTTTTTTCATTTTACAAGCTAAATCATTGAGTTTATTTTGAAGATTGATGTTTGAAATTTTAACTTTTGAAATACTATAACAATTGGTTAAAATAGATGCTATATTTTCAACTATTTGTTTCTTCTTATTTTGGATAATTGATATCCTTTATAAAAAATAAATTATATTTTTTGTAATCATATTACAAATTTATAATTGAAAATTTTTCATATAATTATTTTTTATTATACATTCTCCATTTAGAATAAATGTGTTTTTTACCGATATATCTCAATATATTATTTCTACAATACCAAAATAAATTTATCCATGCGGGAGGATGTGTATTTTACTAGTTTTGCTTATAAAAAATTTAACATTTTACTCCCTAATTTAAATTTTGTGAGTTTTAACATTTTAATTTAGAAGTCGAATAATATTTACGACTAGAATGATATAGATATATTGTTAATTTTATTTTTACTTTAACAAAATGTATACTATTTATTCTATAATAATATAAAAGTGCATAATTAAAATTACATAAAATATGTAAGTTAAATTCTCTTTCCAAGCCAACGGAATCTCATCATGTCGAGTAACGAGAGAGTATCTCTTTGTATCGGTAAAAAGACACACAACTCCTTCAAGTTCTGCCACAATAATTCATAGTTAACAATATTATAAATATTTAAAAAACGATGAGTACTTTTTCAATTGAAAAAATTAAAGTCTAAACAGACCATCCATTCTTTCTGCTTCTTTTCTGGTCAGCTTTACGATAAATCCATTCAAAATCTTCGAGTAATAGTCGATAACAAACTCTGCTGCCGAGTCTAAAATTGTAGGAAAAAAAATAAGTTAAAAAGTCTTCAAATTTTGGTGTTGGGTAAATAAGAATTCACTGTAACAATTAAGCCACCTATTAGCAGCTTGATGTATCAATTCGATGTATTGACGCAGTATATTTTCGAAATAAGGTCCAGTTATGACAATATACATCTGCATTTTTACCTCACTGATAACAACTTGTCTTTAGGTCATTTTGTTGACATGGTGAATAACATTTAACCAAAAGCACCGTAAGTAGCGTAAGACTAAGGAGGTACAAAAGGATACGAACCATTATGCCCTTAATTGTAAAGTTAATACTGACAACAACAAATGTTAAAGTGGAAAATTTTAATTAATTCACACAACCATAAATAACATTCTTGTATCTCATATTCACTATCAGTATCACATTAAAAAAATATTTTTCATAATTAAGAAAATGTATTGTAAAATTTATTTTCACATTTTGTCAACAAATGTTATAACGGTTATTTAGGCCACTTAAAGAAAAAACAAAAGAGAAAGAGAGATGGTACATGGTTGGCTGGACGGTGGTCGCTGTTGAAGCTGAAACCTTGGACAAGTGGAGGTCCGGTGCTGAGGGATTAGCGTTATTCATGGCGTGCTTGGAATACAAGACACAAGTCACTTGAAGTTTATGTCATGAGTTGGACTTGATTTCTAAGGATATATATGTGGAAAAAAACTTAATTGTTAAACATTTTAGTTTTTCCAGTGCCCCTAGTGACTTTACCAAAATGGTAAACATGGGGATGAGACTAGAAGAAGGTGTCCCAGAGGGACGGTTGTTTAGAGAGGAAGTTTCGTTTAGCAAGAAGTACAACAACGGATTTTCCAGAAAGAAAGAATGCGAGACTAATGCAATATCGGTTGGGAGGCATAGGAGGCCTCATGTTAGAAGGCGTCCACAACCCCGTCAACACCATCAACAAGTATCATATGTTATTCCAGTATTTTCAAATAAACAATTAATGCCCGTTCAACAACAACGTCAACAACGTCCACCGCAAAGAACAAATAACTACAACAACAATAACACCAATAATCATCAACAACAACAGAACTTCGAGAGGAAGAAGGTCTCTTTTAACCCAATTCCTATGACTTATGATGAATTATACCCATCATTCGTTCTCAAGAACCTTCTACAACCAAGAAATCCTCCACAGATTCCAGAACCACTTCCATGGTGGTACAAGTCAGAGCTTCACTATGCCTTTCACCAAGGGGCTCTTGGCCATGATATTGAGAACTGTTACCCCCTGAAGTACGAAGTCCTTAAGTTGGTCAAAAGTGGGATGGTATCCTTTGAGGACCGTGCGCCTAATGTCGAAGCTGACCAGCTACCTGCTCATAGTAATCCTTCTGTCAATATGGTAGATGTTGTCCTAGGGATTTCAAAGTATATGATGTTTGTTTCATTAGAAGGTCTTTGGTGACAATGCAAAAGGATATTTGTATCGTGAGTGATTGTGAGCATGACCATGATGGTTGTGCAATTTGTAGTGTTAGCCCCCGAAGTTGTGTGGTTATGAAGAGAGACATCCAGAGGTTAATGGATGAAGGTATGATCCAGATTCTTCAGTCCCGTCACTTGGGTGACGATGTGAATGTTATAGTTCCAGTGTTCAAGACTCTGGAGAGAATAATAATTCAGTTTGATAGCAGCAATAGTATCAACAATAGATCGGTATCGCCATTGGTAATACGGTTAGCGGGTCCAGTCCCGTATGCATCCGATAAAGTTGTCTCGTACCCGTATAATGCTACTATGTTAGAGAATGGTCAAGAGGTTCCTTTACCTACAACCAGTTTTGTTGTGAGCATTGCTGATGTGAAGAAGGTGACCCGTAGTGGTCGTGTTTTGGGGCCTCTGTTCTCGAAAAGTGTAGAAGATGTATCGGTCAGTAAGAGAGTTAAAGTGCCTGTGGTGAATCTGGTTAGTGCTCCAAAGTGTCAGTCTGGTGAATCCAGCAGTTTGAAGCCTAATGATGATGATGAGGTACTCCGATTATTTAAGAAAAGTGAATTTAATGTGGTGGAGCTGTTGCTCCAAACTCCCTTCAAAATTTCAGTGATATCTTTGCTCATAAACTCTGAAGCCCACAGAGAAGCATTGCAAAAAGTATTGGAGCAAGCTTCTGTAGAGCATGATATTACAGTGGATCAATTTGATCATATTGTGGCTAACATCACTTCCTGCAACAACTTGAGCTTCTGTGATGAGGAACTTCCTGAGGAGGGTAGAAATCACAACTTAGCATTGTATATTTCAATGAACTGCAAGGAGGATGCTCTATCGAATGTATTGGTTGATATTGGTTCTTCCCTAAATGTACTTCCCAAATTAACTCTTTCTAGATTATCGTATCAAGGAGCTCCAATAAGGTATAGTGGCGTGATCCTCAAGGAATTTGATGGTTCTCACAAGAATGTGATTGGTGAGGTGGACCTTCCTGTGAAGATAGGTCCGAGTGATTTCCAAATTACTTTCCAAGTAATGGATATCCACCCGGCCTATAGATGCTTGTTAGGAAAGCCATGGATATATGAGGCGGGAGCTGTTACGTCAATGCTACATTAGAAATTGAAGTTTGTCAAGAATGGAAAGCTTGTTATCATTGGTGCGAGAAAGCTTTGTTGGTAAGCCACCTGTCATCTTTCTCTTATGTAGAAGTTGAGGATGAGATTAGAACTCCATTCTAAGCTCTATCTATTGCTAAGGAAAAGAGAGTAGCACCTATGTCCTCCTTCAAAGACGCTCAGAAAATTGTTGAAGACGGTATTTCTGATCGGTGGGGCCAGATGGTAGAGGTCGCCAAGAACCAGAGTAGAGCCGGTTTGGGATTCCAACAAGGTTCATCTGAGATTAGAGCTAAATATGTGAAACCCAGTTTCCGTAGCGGAGGGTTCATTCATGGTAATGAACAACACTTAGCTGCTATGATCGAGGAGGATGGAGATGAAGACTGCACCAATTTTGTGACGCATGGAAAAGCTTGCAACAATGGGACCGCTGTAGATGTTCTTGTTATTATGTATCATTCTAAGTAATTGCTTTTATTGTTTTTGAAAATCATTCTCCTATGCCTAAGGGAGGAGTGAACATTGTTTGGCATTTTCAGAGAGATTTTCGGACATGTCCACCTACTTCTTAGAAATTTCATTATAAAAGAGGACCTTATGCCTAAGGAAAAATCATCTTGGAACAAGGCAAAATACAGTATTGCGAAGCAAGCAAGTATTACGGAGAACAAGGAGTTTGGAGAGCTGAAGGTTTTCATGAGCGGGAGCGATTGAAGATCAAAGTCATCCAATTACTTGTAATGTGTAATTTTTATCTTGAATTTGTTTTAAATAATATGAGTAGCTAAATCCCCCAATGCTAGGGGGTGTCCCTGATTTAGAATTGTAACGAATTTGAGTTTACATTTGCATTTATAGTATTATTTTTACGGTAATCTTTTGATGTGTTTATTGCTTTCTCTTTCGGACCAATTGAGTTTGATTTGTGGTTATCAATTAGGCTGGACTGCCATTTATAAGGTTTTCATAAGGTTACTCTACAGTAGATATCACCTAGGATTAGGGATACCCTGTATGAACCAGAGTATTCTTGATATTATAAAGTTTAACTTCACCTTAATTGGCTATGGACATAGAAAATAGGGTAGATTGATTAAAGGTTTTCTCACCAAGGACTTGGGAGAAAATACCCTTAGGAACTGGTAGTAATTGATATTTTTGATGCAATAGTGACTCAGAGTTGTTACAGGGATAAATCACACACCTTCTCTGACATTGTTCTTTTTTCCCTGTAAACCTTTATTTTCATCCTTATTTGGTTTTACCTTTATTCTTATATTTTTACACCTAAAAACCAAATTAATATTTTTTGTTTAATTGAATGATAATTTAAACTCGATATTGACTTGTAGTCCTTGAGATCTACATTCAGGGATTTTCCCCATTATTACTATAAAAGGCAAAATAGTACACTTGCTATTTTCCCGGTCAAGTTTTTGGCGTTGTTGCCTGGGACTGCCAAAATATAGAGTTTAATTTTAATTTCAATTGAAATTTTGTTGCTCTACAATAAAATTATTTTTTCTGTCATTTATAATTTACTAATTTGTGTATGCGAGGAGAACCCTCAGCTGAATTTCTTTTTGACGCAGAGATCGAGAGAACCCTTCATCGAAGACGCAGAAATCAAAGAGTGGATTCCAAAGAAGAAAGTACCTCTGATCACTCAGAAGTCCAAGAACGAATGGCTTAAGTTCCTCCAATTCCACCTCTTGAAAGACTCATAGGTGACTATGGAGGTGCAAACGCACCGGGTGGTCGACTGACCACTGCAACCAACCGGTGAATTTGACGAATTTTCAATTACATCCTAGCATAATCAATCAATTGGAAATAACACCTTTCACCGGAAATATTAATGAAGATGCCAACAAATACCTGAAAATATTTCTAACCATGAGCACCACCTTGAAAATTGATGGTCACACTGAAGAAGCAAAGAAATTAAGAATATTCTGGTTCACCTTAGCTGAATATGCAGAAGAGTGGGAAGAGATGGAAACTGCATTCTTAAATGAGTACTTTCCAGCATCAGTATTCCTGAGAAAAAGGTATGAAATCCTTAATTTCAAACAAAAGGATGGTGAATCATTGGGAGACGCCTACAAAATATTCAAAAGGGTCTTAGTAGCATGTCCAACTCATAATATGGATCAGACCGAACAAATGCAGATGTTTGTTAATGGGCTGAAAATAAAAACAAAACAGTTGATTGATACAACAGTCGGTGGCTCAACCAATTTCTCAACAGCCACTGGTATTAAAAGGATTATTGAAGCTATAGCTGCCAATGAGCATCTAGAATTATACGGCATGTGTACTAGTCAGCCAGAGGGGGTGATTGATCTCAAATTAGAGACAAATAACATTTGTCTGGAAGACATAGTTGCTGCCGAAGTAGACAAGAAGTTGAAAGCTATGAATATATGTACTCAATAGATAGCTCAGGTCCAGCTGGCCCAGGCTAGCACTTGTGAAATCTGTAATGGACCTCATCACACGGTCTATTGCTTTGCGACCCCCCAACAAATTGAAGAGATCAGAATCTTGAAGTAGAATAATCCCTACTCTAACAAGAACAACCCAGGTTGGAATAATCATCCAAATTTCTCCTGGAAAGATTAGAGAGGGAATTTTCCGCAACAAGGTACATGAAAATATCAGACTCAGTATCAACAACAACAACAACAGGCACCTAAAAAGGCTGAATGGGAAATCGCCATTGAAAAATCAGCCGCCCACAGCATGCAGTTTCAAGAAGAAACAAGGACTAATAAGAAAAACACCACGACCTCCATCAAAAATCTCGAAGTCCAAATGGGTCAGATAGCACAATAGTTAGCTTCAAATTCTCAAGCCCTGGGTACCCTACCTAGTGGTACGGTAACAAATCCGGGGGAACATCACACTGTTAACATTGTCGTAACCCGAAGTGGGAAGTCAACGGAGGAAAACAGTATGGAAAAATATGGATTGTTAGAAGTGGATTTAGAAATGAAGGAAACCAAGGACCGAGATGAAGAAGTGATACAACCACCTGTCAAGGAGAAAGAGAAGGTTCCAAAACCAGTCATCAAACTCCCTTACACTCCAAGACAGAAAAAGAAAGATCAACATGAGAAATTTTTTGAGAGATTCCTGGAAATGTTCAAAAAGCTGGAAATAAACATCCCTTTTTCTGAGGCATTAGAACAAATGCCAATATATGCCAAGTTCATGAAAGACATCATCTCCAAGAAGCGTTCCACTGATATGGACCCCATCATCCTAACTGAGACATGCAGTGTGATTCTCCAAGGCATGAAAATCCCATTGAAAAAGAAAGACAGGGGGTCAGTTACTATTCCATGCACTATTGGTGATAGAAAATTCAATAAGGCTCTGATTGACTTATGAGCAAGTGTAAGCCTGATGCCACTATCCATCTATAAAAAATTAGGCATTGGCACTGTTCAAGATACTCGAATGACACTTCAGTTTGCGGATCGCTCTGTTAGGCGATCCTATCGAATTATGGAAGACGTTCTTGTAAAAATTGACAAGTTTATTTTCCCAGTTGACTTCGTCATTATGGAAATGCCTGAAGATGAGGAGATTCCTCTCATATTGGGCAAACCATTCTTAAAAACAGGACGGTGTATGATAGACATCGAGGAAGGAACAATGACCCTTAAAGTCTATGATGAAGAGCTAAAAATAGATGTGAGGAACACAATGCAATGCAAAGATGATATTGGCACAAGCCACGCCATAAAGATAATAGATCAAGTAATTACTCAAGAAATTGAAAGACATAGACCCCAGTCAACACTAGAACGGGTCTTAAGTCTATCAATTTTTGAAAGTGATGAAGATGAAGGAAAGTATGAGGTGCTCGCCATGATGGAAAAATAATATGAATGGATTAGATCTAGACCACACAAGTGGGAATATTTAAGACCACCACCACCATCAGATGTCACTGAAGAACCAAAAACAGGGGTGAATCTGAAGTAGTTACCAACAAATCTGAAGTATGTATTTCTGGACACTGAAAAGAAATGCCCAGCTATTATCAATGCCAGTCTACAAAGTGTCCAAGAAGCAGAACTCATTCAAATGCTTAAAAAATACAAAGGCGTAATCAGATGGGCAATTGAGGACATGAAAGGTATAAGCCCGACCGTTTACATGCACAAAATCTTAATGGAAGATGATCACAAACTAGTGGTGCAACCACAACGAAGACTTAACCCAACCATGAAAGAAGTGGTACGCAAAGAAGTTGTAAAATTGTTGGATGCAAACTTAATTTATCCTATTTCTGATAGTTCTTGGGTAAGTCTAGTTCATGTGGTACCAAAAAAAGGGGGCACTATGGTGATAAAAAATGAGAAGAATGAGTTAATTCCAACCCGAACTGTTACATGTTGGAGGGTGTGCATAGATTACAGAAGACTAAACATGGAAACACGAAAGGAACACTTTCCGTTACCATTCATTGATTAAATGCTGGAAAGGTTAGCCAGACACGATTACTATTGTTTCCTAGATGGGTACTCGGGGTACAACCAGATTGCGGTTGCCCCTGAGGACCAAGAGAAGACTGCATTCACATGCCCCTATGGTATTTTCGCTTATAGAAGAATGTCATTTGGGTTGTGCAACACACCGACCACTTTTCAAAGGTGTATGACGTCAATCTTTGCTGACATGCACGAAAAGCATATGGAAGTATTTATCGATGAATTTTCAGTATTCGGTTCTTCTTTCGATAAATGTTTAAGTAACTTCTCACTTGTGTTAGAAAGATGCCAGCAAACAAATTTGATCTTGACTTGGAAAAGGTGTCATTTTATGGTAAATGAAGGTATAATGTTGGGACACAAGATCTTCAACCGAGGTATCGAAGTGGACTTAGCAAAAGTGGAGGTAATAACTAATTTACCACCTCCGGTAAATGAAAAAGGCATTTGGAGCTTCTTGGGACATGCGGAGTTCTACCGCAGGTTCATAAGAGATTTCTCCAAGATCGTAAAGCCACTAACTAGTCTACTGGTGAAGGATACACCGTTCCTGTTTGACAAGGAGTGTAGGCAAGCCTTCGAGACTTTGAAGAAAGAACTTGTGTCGGCCCCCATAGTTATTGCCCCTGATTGGTCTCTCCCTTTTGAGATAATATGCGATGCTAGTGATAATGCAGTAGGGGCAGTATTAGGGAAACGAAAGGAGAAGCTCTTGCATGTGATCTATTATGTAAGCCACGTATTGAACCCTACTCAAATGAACTATGCAACCACCAAAAAAGAACTCCTGGCGGTTGTGACGCGTTTGATAAGTTCAAATCCTATTTGTTGGGATCAAAGGTAATTGTGTATACCGACCATGCTGCTTTAAAATATCTTTTTGCCAGACAAGAATCCAAGCCAAGGCTGCTGCGATGGATCCTAAAACTATAAGAGTTCAACCTGGAAATCAGAGACAAAAAAGGTAGTGAAAACACTATTGCTGATCACTTGTCTCGGATGACTCCGATTCAAGAAACAAAAGAAATACACCCCATCAGAGATGAGCTCACCGACGAACGTATCCTAGCCGTTACGCATATCCCATGGTTCGCAGGTTACGCGAACTTTGTGGTAGATGGACTAATACCTGATGACTTTGACTCTAACAGAAGAAAAAAGATTTTGCATGATTGCAGGTTTTATGTGTTGGAAGATCCATTCCTTTACAAAAAGGGATTAGATGGCCTGGTAAGGAGATGTGTTCCGGAGGAAGAGCAAAGGGACATCCTAAATGCTTGTCACAACTCAGAATACGAAGGATATTTTAGAGGAGATAGAACCGCAACAAAAGTCATCCAGTCTGGATTCTACTGGCCTACACTGTTCAAAGATGCACAAGAGATGGTAAAAGAGTGCGACGGATGTCATAGAACAAGAAACATATCCAAGAGAAATCAGATGCCTCAGAATGCCATGTTAGAGGTAGAACTATTCGATGTGTGGGGAATAGATTTAATGGGACCCTTCCCACCGTCCTTTAGAAAGCAATACATTCTGGTCGCGGTTGACTATGTGTCAAAATGGGTGGAAGCAGTAGCACTGCCCACATATGACGCAAAAGTGGAAATAAATTTTCTCAAGAATTGTATCTTTGCATGGTTTGGGGTACCAAGAGCACTGATTAGTGACGAAGGTACCCACTTCCTCAACAAGCTGATGGAAAACCTGCTAACGAAATACAATGTCAAGCATATAATCGCCACACCGTACAACCCCCAGACTAGTGGACAAGTTGAGGTATCAAATCGGCAGATCAAGCAAATCCTAGAAAGACAGTTAGCACCTCACGAAAAGATTGGTCAATCAAGCTAGATGATGCACTTTGGGCATACCGAACAGTGTTCAAGACTTCAATAGGTATGTCCCCGTATCAACTGGTCTATGGTAAAGCTTGTCATCTGCCGCTCGAACTCGAGCATAGGGAATTCTGGGCTACCAAATTTCTCAACTATGATCTGTCCAAAGCGGGTAAATCTCGGATCCTTAAATTACAAGAGCTGGAAGAATTCAGAAATCGAACATATGAGAATGCCAATATATATAAAGAGCAAACCAAAACATGGCATGACAGGCGCATTCAGAAGAAATAACTTCAGGAAGGACAACTGGTCTTATTATTTAATTCAAGGTTTAAGTTATTCCCAGGGAAACTAAGGTCAAGATGGCCGGGACTGAAGGTTGAGAAAAACAAGAAAGTGTGTTTGAATTGTTTTGGAAATAAAAACTTTTTCAGAAATCAAACACACACAAAATAAAAAGGAAATGACACTGAATTTTATACTGGTTCGCTTGAAATTCAAAGCTACTCCAGTCCACCCAGCCAAGGTGATTTCGCCTTCAAAAAGGACTTAATCCACTAATCTTGAAAGATTACACAACCAAATGTCTAAGAGAATAATCTCTCAGCCCTATCAAGTATTCAGACTGCACAGAGTCACTTGAGGAAGTAGTTTAAGCAAGAGTAAATTGTAATGTAAAGTGCTTCTAACAAAAAGAAAATATTACAAAATTATAAGAGCAATAGCTTTTCACGTAAGAGCAGCAGCTCGTGAAAATGAGAGAGGATGAATGAGATTTCTTGTATGTCTCAGGTATGTTCTCTTGTGAAGTATTCCGTTCTTTATATAGTCGTTGTGAAGGACTGTTGGAGTGAAGACAAAATCTTGGTCATTGAAGAATGATTAATGTCATTACTCTCCTTGTTTATTTCAATAACAGTTTTGCACGCCTCATTATTCCCTTCTTGGAATACTTTCTTTCCATATTAAGATTCTTTTCGGTTACGCGTTCTGGACTGGTGAGTATACATCAGAGTCTTGATATATCAGAGTTTGTTTTCAGAGGATGGTTATGTATAACCTCATCAGAGCTTCTCAATGCTCCAGACTTCTTTAGTATCAGAGTCTGGATTCAGTAGTCTTTTATCGGAGCTTCTGATTTCTTAAATATTGCACTGGTATCTGCGTTGATTAGAATCAGAACCTTTTGGACGCATCCTTTCTGAGTGGTTTCTGATCATCGAATGTTTTATATATGATGTATGGTCAGAGTCCTGCACATAAAAAAAATCTCGTTAGAGTACCATTTTTGTTTCATTCTTTGTTATCATCAAAATCTTAGAGATATATTGTAGAACCAACTTTGTTCTTTATAATCTCCCCCTTTTTGATGATCACAAAACAATTCAAAGTAAATATGAAACATTTAAGGAAAATCTTAGATCAGATAGTACAGTGGGCTCCCCCTGAGTTAGATCTTTGGATAGCTTAGAAGTTCTTACCGGACCTTCCTTGGTTTGGTGCTTTTAGCTACTTTCCTGCATATCTTAAGTCAATGATTTAGTTATAGTTTATTTAAAATGTTTGCAGTGCTTGAGACGAATTAGTTATGTTTTCGTAAGAGCTGTTTTAGTTCTCCCCCTTTTTGTCAGAATCAAAAAGACATAGCAAAATAAAGTTGATATAGATAAAGAATAAAGAATTTCCTTTTGCTGGCCCAGGATATCAGATTCTTTCCCAAGAATTGACAATTCCCAGATGTACTTTTACATTCCATTTTGTCCCCTGCGTAATCTGCATCACAGTAACCAGAAAGTCTGTACTCTGATGTTTTCTCATACATCAAGCCCATGTTAGGGGTTCCTTTCAGATACTTGAGTATTATTTTAACAGCTGTTAAATGAGATTCTCTAGGATCTGACTGGAATCTGGCACATAGACATACACTAATTAGAATATCAGGACGTGTAGCAGTCAAATAGAGAAGAGAGCTTATCATACCACGATAGAGCTTCTGACAAACCTTCTGGCTAACTTCTTCCTTTTCCAGAATGCAAGTTGGATGCATAGGTGTCTTAGCAGGTTTGCATTCTTCCATTTCGAATTTCTTCAGAATGTCTTTTATGTATTTACTTTGATGAACGTAGGTAGCTTTTGAAGCTTGATTGATTTGAATTCCTAGAAAGAACTTTAGTTCTTGCATTAAGCTCATTTCAAATTCTGCCTACATTAGCTCAGAGAAGTCTTGACATACAGAAGGATTAGCTAATGTTTTTACTAATGTTTTTACAGAAGAGTGTAGAGTCAACTTTTTCCTCTAATAAAGTCATGTTCTAGGAGCTTGTTTTAAACCGTATAATGATTTCTTAAGTTTAAAAACATGTTATGGACAACTGGAATTTTCAAAACCTGGAGGTTGATTGACATACACTTCTTATGATATATAACCATTAAGAAATGCACTATTGACATCCATTTGATATAATTTGATTGAGTGATTTATAGCAAATGAAACAAGTAAGCGAATAGATTCTAACCTGGCGACTGGGGCAAAGGTTTCGTTATAGTCAATGCCTTCTTGTTGACTGTACCCTTGTGCCACCAGTCGAGCTTTATTTTTGACAACTTCTCCTTTTTCGTTCAATTTGTTTTTGAACACCCATCTGGTTCCAATAATGTGAGTACCTTTAGGCTTTGGAACAAGATCCCATACATCATTCTTTGAGAATTGATCTAGCTCTTCTTTCATAGCTAGAACCCAATCATTATCTTGAAGTGCCTCGTCACAGGAAGTAGGCTCAATCAGAGATACTAGTCCTAGAGGGATTTCTTCAGGTACCTTGAATGTTGACCTAGTTCGGATAGGTTCATCCTTGTTTCCCAGAATCAAATCTTCAGAGATGTTGGGGAGGCTTCTTGATTTCTTCTGGGTAGTTGAGGCTTTAGTTGTATTTGGATTTTGTCTATCAGATACTTCTGGTGCTTTGGTCTTTTCGTCAGAACCTGCTAGAGTAATCTCCAGATCTGCAAATTTCTCAACTGCCTTTGACTTTTCAGGGTCAAGCTTATCATCAAATCTAACATGAATTGATTCTTCCATAATTTTGGTTTCTGTGTTGTATACTCTGTAGCCTTTAGAGCATTCTGAGTATCCTAACATAATACCTTTTTGTGCTTTTGAATGAAACTTGTTTAGATGTTCTTTAGTATTCAGAATAAAGCAAGAGCATCCAAAAGGATGAAAATAAGAAATGTTGGGTTTTCTTCCCTTACACAATTCATAGGGAGTCTTCTCTAGAATAGGTCTTATAGAGATTCTATTCTGAATATAACATGCCGTATTTACTGCTTTAGCCCAAAAGTGCTTAGCCATCTTTGTTTCATTGGTAATGGTTCTGGCCATCACTTGGAGTGTCTTATTCTTCCTTTCTACAACTCCATTTTGTTGTGGAGTTCTAGGACAGGAGAAATCGTGGGATATTCCATTAGAATCGAATAGTTCTTCAAAAAATTTATTTTCAAATTCTCCACCATGATCACTTCTGACTTTGATGATTTTAGAGTCAAATTCATTTTGCACTTTGAGACAGAAGCTAGTGAATACAAAGTGAGACTCAGTCTTGTGCTTTAGAATTTTACCCATGTCCAGCGACTAAAATCATTAACAATAACTAGTCCATATTTCTTTCCATTGACTGATGTTGTTTTAACAGGTCCAAACAGATCAATGCGAAGAAGTTCTAGAGGCTTAGAGGTGGAAACAATATTTTTCTTTTTAAAAGATGTTTTAGAAAATTTCCCTTTCAGACATGCCTCACATAGAGCATCTTAAGAAAACTCCAGCTTGGGTAGACCTCTGACTAACTCGAGTTTATTTAGCTGAGAGAGTTTTCTCATGCTAATGTGGCCCAAGCGTCTATGTCATACCCATTGCTCTTCATGAACAGACATCAGACATTTTACATTTTGTTCTTTTAAGTCTGAAAGATTTATTTTGTAAATATTGTTTTTCCTCTTTGTAAGACCCTAATTTTGACCCTAAGATCCCTCATGGCATCATATCATTGCACATTGCATTTTCCTCAAGGATCATAGCATCTTGGCTCCTTGCCCTTGGGTTGGGACTTGTTTGAGTTGGTTTGAGACCACCAAGCATGCTTGAATTGTATATTATTGCTTTTATTTTTTGTTTACTAACCAAAAGCACAAAAATATGTCACTAACTTTGTTTGTTTTGAAGCTTGAGCAATCATGTGATCCAAGGCTCCTAGGAGGCCCCTATACTCAATGATGTGGCCAGATGAAGTTGAAAGCAAGCATGACAATGGTTCCCAAAGCTCTAAATCATCATATATGCCTCCCAAGTATCTCAATTTGTCAATTTGATCAAGATAAACCAAAGGGCTTGTGGATTGTTTCCCAAGGAAACCCTAATTCAGGTGTGCATTGACTGTGCCTTGCTCATGAAGCAACCTCAACCCATGATCAAATAAAATCAAGGGAAGTTCTTTCATTCATCATTTTATGCATATATGAGCTTATGTGAGTGTTCTCATTCATCAATTCATCAAGATTTGAAGTTTGGACTTGAGAAGTTGATTAGTCAATTCATCGGACTATTTCGAAATCCACTGAGACCTAACTTTTGATGTGTTTGTCAAATGAAGATAACTCCAAGAGCAAACATGTTCTTAAGAACCATATGAAAAACTTTCATGTTCATCAAAAATCCATTTGAAACTTTTAAGGTCATCATTCATTACAAAACATTATAGGTCATTTTGACTGAAACCCTAATTTTAGGTCAACTTCCCAAGGACCTAACTGTCGCATCCGCGAAAAACAACCGGCGGGCTAAAACAAAACAAACAGAGCCGCCACCGTGTGTTATTTATCCCAAAAGAGGGAAAGGAAACGCTCGAAGTAAACCTGGAAAAGACATGGTCTCGCGACCAAAGAGAGATGGGATCGGGAGTCGGTTACGCAAGGGGAAGGTATTAGCACCCCTCACGTCCGTCGTACTCGACGGGATCCACGCTCAAAAGGAAAGAAAAAGGTTGCTAAAACTGCTTACAAACATCACACACACACACCGGAAACAACACAGGTGGGATAAGAGGGAAACGGGCTCGCTAGGATATCGCATCCTATGCCTACGTATCTCATCTGGAATGAGAATCAGAGCTACCGTAGTTCGGCTCACGCACGCCGAAACAAAACACACGCAAACAGGCAAACATGGAAACCGAATGCCAATTGCTGGACTTACATCGGACTCTAAGCACACAACAATAGGATACGGAATGCCAATCGCTGGTCTTACATCCATCTCCTACACACAAGAAGGATAACAAGCAACAAGTTAATAGGGAGTCTGGAACTCGAGCCTAATAACTGTCAAGCAAACACATACAAAAAGAAAAAAAAAGGTGCCCAGAGAGATCTCGTACGATCTCCTGCCTACATACCTCATCTGGTATGAGGATCAGGGCAACGTAGTTCCCCTTAACAGGGGAGAAACTTTCTCCTAACCAGAGACTGGGAAATGACAAACTAGAAGGGAGACTAACTCGAGCCTAATAGTTATCATGTATTCCACAATGGTCCTAGGTTGAGTTTTCTATCTAACTTGCACAGGCAGCAAGCTATCCTAAATAGGCAAAGCAAAGCAAACATACACACAATTAGCACACACTATATACAAACAAAGTGAGCTCACACAAGGGTTAGGCTGTGAAACACAAGCCAATTGGAATCGGGTGATGTTAGCTCTTAACCCTAACATTGAGAGTTAGGGTGAAGCTGATGAAATGGAGATGAGGGGTGTGCCTCATAGCTCTTATCCCTGGCCTGGGAGAGCTTCAGACAAAGGAAAGTGTGGGTTCAGAAAGTTGGAACCCTTCTACACTTATGACTGACTCAACAGAGATCTTGGGTTAATATCCACAATGCATCAACATGTAATGTGAGCAAAGGGATGACACACTGAATAGTAGGAGATGGACTACACATCTCTTTTATCTACCAATTTCCTCATCAGAGGTCTTTTCCTGCTTGGCACAAACATAAACAAACACAAGCATTGCCTCTTAAGGAGGACTTCAGACAGGTGCCTGACCACATAACAGGCCAGGTCTTCCAGACTACATGAAGTCAGTGAATTATACCTCAATTGGTGAAGCAACCAAGCAACAGCAAAAGCAAGTTCAAAAGAACTTAAGCAACTAATGTACCTGAAAACAATCTACCTCAGTCAGTATACAACTCAAAAAGTCAAACAGACAATCCAACAGTCAACAGTTATACACAGTCAAACAACAATAAGTCACAAGCCAATGTGCTCAACACAAATGACTTGGCATCAACCTACAAAACAAACTCAAGATTAGTTCAACATTTACCAATTAGTCAACTCAAGCAAGTGAATCAATTCCCTCATAGCCATATGCTTCTTAACCTGCAAACCAAGCTCAAACATGAGAAGCAAACCACTAGGACAAGGCCTAGGGTCAAAGAGGGAGAAATAATTCAAAACAGAACATGAAAATTGACAAGAATCAAGTTCAATCAAATTAGAACATCATCCAAGTGGTCTCATATCAATACCATCAACCAATTTCATTTCACAAGTCAAACATGGTAAAGCATGCAAGTTCAAAGCTCATAGAAGCCAACAGAATGAATCAATCCACACCAACTCAAAAATGATTCAATAAATCTCAAGAAAAATCATGGCTAAACAGCACACATCAACTGATCAACCTACCAAATCAAGTCATTAGGATAAGTGGAAGCATGGCAAATAAATTCCCTAAGGCAAGGCAAGGCAAAACAAGCTCAAAGGAAGCACCATTTCATACATCAACTTCACACAAGCATAAAACAGAATCCACACATGATAAATGCATCCAATCAAAGCCAAGATAAACTTCAAAGAGTCTAGAATCAATGTACAAAATTTCAAGCTCATATGATAAAAATCAAGCATTTCACAAATCATCTAAGTTCAACACTCATCAAAAGTCCAAACATGACCAACCAGCAAAGAAAATCTCAAACAAATCAGAAATAGATCTAAAAGTTCCACAAAAATTCACGATCAATCTCCACATCCAGAAGTAGCATAATGCAAAAATTCACATCAATTGGCATTTTATTTGCATGGAAAATAAAATCCTCAAGTCAAGCAAGCAAAGGTTCTGACACACATTGTCACACCTACATTAAAAGGATCATATCTCATCAACCAGAAACAGGAAAAATGCAAACTCTATACCAAAATGACCATTAGGATGTCTATTTTAAGCATGAAAAATTTCACAATCATTGGATTAACCATCATCATTTCACAACCAAAATAGCAAGCAAGGTACATCATAGCATATGCATGAACAAACCATAGGTTAAAACAATTTTCAACCGAGCAAAAATTCTGGAAAAATAACCATAAAAAAGTAGACATGATAAGGAACAAAGTGCAAAAAATCTCACATCAATTGGATCATTATTTAAGGAGTTATGATTTTTTGAATGAAGAGAAAAATTAAAAAAAACACATGATGACATAGCATGAACATGGATGAAAGGAAAATCAGCAAAACATTTGAACTAAATGCCACAGGCCGGAATCGAAGCCGGTAACATTTCAAACAGTGAAACGCGCGCCAGGCCAAAACGACGCCGTTTTGCCTGGAAATCCAATCCTTCGCTAAGCGAACAGAAACCTTCGCTAAGCGAGCAATCATCTTCTCCAGTCCTTCGCTAAGCGAACATATCCTTCGCTAAGCGAACACTCATCTTCTCCGCGAAAAAATACACGACGAACAGTAGCAACACATGAGCATCAAGAACAAATTTCTCAGAAACGGTAATCAAGCATATCAACATGCACATCCTTCATCATACATCAAGAATCCATAACTATTTCATCAAGAAACACTCAAACATGCATGGATCGAAGCAAATAAGAATCATCATCCAAACTTTAAACAAGCATATCTCACTCAATTTTGCACGAAAATCAACGATTCAAAGCTCAGAATACTCAGCATCAAAAGATCTACAACGATGACATAACAAATTCGAGAAATAAGGGAATCGATTTTGTGACCTCTTGAAGTGCATGTAAGACCCCAATTTTGGCCCTAAGATCCCTCATGGCCCATATCATATCATATCATGGCCTCAAGGATCATTGCATACCTTAGTCCCCTCCTAGTGGGTGGTTTGCCTTGTGGGTTGCTTCTTGATCACCAAGCATACTTCGCATTTGTATATTATTGCCTTTCATATGTTTACTAACCAAAAAGTACAAAAATATTGTCAGTCTAACCTTGTTGATTGCAGATGAAGCAATTAGGTCAAAGTCAGTCAATAGTCAGTCAAAGCAATGGATGGTGGCCATTCTTGCAGAATTTGGGCACCATGACCAATAATCAAGAGTTCATACATCTTGGGACATCATTTGAAGTCAAGTTCTCAAGGAATTAGGGTTTGGAATTCATCAGAAGTGGTCCAATCATCCAAAACCCTAGAAAAGTCAACCTTGGTCAACTGTTGATTTAATCAATAATTTGGTGGATAGAATTGATTTGAAGGAGCTCATTCATGCTTGTATAAGTCTCATCTATCATGTCAAACCTCATCATGGAAGAAAATCAAGTCAAATCAGAAATTTTCCAGAAATAGAAAGTGGACCTGTAATTTCCACTGCCAAAAATGGAAACTTCTTGATCTTAAACTTACATCATGATACAAGCTCCAAATGAATTTTTGCCCAACATGAAAGTTGAAGATCGTGTTCTCCCATTTTCAAAAAGTCCAAGAACATCAAAATCCCATGTGTGGTTGTCAAGATATGATCAAATCATTTTCACCAATTTTTGAACTTCAACAAGCCATATCTCTCAAACCATAAGGCCAAATTTGGTGGGGTTTTTTCCTACAAACCACATTTTTCATCCTCTTTCCAAAAATATAAATTTCACTCATCAAAACCCTACCAATCAAAATGGCATTTTTGGACCTTTTTCATTTAAATTCAAAGTTTGACCAAACTTTGACTTTTTGAATTAGGACCTTTTTTCACCATTTTGCCATTTGAGATTGCTTCCATACATCATTTGTGATTTGTCTAAAGCCTTAAACCATGTTCATTTCACCCTTATGCCATCATTTTTGGACCAAAATGCTAAAACTTGAAAATTGGCAATTGGCTTCAAATAAGTGAAAGCAAGTACAGCAGTCAAAAGCAACAACAAACAGCAGAGTTTTGGTCTGCTAGCAGCCTGTGCCCAGCCCACTCGAGCAGCAAACATACCCCCACTTTCCACTTTGTCCAAAATTAGCAAGTTTGCAATTACACTCATTCAAGCTAATCAAGTTTAGTACTTCCTAAACCAATGATAAACAGACCATATAAAGATCATTCTGCTCATTTTGCAACCCTAGTTTTGGTAGCCCCTCAACAGAAAATACACACACACTCTCATCTTGCATTTTGGCCAAAACAAAAATTCTGCAAAAATCCTTGAAGAAACTCGAGTAACCTTCATTCCTCCATCATCCAATCAACTTTTGGAAGCTTTTTCAACCTCCATTTCCCTGCTGTAACAGCTCTTTCAAGCTCTGCTTTTCAGCAAGCTCAACCATGGCAGATCGAGCTGTGAGATTTTCCAAACATCAATGAGCCAAACAACCTCAAGCCTTCATCATTTCAAGGCATTGTGAGCATCTGTATCAGGCTGCAACATCAAAACCAGCACTGCATCTCAAATTTCTTCAAATCCAAGTACTTTAGTTGCTTAAGTTCTCTGAACTTGCTTGCTTTGCTATTTAGCATTTGCTTTGAGGTATAATTACTTCTTCTTCATGTAGTCTGGAGACCCGGTCTGTTATTTGACCGGGCAAACTGTCTGAAGTCCTCCTTAAGAGGCAATGCTTGTGTGTGTTTATATTTGTCCCAAGCAGGAAAAGTCCTTCAAGTAAGGCAATTGGTGGAAGGTAGGGACAAGTAATCTATTCCCCACTATTCAGTGTGTCCTCTCTTCGCTCCCATTACATGGTTGAAGCATTGAGATAAATACCCAAGATCTAATCGAGTCAATAATGTGGAGAGAGTTCCTACTTTCTGAACTCCCACACTTTATTTGATGCTCTCTCTGATCTGAGATAGAAGCAATGAGGCATACCCCTCATCTCCTCTTCATCTGCTTCACCTTAGCCTCTCAATGGCAAGGTTAAGAGCGACCTTCACCTATTACAGTGGACTTTCAAAGTCAAACCCTCTTGTGTGAGCCCCCATTGTTTGGCTATAGAGTGTGCTGTTTGATATTCATTGATTGTTTGATTGCTTCATATGCACATGTCTGCTTGTATGTTATGCATTTATCATCATCATCAATTGCCATTAGTACATGATCATCTCATTTGTTTTGTGATGTTATCATTATTGTTTGCCCATTGAGGACAATTGTAAGTCCATTGCTTTGGCATTTGCTCATGTGATATGGAAGGATAGAGTGTAAGACCTCATTGGTCACTCATATCTTCTGTTTTATCTGTTTGTATGTGAGGATACAGTTATAAGTCCCTGTAAGCTGGCATCTGTTATCCTGTGATCATAATTTGATCTGTTTGATTTGTATGTGAGGTTGCAGTTATAAGTCCCTGTAAGTTGGCATCTGCTTTCCTGTGATCATAGTTTGTTCATCTGTTTGTGTGAGAGGATACAGTTATAAGTCCCTGTAAGTTGGCATCTGTTATCCTGTGATCATAATTTGATTTGTTCGATTTGTATGAGAGGTTGCAATTATAAGTCCCTGTAAGTTGGCATTTGCATTCCTGTGATCATATTGTTGCTTTTGTTCTTGTATGTGAGGATCCATTGTAAGTCCCTGTAATGTGGCATTGGATTTCCTAGGACTATACTGTGGAGTTAACCTAAGTCCAGATAGATTGGCAGTTGACTTCCATATTTCATCTTTGTTTTCTTTTGAGGAGATTAGTGTAAGACCATTGAGTGGCTTCTGATATCCTGTTCTGTTTTAGGAGACTGGTGTAAATCCATTTATTGGTATCCGGTATCCGCCTTTTATTTCTTTGTTTGAGGAGATTAGTGTAAGTCCATTGAGTGGCATCTGATATCCCATTTCTGTTTTAGGAGATTGGTATAAGCCCAGTGATTGGCATCCGATATCCGCCTTTTGGATTTTTCATCTTTGTTTGTTTTCTATTATCCATTGCATTCCAAAGGACACACTTGAATCATCTCCCATATGATCTCAAGAAGTGAACCTTCTAAGAAGTTTTACAATCCCATCTCCATCCATTCATCATTCATTATGTCCTAGACTTTTTCACACTTTACCTTTTAAACTTGACATAAGTGTTGTGCAAACATCTTCATGTTTTCTAACTAAAAACCTGGACTCAAGTCCTTGACCTTTTTTCAAACTTCATTTCATAATACTTATTTGAATTAACCTTAATCATACTTTGACTCCATTTTCATAATCATAATCAGTAACTTCACTCATTCACTTGTTTTGGCTTTGTCCATTAATCTTTTCACATTAGCCATAGGTTTCAATTATCTTTGTGGTTGATGTAAATCTTGCCTATCCTTAGTGAGTCGACAGTAAGACTTCCGTACTGAAAACAGGGTTAACCCCTCTAGTGCGTCGAAGCTATCCTCGCATGGTGGATGTTGTTTTTGGTCGAGTGTTCTCCCATTGATAATGAAAAGCCTCAGTGCTTGTGTTTAAAACTGAATCCACCAACTTTTGGAAATCTTTTAGCCGAACTACGGCGTTTTGATCCTTACCTTTGATGGAAGGTACGTAGGCAGCGGGTTCATCCGTTCGAACACAAAAATAAATAAAACCCAATAATCCAATAAAAATGTATATTCTTTTCTCATCATCCCAATCATGTTTGCACAATACTTATGTCATAACAAATAACAATTTAGCATAACAAGTGTGAAAAGGGCTCCCTAGGAGTACCTAGGACGTAGTGGGTGCCTAACACCTTCCCATTGCGTAATTTACCCCTTACCCAGACTCTCTGATCTTTTTATTAGTTTTCTACGTGTAAAACTTCTTAGGCTTTTGTTCGCTTTTTAGCCAATCCTTTGGATAAATAAAAGTGCGGTGGCGACTCGAAATTTCAATGTATCTCATAGCTTATGGTTTAATCGATAGATCATATAGCGACGAATACACCGTCACAGAAAAGTGGCGACTCTGCTGGGGAAAAACTCACCAGAATCCTTGGTGGTATTGCCTACTTTTCACCCTTGTTGTGATATATGTTATTATTTGTTATTTGACATATTTTTGTACAATTTGGGATCACTGTATTGATTGTAATGTGTGAATTGCTTGATATACATTTGCTGTTTGCTTTGGTGATCTGTGAGATGAGTTCTATACCCGAACTCGAGTGCACTCTAGGATAGGAGAATGGCATAGTCTTGTCGACTGGTGTGGAGTAGTCCTTAGCCAGTTGACTTGCGAGTCCATTCACTTGGTGGAGGTCATGTTGAACTAATAATGTCACACAAGTTATTTGTGGTTAGGCATTATTCTTTCAATCATGTGCCGAAGAAGCCAAGGACCTTAGTTTACCAAACCCATCTTGGCCTATTTTTAGGACCGTAGTGCGGAGGTCGTTCAGATGTCAGTTCTGATACGATTGTTACGCGATACTACACTCATAAGAGTTTCTCTTGAGAATATTCTTGGAATACGAGTATTCGTTCCTCCGATAATATTCGAAAGATGGAACGATGATTATGGGAACCTCTGATAGAACATGTATGGCAGGTTTAAACCCTAGTACACTCCCTTTGGGTGGTTCTTAACCGAGACTCCATGCTCGTGACTCTCAACAAACCCGTGATTCGTGGTTGAGTCGTTCAAACATTGTTAATATCAATGGATCCCGGATCAGGTGTAAAACCTAAAATCCACCAAAGCGGCTGGTTGATATTAAGAATGTTAGAACCGGTTCATGTACCGTTAATATCAATGGAACTTGGGTGTCGATAAGGTGAAAACCTAAATCCACCAAAATGGATGATTGATATTAGGGATACATAGAGCTTTCCCACGACCTTTGTTTGGTGTGCTTTGTTTGATCCTTGAGTGTGTTTGTTGCATTCATGCATTCACGCATTCATCCGCATTCATGTCATCAAAAGAGAAAATTTTCAAGGAATTTAAAGGGTTTATTTGCAAAATTTTCAGACATGGAAAGACCGAAAAGGCATACAAAGAAGTACAGCTTTAAGCAGCCCGATGTAAAAGAGTTAAGGAATCTGACATCATATGTACTAGATCCCTTGGGTTTCAAAGCTCGCTATGGGAAGCTTCTGCCGCTGTTGACTACTCAAGTGGATGAGGGATTGATGAGCACTCTTGCTCAGTTCTATGATCCGCTCTATCATTGCTTCTTATTTCCGGACTTCCAGTTGTTGCCGACTTTGGAAGAATACTCTCACCTTATTGGGATTCCTATTCTGGATCAAGTGCCGTTCAGTGGCTTAGAGGGTATTCTATCTGCTCGAGAGATTTCCAGCTTGTTGCACATAGATGAAGATCTGATTAGAGCTAATCTGACTACCAAAGGCGGAATTCAGGGTTTTCCTTCCGAGTTCCTCATTGCCCAAGCAACCTTTTATGGGGAGGCCATGAGTGAGGATGCCTTTGAGGCTCTATTTGTGTTGCTCATCTATGGATTGGTGCTATTCCCCAACTTTGACAAGTTCGTGGACATGAATGCAATTAGGATCTTTTCAGTTCTTAATCCAGTTCCGACCTTGTTGGGTGATGCATATGTTTCCTTGCACCTAAGGAATATGAAGAATGGAAGAGTTATTGTCTGCTGTCTACCCCTGCTGTACAAGTGGTTTATTTCGCACTTGCCGCAGACAGTTGCTTTCAAGGAGAACAAGGGATGTCTACGGTGGTCTCAGAGACTCATGTCTCTCACCAATGATGATATCACCTGGTATGATCGCGTGTATGATACCGTTCAGATCATCGATTCTTGTGGTGAATTCCCCAATGTGCCTCTTCTTGGTACATGTGGTGGGATCACCTACAACCCTACGCTTGCACGTCGTCAGCTTGGGTTCCCCCTAAAGGATAAACCCCATAACATTCTGTTAGAAGGTGTATTCTTTCAGGAGGGTAAAGATCCCCAAGGCCTGAAAGCCAGATTTGTCCGCGCTTGGCGCAATATTCGCATGAAGGGTAGGAATGAATTGGGTCCAAAGAACTGCATTGCTTTGGAGCCATATACCTCTTGGGTCAGACAGAGGGCTGCTACCTATCTGATGCCATACGATCATCCGAGACCTACACTGTTGGATGTGGCTGGGCCTTCAACCCTCCCTACCCAACGTGTAGAGGAGTTGAGAGAAGAAGACCTTTCGCGTGCCTGGATCCGCGAGAGAGAGGAATTGCTGCAGCAGCTCAAGGAAAAGGATGCTATGATTGAATTTCTCGAGCACCGAGTGATCGATGATCCAAACGACACTTGGACTTCTCTGCTTCCTCAGTCATCCAAATTCTGGAAGAGGAAGTATGATCGACTTGCAAAGGAGAAGGCTGATATGGAGGCCGCCTATGAGAGAGAGGTCAAGAAGTTGTGCACTTCTCGTCTTCCAGCATCCCGAGCTGTTAGGGATCCATAGGATGTCATTTACCTTTTCTCTTTGTAATAATTGAATTCAAAAATGCTGTATTTCTTTGTTTTGATATATTTTGAAAGAAATATTTTCCATGAGCAATCAAAATGTTTAATATTCAAAATATTGCAAATAAATACCCTAAGGGTTCCTTGAAAACAAAGCATTTGCACAAGCATTTCATGCATCATTCTTGCATAAACAGGTACCCATTTTTCTGGTCTTCCGGTTCTAATCTTTGCTCTTCATTCATTTTGAAGACAAGCTGACTCACCGGTATTATACGAGAGTCAACTCTGCAAGGATTATGGAGCAGTTGGAACAAAAGAACCAGAGTCTGAGAGATGAAGTTGCCAGACTTGGCGCTCTGATGGAACAACTTCTGGCCGCCCAGAATCAGCCTGCTCCTCAACCAGCAACTCCCGTGCAGCGGACGGTTATATCAGAAATAGCTACTTCAGCGGTGCCTGTTAGTGCCCAGCAGCCAAATGCCATGCCTCCCGGTTTTCCTTGGGGGATGCCTCCAGGCTTCATGCCTGATCTGCCAGCTCCTACGTTTGCTCAAATGCCGGCATCTAGCCCGGTCCCTATTCCCGTTCCTCCTGTCGTGCATACCATGCCTAGGGTAGACGACACCATCTATCACTCTGAAGCTTCTGAGGGCTCAGATGTTCACGAAAAGATGGATGCAATGAACGATCAATTCCTTGAGCTGAGAAAGGAATTGAGGACTCTCCGTGGCAAAGATCTCTTCGGCAAGTCAGCAGCCGAACTTTGTCTAGTTCCCGGTGTTAAGATACCAGTCAAATTCAAGGTCCCAGACTTTGAAAAATATAAAGGGAACACTTGTCCTTTGGCACACTTGGTCATGTATGCCAGAAAGATGTCCACGCAGACCGACAACGATCAACTCTTGATCCACTACTTCCAAGACAGTTTGTCTGGTGCTGCTCTCCGTTGGTATATGAGTCTGGACAGTGCCAACATCCGCTCTTTCAACGACCTTGGCGAAGCTTTCGTCAAGCAATATAAATACAATGTTGACATGGCGCCTGACAGAGATCAACTCAGGTCTATGTCACAAAAGGACAAAGAGTCATTCAAGGAGTACGCCCAGAGATGGCGTGAGCTGGCAGCTCAAATCACTCCACCATTAGAAGAGAAGGAGATGACCAAGATCTTTCTGAAGACTCTTGGGTCATTTTACTATGAGAGAATGGTGGCCAGCGCTCCCTCTGATTTCACCGAGATGGTGAACATGGGGATGCGTCTTGAAGAAGGTGTCCGCGAGGGACGGTTTGCCAAAGATGATGGTTCTTCCTCTAAACGATATGGAGCGTTTAAGAGGAAAGAAGGTGAAACGCATGCTGTGCAGTCTCAGCCAAAGCATCGAAGACCCTTTGTTCAGAGGAAGCCTGCACATCGTGCCGGACATCAGCACCAGGTGGCTCATGTAGCGCCTGTATTCAAGGACAATGCTCAGCAGTATCAGCATCAGCAGCAATATCCACAACCGCAATACCAGCAACAGCGGCGTCCACAGCAACAGGCTTACCAGCCTCGTGGAAGTACGACCAATCAAGCAAACATGAACTACGATAGGAAGAAGGTCAGCTTCGACCCTATTCCGATGACATATGCAGAGCTTTATCCCTCCTTGTTGGAGAGGAAGTTGGTTTCTCCCAAGGATCCTCCTGCTATTCCTGCCAACCCGCAATGGTGGTACAAACCAGACCAGCATTGTGTCTACCATTCCGGCGCTCCGGGCCACAACGTTGAGAATTGTTTCCCGCTGAAGAATAAGGTGCAAGACCTTATGAGAAGCGGAATTCTGAGTTTTGAAGACTCCAATCCGAATGTCACCAGGAACCCATTGCCTTCGCATGGGAAATCTGTGAATATGATCCAGGAAGACCTTGGGAAATACAAGGTGGAGTATGTCAGTCATATCCGACGGTCGTTGGTTGATTTACATAGAATGCTGTGTCAGCACAGTTATTTGGAGCATAACCACGATAAGTGCCGTGTCTGTTCTGTTAACCGCTTGGGTTGTGATCAGGTTCGCCGAGAGCTTCAGAAGATGTTGAATGAAGGTACCATTGAGATTCTCCAGAATCGCAATGTTGATACAGTTGAACCCGAAGTGAATGTCATATCACCGGTGTTCAAGTTGCCAGAGCCCGTTGTTATTCGTTATAATAGCAACAAGCCCAAGGCTTCCCCTGCTTTGATTATTAAACCAGCTGGCCCTGTGCCCTATTCATCCAATCGAGCTGTGCCGTTCCGGTACAATCCTGTTGCTGTCCAAGATGGAGTAAAGGTTCCTTTGCCTTCAACTTCCGTGACCACTATTGCTGATGTTAGTGGGTTGACCCGAAGTGGTCGTGTGTTTTCCGCACCTGCTAAAGCTCCTGCTGTTTCTTCTGAATCTGTTGAGCGTCCTGTGGGAACTGCTGTGAATGTTCAGAATCCAGCACTTGATGTTGCCAAACCCTCCTCGCCTGTACAAAAGACTCCCATTTCTTCAGTTGTTGGCCCGAGTGGCATTATTGACGAAGAATCTGATGAGATGCTGAGGCTCATCAGAAAGAGTGAGTACAATATTGTAGACCAGCTTCTACACACGCCCTCCAAGATTTCCATACTTTCTCTGTTGCTGAATTCAGAACCCCATCGGGAGTCTCTGCAGAAAGTCTTGGACCTAGCGTATGTTGACCATGACGTCACCCTGGAACAATTTGATAGCATTGTTGCAAACATCACCGCTTGCAACACTCTAAGCTTTTGTGACGCTGATCTCCCTGAGGAGGGAAGAGACCACAACATGGCTTTACACATATCCATGAATTGCAAATCTGATGCAATGTCCAATGTGTTGGTGGACACTGGATCGTCTCTGAATGTATTGCCAAAATCCACACTCTCCAGATTGTCATATCAAGGTCCTCCTATGAGGCAGAGTGGGGTTGTTGTTAAAGCATTTGATGGGTCGCGCAAGACCGTGATTGGGGAAGTTGATCTCCCAATCAAGATAGGACCAAGTGATTTCCAGATCACTTTTCAAGTAATGGATATCCACCCATCATACAGCTGTCTCTTAGGCAGACCATGGATTCACGAGGCTGGCGCCGTGACATCCACCCTACACCAAAAGCTGAAGTTTGTGAAAAATGAGAAATTGGTTGTAGTAGGGGGAGAAAAGGCTCTCCTGGTCAGTAATCTGTCTTCTTTCTCGTACATTGATGCAGAGGATGAAGTTGGAACTCAGTTTCAAGCTTTATCTATTGATAAACCAATCGAGAAGAAGTCTCCTTCATTCACTTCCTACCGTGATGCAAAGCTGGCCATTGAATGTGGTGCAGTTGCTGGATTAGGGAAAGTGCTTGAACTTGAAGATAACCGATCCCGGGCTGGCATTGGCTTTGGTTCTGGGGCATGCAACGAGCAAGGTCTGTTCACCAGTGGAGGATTCATTCACGCCGATCAACCTGTAGAAGAGGAAGCTGCTGCTATCATTGAAGAAGAAGATGCAGAAGATCTGAACAATTTTGTTATTCCTGGTGGTGTCTGCCACAATTGGGTCGCTGTGGATGTTCCTACAGTTATCCATAGATCAGAGTAATTGTTCATTTTGTTTAAAACCCTTCTCCCATGCCAAAAGGAGAAGTGATGACATTGTTGGCAAAGCATATATACAATGATGTTTTCATTCAATTTTTGCATTGTCAAAACATTTGTTTTTCCTTTGTTTTCACTTTTTGCTTTTCTTTATGAAATCAGTGATCACAAAAAACCATAAAAACAAAAATAAAAGCTATCAAAGCAACATTTTTCATCTGCATAATGATTTGCTTGTTTAAATGCTAAATTTTTCTTAACCAAAATCATTATGCAGGTTGATCCTAAAACCCATTGAACATAATGATCCAACGCCATCTCCCAATTTTGAATTCCCTGTATTTGAGACAGAAGAAGATGACGTTGAAGAGATTCCTGATGAGATCACCCGTCTCCTTGAACACGAAGAGAAGATCATTCAGCCGCATCTCGAAGACTTGGAAACAGTCAACTTGGGGTCTGAAGATTGTGAGCGCCTGGTGAAGATTGGGGCACTTCTTGAAGGGTCTGTTAAAGAAGATTTGATCAGTTTGCTACGAGAATATTCAGATATCTTTGCTTGGTCCTATGAAGACATGCCGGGTTTAGATACAGATATTGTGCAACATTTCCTGCCTTTGAAGCCTGAGTGCGTGCCTGTGAAGCAGAAGCTCAGAAGAACTCATCCAGACATGGCAGTGAAGATCAAAGAGGAAGTTCAGAAGCAAATTGATGCGGGGTTTCTGGTGACTTCGACATATCCTCAATGGGTGGCAAACATTGTGCCTGTTCCTAAGAAGGACGGAAAAGTCCGTATGTGCGTTGACTACAGAGATTTGAATAAAGCTAGCCCAAAAGATGATTTTCCTCTACCACACATTGACATGTTGGTAGACAATACAGCTAAATTCAAAGTCTTTTCCTTTATGGACGGATTTTCCGGATATAATCAAATCAAGATGGCACCAGAGGATATGGAGAAGACAACATTCATCACACCTTGGGGAACATTCTGTTATCGAGTGATGCCCTTCGGTTTGAAGAACGCCGGAGCCACGTATCAACGAGCTATGACTACCTTGTTTTATGATATGATGCACAAGGAGATAGAAGTCTATGTTGATGATATGATTGCCAAGTCCCGAACGGAAGTTGAGCATATTGAGCATTTGTTGAAGCTTTTCCAGCGTTTGAGGAAATTCAAACTTCGTCTGAATCCGAACAAATGTACTTTTGGAGTCCGTTCCGGCAAGTTGTTGGGTTTTGTGGTAAGTGAAAGGGGTATTGAGGTTGATCCTGCAAAGGTCAAAGCAATACAAGAGATGCCCGCACCCAAAACTGAGAAGCAAGTCCGAGGTTTTCTTGGCCGCTTGAACTACATTTCCAGATTTATATCCCACATGACTGCCACATGTGCGCCGATATTCAAGCTCCTCCGGAAAGATCAGTCTCATGATTGGACCGAGGATTGCCAGAAAGCTTTCGACAGTATCAAAGATTATCTGTCTGAACCTCCGATTTTGTCTCCGCCTGTGGAAGGAAGACCTCTGATTATGTACTTGACAGTTCTTGAAGACTCGATGGGTTGTGTACTCGGTCAACAAGATGAATCAGGGAAGAAGGAGTTTGCTATCTACTACCTCAGTAAGAAGTTTACTGATTGTGAGTCTCGGTACTCTATGCTTGAGAAGACGTGCTGTGCTTTAGCTTGGGCAGCTAAGCGTTTGCGCCAGTACATGATAAATCATACAACTTGGTTGATATCCAGAATGGATCCAATTAAGTATATCTTCGAGAAGCCTGCTTTAACTGGGAGGATTGCCCGTTGGCAGATGCTGTTGTCTGAGTATGATATTGAGTATCGAGCTCAGAAAGCTATCAAAGGTAGTATCTTGGCTGACCACCTAGCGCACCAGCCAATTGAAGATCATCAGTCTGTTCAGTATGACTTCCCTGACGAGGAAATTCTGTATTTGAAGATGAAAGATTGCGATGAGCCTACACTTGATGAAGGTCCAGAACCTGGTTCCAGATGGACGATGGTGTTTGATGGCGCTGTTAATCAATATGGAAATGGAATTGGGGCAGTAATCATTAATCCCCAGGGATCGCACATTCCATTTACAGCAAGACTAACTTTCAAATGCACGAATAATATGGCGGAGTATGAAGCCTGTATTATGGGACTTGAAGAATGCATTGACTTAAGGATCAAATATCTTGATGTCTATGGTGATTCAGCTCTGGTTGTCAATCAGATCAAAGGTGAGTGGGAGACAAATCAACCAGGTCTCATCCCATACAGAGATTACGCAAGGAGAATTTCAACTTTCTTTACAGAAGTTGAATTTTATCATATTCCTCGAGAGGATAATCGGATGGCAGATGCCCTTGCAACGCTTGCTTCCATGATTGTTGTCAGATGGTGGAATGATGTCCCCAATATTACTGTGATGCGCTTGGATAGACCCGCTCACATATTTGCAATCGAAGACGTGAAAGATGACAAGCCTTGGTATTTTGATATCAAGAATTTCCTCCAGAACCAGGTCTACCCGCCTGGGGCATCTGTGAAAGATAGGAAAACTTTGAGAAGGTTGTCAGGCAGTTTCTACCTCAGTGGTGAAGTGCTGTATAAGAGAAATTTTGATATGGTTTTGCTCAGATGCGTGGATAGACACGAAGCAAACCTGTTGATGACTGAGGTCCATGAGGGTTCATTTGGTACTCATTCCAATGGACATGCCATGGCTAAGAAGATGTTGAGAGCAGGCTACTATTGGCTGACAATGGAGTCTGACTGTTGCAAGTATGTGAAGAAATGTCACAAGTGTCAAATTTATGCGGATAAGATTCATATTCCTCCGACACTTCTGAATGTGATTTCATCACCATGGCCTTTCTCTATGTGGGGAATCGACATGATCGGCATGATTGAGCCGAAAGCGTCCAACGGACATCGTTTTATTCTCGCAGCAATCGATTACTTCACCAAATGGGTTGAAGCCGCTTCGTACGCGAATGTAACCAGACAGGTGGTTGTGAAGTTTATCAAGAATCAGTTGATTTGCCGTTATGGTGTACCAGAGAGGATCATTACTGATAATGGATCTAATCTGAATAACAAGATGATGGATGAGTTGTGCGCTGAATTCAAGATTGCACACCATAATTCCTCTCCCTACAGACCTAAGATGAATGGGGCTGTTGAAGCTGCTAACAAAAACATCAAGAGGATTATCCAGAAGATGACTGTCACGTACAAAGATTGGCATGAGATGCTGCCATTTGCTTTGCATGGATATCGTACGTCTGTACGCACTTCAACAGGGGCAACCCCTTTCTCTCTTGTTTATGGCATGGAAGCCGTTCTCCCAGTAGAGGTGGAGATCCCATCAATGCGAGTCTTGATGGAAGCCAAGTTGACTGATGCTGAATGGATTCAGAGTCGTTATGACCAGTTGAATTTGATCGAAGAGAAGCGCTTAACTGCGATGTGCCATGGTCAGTTATATCAGCAGAGAATGAAGAAAGCATTCGACAAGAAGGTCAAGCCTCGTGTGTTCCGAGAAGGTGACCTTGTGCTCAAGAAAGTTTTGTCTTTCGCGCCCGATTCCAGGGGCAAGTGGACTCCAAACTACGAGGGTCCATATGTTGTTAAGAGAGCCTTTTCAGGCGGTGCTTTGATGCTTACAACAATGGATGGGGAGGATTTCACTCGTCCTGTGAATTCAGATGCAGTCAAGATATACTTTGCCTAAAAAAAGGTATATGCAAATGAAAAAACAAATGAAAAACAGAATAGCTCGCTAAGTTGAAAACCCGAAAGGGCGGCTTAGGCAAAAATGAGCGTCTCGGTGGAGAACCCGCAAGGGTAATTCAGGCAAAAATTAGAGACTTGAAAAAAGAATATATTTGCATCCCGCTAGATTGAGTACCTCACTCTGGGGCAATCTAGGCAAAAATTAGGGATATGGCAAGTAACTGCATCCTGACAAGACTTTCTGGTTCATCAGTCGTCATTTCGTCAGAAGATTCTCGATTCGTCGTCAACTGAAGCTTCGGATACATCGAGATTCAAATTGGTAGAGAAAGGATCATTATGTTCAATGTAGCCCTCTTCCAATATATATCACTGATTTCAAATTTGTACAGATCTATGGAGTCTTGCCATTTGCAGACTACCATTCTATCAAATCAATTTGAGCTTTTTATCCAATTTATTTGCACTCTTACTTGTTTCAATTCAACAAATGTTTTGCATGTTTTAAATTGGTAAAATGTCATTGTTTTAAACAAATCAAATTTTTCAAATTTTTGTTTTATACAAAGTGAACATTCACCAGATTGAAAGGATACTCAAGAATATCTCAGTGCTCTCCCGAGGGTGGCATGATTTCCAACAGGTAAGACATTGGTTCATATTCCTGGTTTGGTGGTATCTTCTTTCTTCAGATCTTTGTTGAGGCTGTTCCTCAAACAGATTTGTTGTTGGGGTTGTTCCCCAGTACAGTCGCAAGTAGGTGTTGTTGAAGACTTCGTTCCCTCCAGCAGCAGTTTTTCCCCCAGCATGGGTGTTTTCTTGTGAAGTTTCGGTGGTTGATGGTTTGTCATCCTGGTGCCCCGTCACTTTCTCTAGTGGGTCGTATGCCCCAGACTTTATTTGTCTCCTCAGCACAGTCATGAGTATAACTGATTGATTGATACTCCCCTCGGAGTCGTGAGAAGAGCTGTTATTAATATCCCCACCAGAGTTGCAAGTGGAGTTATTACCTCTTTTCCCCATGCAGTGTGCCAGCAGGATTTGTCTGTTTCCTCAGCACGTTTGTCTTCTTTTGAAGACTCGGTAGGTCAGTGGTTTGATACCCAGTACTTTACCCTTTCCCCGGCGAAGTCGTCTGCGGATTTATTGCTATCCCTCCACCAGAGTTGGTCTCTTCAGCAGAGCAGGATCTATTTTCCTACTCAGCGGTTGTTTGGGTCGATATCCCAATTACAATCATCTTTTCCTCAGCATAGTCTGCAGAATGTTTGTTGTGGCAGTTTTGCCTGTTGAATACTCCTTCAATCCCCCGATATGGTCGGATGATGGCTTTGGCCTCCAGTGAACGGATTTATTTCCTGACTGTTTGTGATCCTCAGTAGAGTGGCTTATATTGCAGAATCTACTTGTTGTGATCAGTTGGCTGTGTATATTCTCCCCAAGTGGAGTGGTTCATTGCAGAATCTATTTGTTTGATCTGTCCTCCCTCAGTGGTTTGTTCCCAAGAGTGTAGCCGGCAGTTTTCCCCAATAGAGTTGCTTAGGCAGTTAGATTCTATTTGGATGATATCATTCTCCCTCAGTGGATTGTTTCCCAGTGGAGTTGTATGGAGTTGCTTCTACAGCAGTTCGTGCTTATGCATTTGTTGTTTCTCAGTCGACACTGGGATCCCCTGCAGATGCTTTGGAACTTCTCTTGTTCCCCTACAGATTTGTCTTGGTGGCTGTTATGCCCATTGTGACTTTCTGTACCCTGATTGGGTTGTTTCCTGATATTTCTGATTCTCTGCTTCTTCAGCAGTACCTGCAGATCTTTGCTTTACAGCATGTAGATCTCCGCAGATTGGCTCTCCAGCTGGTTTTTCCCCTGGAAGTATAATACCGGACGTTGGTTCCCGAACCTGTTGTGTTAGAATTGTCTGTTTTGTCAGCATTCATCAAACATAAATCACGCATATTCATGCATATTCATAAACATTCAGATATTCATGTTGCATTTTTCGCCATATATCTTTTGTTTGTCGTGTCTCCTGCTATGGTGATACAGATCTCTTTACAGGTCTCCCCAAGCAGATGTCGGGTGTTTAAAATCTCTCCATATAGAGTCAACCCCGTAAGCAGAAAATGTTGTCTTTCCTTCTGCAGTTCCCCACTGAGATATATCCTCGTGGATGACGGTTTCTTCCGTTTCCTCCCAACACATATATTGGGATGGATTTTCCTATTTGAGTTACATCCTCATTAGGACGTGTCTTTATTCAGTCCGTCTTTTCGGATCATTCTCGAATTGGCTATTTGTCAAATGTCTTGTGCTTCCCAGTGGGTTGTTCCCCAGCGGAATGTCTTTGGGCCTCTGCCTACAAACCAACAGTTGTAAGTCCTACTTTTCCTGGCTTTCTTAACAGAATTTGTGGTTATACACCTTTTATTCTCCAGCCAGAGTTTTTGGTTTTCTACCTACTACCAGTAGTTGTAAATCCTATTTTCTCTGCTCTTCAGCAGTTTGTGGTTTGTTATAAACCCTATTTTGGTTTCCCGTGCGGATTTGTGATTTGTTCTATCCCCACGCGGAGTTTTTGGTCTTCTACCCCGTATTCGGTAGATATAAACCCTATTTTTGTGGTTATCTTCATCTAGTTCTTGATGTTGATTTTCCTTTGCTTGGATAAGTTGCTCAGATCAGCACTTATATCCCTAGCAAGTCTTTTATGGATAATTGCCGTATGCTAGCAATTGTATCCCCAGTGGGTCCTTTCACCGTTTGCTAGTGATTTGTTCCCCAGATCATTGGTTATATACTAATGCATCCCCAGCTAGTCTTCTGTCGATAATTGCCGGACGCTTGCAATTTATCCTCAGCAGATCGCCTTTCATTTACCCTTTTGTCGGTAATGTCTGTTGCCCCTTTTGATTGGTTATCATTATATACCAAGTTTGGTATCCCGATGCCTTTCTTTTCGGTTGATTTATCCTTTATTAACCCAGTAACCGGTTGTGGATAATCTTCCATGCGAGTATATTATTCACGGTCTGCCGGTAATGAATAATATATCTCATGCGCTCTTTAGTTGGAATCCTTTGCTGATTTTCCCCAACTGAGCAAGATTCGTATTCTTTGTAGAATCGAATATCCATCCTGTAACCAGTTTGTGTTTTGGATGATGAGTGTATTGGAAGTGAAATCCAATTCACGTTTTCGGTAGATCACCTATTATATGCCCAGTAACCGGTATCCCTGGTGTTTCTTACCATGCGAGTGTATTATTCACGGTCTGCCGGTAATGAATAATATATCTCATGCGCTCTTTAGTTGGAATCCTTTGTTGATTTTCCCCAGCTGAGCAAGATTCGTATTCTTTGTAGAATCGAATAGCCATCCTTTAACCAGTTTGTGTTTCGGATGATGAGTGTTTTGGAAGTGAAATCCAATTCACGTTTTCGGTAGATCACCTATTATATGCCCAGTAACCGGTATCTCTGGTGTTTCTTACCATGCGAGTTTATTATCTACGTTCTGACGGTAATAGATAATATATCTCATGCGAGTATTCTTATCCACGGTCTGCCGGTAATGGATATCATATCTCATGCGCTCTTTGGGTTTGTGTCCCCAGTTGAGTAAGATTCGTTTTCCCGTTGTGGATGCGAATGTCCATCCTGTAAGTCAATTTGCTTTTTCAAGCCCTCCTTTCGGATGATGAGTGTTTTGGAAGTGAAAACCAATTCACGTCTTCGGATTTTATCCTATAAACAACCCAGTAACCGGTTCAGGATAATTTTCCTTTCGAGTATATTATTCACGGTCTGCCGGTAATGAATAATATGTCTCATCTGAGTATTCTATCCACGTTCTGACGGTAATGGATATTATATCTCGTGCGCTCTTGAGTCAATCTTTTGATTGTTTTCCCCTCAGAGTAAGATTCATTTTCCTTGTGGAATTGAATGTCCATCCTATAAACAAGTTTGCTTTTCTAGCTCTCTTCAGGATGATGAGTGTTTTGGAAGTGAAATCCAATTCACACTTTGGTCGGTCACCTATTATATACCCAGTAACCGGTATCCTTGGTGTTCCCTCCTTTCTGCTCCCTATTATGACCTCGGTCCCCCTGTGGAGTCAGATCTTCCTGTTGTTTGTTACCCTTATACCGGTAACATCTCATTTCTTTGTTGCTTCCCTCAGTGGAACTTCTTGTTGCTTCTCCCCAGGAGTCAGCTTGTGTCTCTCCAATGGATTTATTTTCCTTTGGAATTCTTTTCCCCAGTGTGAGTCCTTCACTCCCCAGTGAGTTCTCCAGTCTGTTTTTCTGTTTTTCTAATCAGAGTCGTGTCTTGTTCACGCTATGTCAGTTTTATCTTCCCCAGTTTGGAGTCGTGTATTGTTCACACATTTCTTTTTCTTTTATTATCCCCATAGAGTCTTGTTAGAGTCTCTGTTCCTGGTGAGTGTATTACTCCGATGGATCGTCTTTTCTTCTGTGTGAATCATATTCCCCACAGAGTTTGTGTCTTTTGCATGCATACATTTGCATCATGAGGTCTCTTAGGGACCAAAATTTGTCTCATTATTGTTATTTAAGCCCATTCTACCGCGTCGAGATGAAGATTTCTAAACTTCACTTCTCCGGCTAGAATGACCTTAAATAGGGGCATCTGTAAGACCCCAATTTTGGCCCTAAGATCCCTCATGGCCCATATCATATCATATCATGGCCTCAAGGATCATTGCATACCTTAGTCCCCTCCTAGTGGGTGGTTTGCCTTGTGGGTTGCTTCTTGATCACCAAGCATACTTCGCATTTGTATATTATTGCCTTTCATATGTTTACTAACCAAAAAGTACAAAAATATTGTCAGTCTAACCTTGTTGATTGCAGATGAAGCAATTAGGTCAAAGTCAGTCAATAGTCAGTCAAAGCAATGGATGGTGGCCATTCTTGCAGAATTTGGGCACCATGACCAATAATCAAGAGTTCATACATCTTGGGACATCATTTGAAGTCAAGTTCTCAAGGAATTAGGGTTTGGAATTCATCAGAAGTGGTCCAATCATCCAAAACCCTAGAAAAGTCAACCTTGGTCAACTGTTGATTTAATCAATAATTTGGTGGATAGAATTGATTTGAAGGAGCTCATTCATGCTTGTATAAGTCTCATCTATCATGTCAAACCTCATCATGGAAGAAAATCAAGTCAAATCAGAAATTTTCCAGAAATAGAAAGTGGACCTGTAATTTCCACTGCCAAAAATGGAAACTTCTTGATCTTAAACTTACATCATGATACAAGCTCCAAATGAATTTTTGCCCAACATGAAAGTTGAAGATCGTGTTCTCCCATTTTCAAAAAGTCCAAGAACATCAAAATCCCATGTGTGGTTGTCAAGATATGATCAAATCATTTTCACCAATTTTTGAACTTCAACAAGCCATATCTCTCAAACCATAAGGCCAAATTTGGTGGGGTTTTTTCCTACAAACCACATTTTTCATCCTCTTTCCAAAAATATAAATTTCACTCATCAAAACCCTACCAATCAAAATGGCATTTTTGGACCTTTTTCATTTAAATTCAAAGTTTGACCAAACTTTGACTTTTTGAATTAGGACTTTTTTCACCATTTTGCCATTTGAGATTGCTTCCATACATCATTTGTGATTTGTCTAAAGCCTTAAACCATGTTCATTTCACCCTTATGCCATCATTTTTGGACCAAAATGCTAAAACTTGAAAATTGGCAATTGGCTTCAAATAAGTGAAAGCAAGTACAGCAGTCAAAAGCAACAACAAACAGCAGAGTTTTGGTCTGCTAGCAGCCTGTGCCCAGCCCACTCGAGCAGCAAACATACCCCCACTTTCCACTTTGTCCAAAATTAGCAAGTTTGCAATTACACTCATTCAAGCTAATCAAGTTTAGTACTTCCTAAACCAATGATAAACAGACCATATAAAGATCATTCTGCTCATTTTGCAACCCTAGTTTTGGTAGCCCCTCAACAGAAAATACACACACACTCTCATCTTGCATTTTGGCCAAAACAAAAATTCTGCAAAAATCCTTGAAGAAACTCGAGTAACCTTCATTCCTCCATCATCCAATCAACTTTTGGAAGCTTTTTCAACCTCCATTTCCCTGCTGTAACAGCTCTTTCAAGCTCTGCTTTTCAGCAAGCTCAACCATGGCAGATCGAGCTGTGAGATTTTCCAAACATCAATGAGCCAAACAACCTCAAGCCTTCATCATTTCAAGGCATTGTGAGCATCTGTATCAGGCTGCAACATCAAAACCAGCACTGCATCTCAAATTTCTTCAAATCCAAGTACTTTAGTTGCTTAAGTTCTCTGAACTTGCTTGCTTTGCTATTTAGCATTTGCTTTGAGGTATAATTACTTCTTCTTCATGTAGTCTGGAGACCCGGTCTGTTATTTGACCGGGCAAACTGTCTGAAGTCCTCCTTAAGAGGCAATGCTTGTGTGTGTTTATATTTGTCCCAAGCAGGAAAAGTCCTTCAAGTAAGGCAATTGGTGGAAGGTAGGGACAAGTAATCTATTCCCCACTATTCAGTGTGTCCTCTCTTCGCTCCCATTACATGGTTGAAGCATTGAGATAAATACCCAAGATCTAATCGAGTCAATAATGTGGAGAGAGTTCCTACTTTCTGAACTCCCACACTTTATTTGATGCTCTCTCTGATCTGAGATAGAAGCAATGAGGCATACCCCTCATCTCCTCTTCATCTGCTTCACCTTAGCCTCTCAATGGCAAGGTTAAGAGCGACCTTCACCTATTACAGTGGACTTTCAAAGTCAAACCCTCTTGTGTGAGCCCCCATTGTTTGGCTATAGAGTGTGCTGTTTGATATTCATTGATTGTTTGATTGCTTCATATGCACATGTCTGCTTGTATGTTATGCATTTATCATCATCATCAATTGCCATTAGTACATGATCATCTCATTTGTTTTGTGATGTTATCATTATTGTTTGCCCATTGAGGACAATTGTAAGTCCATTGCTTTGGCATTTGCTCATGTGATATGGAAGGATAGAGTGTAAGACCTCATTGGTCACTCATATCTTCTGTTTTATCTGTTTGTATGTGAGGATACAGTTATAAGTCCCTGTAAGCTGGCATCTGTTATCCTGTGATCATAATTTGATCTGTTTGATTTGTATGTGAGGTTGCAGTTATAAGTCCCTGTAAGTTGGCATCTGCTTTCCTGTGATCATAGTTTGTTCATCTGTTTGTGTGAGAGGATACAGTTATAAGTCCCTGTAAGTTGGCATCTGTTATCCTGTGATCATAATTTGATTTGTTCGATTTGTATGAGAGGTTGCAATTATAAGTCCCTGTAAGTTGGCATTTGCATTCCTGTGATCATATTGTTGCTTTTGTTCTTGTATGTGAGGATCCATTGTAAGTCCCTGTAATGTGGCATTGGATTTCCTAGGACTATACTGTGGAGTTAACCTAAGTCCAGATAGATTGGCAGTTGACTTCCATATTTCATCTTTGTTTTCTTTTGAGGAGATTAGTGTAAGACCATTGAGTGGCTTCTGATATCCTGTTCTGTTTTAGGAGACTGGTGTAAATCCATTTATTGGTATCCGGTATCCGCCTTTTATTTCTTTGTTTGAGGAGATTAGTGTAAGTCCATTGAGTGGCATCTGATATCCCATTTCTGTTTTAGGAGATTGGTATAAGCCCAGTGATTGGCATCCGATATCCGCCTTTTGGATTTTTCATCTTTGTTTGTTTTCTATTATCCATTGCATTCCAAAGGACACACTTGAATCATCTCCCATATGATCTCAAGAAGTGAACCTTCTAAGAAGTTTTATAATCCCATCTCCATCCATTCATCATTCATTATGTCCTAGACTTTTTCACACTTTACCTTTTAAACTTGACATAAGTGTTGTGCAAACATCTTCATGTTTTCTAACTAAAAACCTGGACTCAAGTCCTTGACCTTTTTTCAAACTTCATTTCATAATACTTATTTGAATTAACCTTAATCATACTTTGACTCCATTTTCATAATCATAATCAGTAACTTCACTCATTCACTTGTTTTGGCTTTGTCCATTAATCTTTTCACATTAGCCATAGGTTTCAATTATCTTTGTGGTTGATGTAAATCTTGCCTATCCTTAGTGAGTCGACAGTAAGACTTCCGTACTGAAAACAGGGTTAACCCCTCTAGTGCGTCGAAGCTATCCTCGCATGGTGGATGTTGTTTTTGGTCGAGTGTTCTCCCATTGATAATGAAAAGCCTCAGTGCTTGTGTTTAAAACTGAATCCACCAACTTTTGGAAATCTTTTAGCCGAACTACGGCGTTTTGATCCTTACCTTTGATGGAAGGTACGTAGGCAGCGGGTTCATCCGTTCGAACACAAAAATAAATAAAACCCAATAATCCAATAAAAATGTATATTCTTTTCTCATCATCCCAATCATGTTTGCACAATACTTATGTCATAACAAATAACAATTTAGCATAACAAGTGTGAAAAGGGCTCCCTAGGAGTACCTAGGACGTAGTGGGTGCCTAACACCTTCCCATTGCGTAATTTACCCCTTACCCAGACTCTCTGATCTTTTTATTAGTTTTCTACGTGTAAAACTTCTTAGGCTTTTGTTCGCTTTTTAGCCAATCCTTTGGATAAATAAAAGTGCGGTGGCGACTCGAAATTTCAATGTATCTCATAGCTTATGGTTTAATCGATAGATCATATAGCGACGAATACACCGTCACAGTGCAGAATCGGAATTGGATGAATTCAGGCCTTGCAATGCTCCAAACCTCTTCTATGATGCTTGTATGAATGATTGGAAGTGAGATTGAAGTTCAATTATGCACGAATTCTCCAGAATTTCAAATCACCATTGATGAGTTCAAGCTCCAAGATGCTCCAATCTTGCACGAATTGCTGTGGATCTATGCTCAATCTTGCTAAATGATGCTTCATAATCATGAATTGATCAAGATAAATGCAATTTGTTTGAAGAAACTGAAAGAAAATTTTGAGAGAAAAGTGTGAAAAATTTGAATGTTTTGATCTAGATCTGAAAATTGTGATTGTTGTTAGCAGAAAAACAGTTAGGATTTGTGTTATATACTTCCTACTAATCACTCTCCTAATCATGTTTAAGCAATGGTAATTGGCATTAGTAAAATAGAGTGTAAATGCAAAATTTGGATTTTCACCCTATGCATGAAATGCATGGTGAATAGTGCATAAAAATTCACTTAATTTCACTTAAAATTCTGTTTTGGAGCCAATGGAAATGGTGTAATGTTCAAATAATGCACAAATTTTGAATTCCATATTTTCCCTCCAAATTTCAAATGAAAAATCAAATATTTTTGTGAGCAAAATGCATGGCCTATGATACTTTAATTGGATAGTACATGACAAAAGAAGAATGTTGCAAAAAAATCCCACTCCATTTGGCCTTATGGTTCAAAAGTTATGCACTTGTGAAGTTCAAATTATCTTGACCAAGATTTGACCATATCTTGCCAACCATACATGAGAAATTCATGTTCTTGGACTTTTTGGAAAGGTGAGAGCAAGATCTTCAACTTTCATGTTGGACAAAATTTCATTTGAAGCATTTTTGATCATGTAGTCTTGAGGAGAAAACCTTTCCATTTTTGGCAATTTTGAATTATAAGTCACTTTCTATTTTTGGAAAGTTTTCATCTGACTTTATTTTCTTCAATGTTGATGTTTGAAATGTCAAATGAGACTTGTTTGGACATGAATGAAGTAGTTCTAACCCTCTCCCACCTCCAAATCCATCAGTTGACTTTTGGTTGACTTTTTCCATTGATAGATGACTTGGTCATGCACAGATGAATTTGAGCCTCAATCTCCTGATGAAATGGCTCCAAAATGAAACCCTAGCTTTCACAAGCTCATTAAAACCATATGATGATGCCCATCTCCATTAACCTCATCTCCTTGACAAGCCCTGATTGGCACAATACAGATGATTAGGGTTGACCAGAGGTCAAAATCCTAATCTCAAGGAATCTGATCAAGCACAATGAACCTCTTGGTGATGATAAGACCATGATGATGGTGATGTACCATTTCAACCAAGATAATACCCAATCTCCTTGAGGAACCAAGAAACCCTTAGTTGAAGCACAATCCTCAGATGATTAGTGATCAATTCATGAGACCCTCAAGCTTGAATCTTTTAACCTCTCCATCTTCTGATAAAGACCTAGGAGGATGACTTGCTCAATGTTTCCACATGATATGCAAAGATGCAATGACTAATTTCCTAAAAGATGAAATGCAATATGCTAAGCTAGTCCCAAGAGAGGAGGGCAAATTTTAAGGTGTTACACTAACTCACTCATTTTTTTATGCTTTTGAGGTGCGACCAACTGAATTGGAAAGTTTAAGACGTCTACTTCAATTTTTATGTTGGACAAAATTTCATAATCTTAAAAGAAACACATGTGATAATACAAAACATTATAGGTCACTTTGGACCAAAGCCATTGAATCTTGAAAAAGTCCAACTTCAAGTGCCCATAACTTTCTCATCAAAAATTCAAATGATGCAAAATTTAAGTCCAAATTTATTGTATTGGAAAGATCTACAACTTTGTCATTTGAGGATTGCATCATTGAAACAGAAGGGCTTAAAGTTGGTCCATTTTGGCAAAATTCTGATATACATGTTTTGCGCCTTGAACTTTATGGCTTGTTTTCAGTAATTTCCCAACACCAAATGGATTTTTGTTCAACATAACATTTGTTCCTCATGTCAAGACCTTTCCAACCATTACCCACATGCGTATGTTTCAATTTGGCAAATGGTAGTTTCGAAGAGGAGAAGTTTTGGTTCCAATTATGCATAACATGTTGAATCTTTGTGCACACTCCATTGCAATGAAATCTGCACGTCCAAATCTGATCCATGTGACTTCAAATTGCATTTGCCATTGCATTTGGGCCTCCCATGCGCCTGTACAGGCCCATGCATGGAGGACCCAACTTCACATGCACATGAGTTTTCTCCTTGCTTGCATCAACCTTGCCTATAAATAAAAGCCTCATTTCTCTTAAAAATCCAACCTCAAGGCGCCTGAGCTGCTGCACAAGTGAAATCCCAACCTCCATTAAAAGGAACTCTGAGTTTTCTTTCCAATTTTTAAGTTCAATTTTCAACTTCATTGGTTGATCATTGAACTTCAATTCCTAAACCTTACTTCCTTGCTACCTCAAGAACACACTGCATCAAAGAATTGGAGTAGATCAAGTCTTGTAAAGCTGCACTTCAAAGGTTGTTGTTCAAACTGTTTTGATTCGAAACTACTTGGATATTGATCATTTCTTGCATTGCTTGGTACCTCTGAAGTCCTCATGTCAGAGGCAATTGATTTGAGCTTTTAATTTCATGAATTGAGTAAACTCATATTGAACGCCACAAATTTCCATCTCAGATTTCTCTCTCCATAGAGATCTTGAGTAGAAACCAAGGTCACAGGGGTGATGTACATCACCCCAGCTTTCTAAAGATGTATAGATCGTGTATTTTAATGAAGGTTTGAAAACCTGCAATTTTTGGCCGAAACTATGAAGTTCACCAGAGAAGACGGTGGTTTCCACCACCGTCCCCACGTGGCTGAGTTCCCAACCCTTGGATCTGGACCCGTGGATCTAATCTTGACCGTGTTTTGTTTTGACTTATTTTAATGCCATGTGTGATGTTGTTGACTCAAGTACACCATGCGCGCGCGTCTCCTAGCCACTTGATGCGCCACGCCAATTATTGAGACAAGATCAGACGCTCCATGATTTTTCCTATTTTCTGAATTTCATTTTATTTTCTTTAATTCCCTTTTATTTTAAAAATTCATAATTTCTTTATTTTTAATCATAAAAATATGGGACCAATTGCAAAATTTTTCTTTTAAATTCTAGTTTCTGAAAGTTTTTTTAATATTTTTTATGATTACATTTAATATTTTTTGTGAATTTTCTCTTTTTTAGTTATTTTAAATTCATTTAAAATACTTTCCAATATTCAAAAATGTCAAAAATATTTTCTTAACATCTTTGAATGATGATGAATCTATGAAAAATATTCTCATCAATTTCTTCATTGATTTGAGATTTATTTGAGATTTTAATTCAATTATGTTATTTTTCTTCATTTTTAATTGTTTAAAATTAGTTTTTGTTTTCAAAAAATGATGAAATTTTTTGTCAAACCTTGTTTGACCATGTTGAACTTATGATGATCCAATTGGACTTTTCCAAGTTGATTTGAATTGGATTTGAAGTTTGACCTTTATTTGTTTATTTTAATTCAAGTATTATTTTAATTTAAAAAAATACCAAAAATATTTTTGTTGTTTCTTGACTTCTAAGCTTCATCTCACTCCTGTTTACCATTGATTGATGTTGATTCCATTCATATTTGGTCAATGTGTTTTTGCTTATGTCATTTGAATTTCAATTATGTACATTCCATTTCTTCTTCTTCTTCTTCTTTTTTCTTTTTGATCAATGAGTTAATAATTGGTGATTAGCCTTGACATATGAGGGGCTTAACCTTCTTTGATCCAAATCAAATTCATCTTGATCAAAGATCAAGTGAATTGCTTTGCATTAGAGCTAGGTTACTTCTTGGTCAAGCAAAAAACCAAAATCCATACAAGATCATTCTTCTTTTCTTTTGACATGGTAAGTTGTAGGAGCTTGGCTTACTAGTCATGGTCTCTAACTTGTGTTTGTTGCCTATAGTTTTATTGATCGGCCTCAAATAGGTGTGACTACTACATTAGTCCACTTACAATTGCTTAACATAGCGCTAAATTGCCTTACGGCACACTAACACTAACTACTAATTACTAATTTTTAATTCAAGCATTTAATTCTTGCAATTTACTTTTATGCAATTTAATTTCTTGCACATTAATTCATTTGCCTTTGCCCTTTGCTCACTTGAGATCATGTTTATGTTAATGCAATTTGGCTTTTGCTCACTTGAGCACATTATTGTGTATATACTATTGTGTTTGTTTTGTTTTTTTTGTGTGAACCCAATGCAAATGGAGAAAGGACTTAGATTTTAGGACCTTACCTATGCTAATGGAGTTTAAAGAGTAACTTGGCCTCATGCCTTTAGAATGCTAAAAATTGTCAAAGAGCAACTAGTCCTCATGCCTTTAGAATGCTTAAATCTTGAAGATGACATTGAAAGGACCCTAATTCTAAACTCACTCTTGTCCATTCTTTCTATTGCATTGTGGAACTTTTTGATTTGTGTGTTCTTCTGTGCTAGAGATCCTAAACTTGAGCCAATTGGAAGATTCTTAGGAGCTTGATTGATATTTGCTTGATTGCTTGAGTTATTTGCTTATTGCTTGCTAATTCCAAAGGAAAGGGAGCAACTTGGATCATCTTTATGATCTCAAGAAGGGAACTCCAAGTGGTTTTATTTCTCTTCCCTCATCTTTGCATGTTTAGGACTTAGCCCTTCTCTTCTTCTCTCCATTCTAACCCAAGCCAAACTTTTGTGAAAATATTAACATTGTTTTCAAAAATTACGACCTAGGCATTATGCCTTTGATTTTTCAAACTCTTTTCATAACACTTATTTTGAATTGAACCTTAAGTCAACTTTGACCTTATTTTGTGAATACTTTTCATTTGTAAATACAACTCACTTAATTGTTTTATGGTTCCAATGGCCATTTGTGTTAAAGCTTTTCATAAACATTAGCTACTAGGTTTAAGTTATCCTAGAGGTTGATATAATACTCACCTGTATCCTTAGTGATGGACTATAAGTCTTCCATGCTTATTATAGGGTTAACCCCTCACTAGCATGTTGAAGCTCTCCTCACATGGTGGATTTGTGGTTTTGGGTTGAGTTTTCTCCCTTTGATAACGAAAGACCTTAAGGCTTTTGACCAATCAATTCACCAACTTCTTTTGAGATTTTTACCCCGAACTACGAGGTTTTGATCCTACCTTTTTAAGATGGTACGTAGGCAATGGGTTTATCCATTCAAACACAACATTGTAAATAATTTGTGTTTTCTTTTCTCACCTCCCCAATCATGTTTGCAGAAATAATTTTCACAAATACCAACCTACCTTACAACATTTGTAAAAAGGGCTCCCTTAGAGTACTAAGGATGTTTTGGGTGCTTAAAACCTTCCCATTGCATAACCAACCCCCTTACCCAGATCTCTGACATTTTTATTAGTTTTTTATTTGACAAAACTTCTCGGTTTTTGTTCGCTTTCTAACCTTTCCTTTGGATAAATAGAAGTGCGGTGGCAACTTGAATTGTATGATTTACTTTTGATTTAGTCAATAAATCTAAAGGTAACGAATACCCCGCTACACTCTTGATAGTGAATAGGACTGGTCTATTGTTCTGATTAATTGCTATACATGTTTTTTAGTTGAAGATTACATCATAGCCGTTATCACTTAATTGACTTATTGATAATAGGTTATGCATTAATCCTTCTACATAGAGAACATCAGATATAGAGGGAAGAGTTCCATTACCAATAGTTTCGGAGCCTCTGAGCGTTCCTTTCTGATTTCCTCTGAAACCTACGAAGCCAGCATCTTTAAGTTCCAGGCTTTGGAACATATACTTTCTTCCCGTCATGTGTCACGAGCATCCAGAGTCCAGGTACCATGACTGGTGTCTTAATTCTGTTGCATAAGATATCTGTAACATAAACAATCTTATCCTTTGGTACCCAGAATCTTTTGGGTCCTTTATGATTAGTTTTCCCAGAGTTTCTTAGAACTTTGGGTTTTCTAGCATTATCAAAACGTTGTGCTTGTGTATGTGTGTAGTGGTAAGAAAACGGTGATTTAGGTTTGTCATTTGTGGAAGATTTATCTTGTAATGTATGAATTGCTTGATATATAAATTGCTTGTGTGCTTGGTGGTCTCTTGTGAGATGAGTTCTATACCCGAACTCGAGTGCACTTATGATAGGAGAATGGCATAGTATTGTTGACTTGTGTGGAGTTATTCCTTAGCACGTTGACTTGCGAGCCCATTCACTTGGTGGAGGTTATGTTGGGATCAATAATGTCACACGAGTAGTCGTGGTTAGGCATTACTCTTTCCAATATATGCCTTAGAAGCCAAGGACCTTAGATTACCTAACCCATCTTGGCCTATTTTAGGACGTAGTGCGAAGGTCGTTCAAGTGTAAGATTTGATACGATTGTTACGTGATACTACACTCATAAGTGTCTCTCTTGAGAATATATTTGGAATAAGAGTAGTCGTTTATCCGATAATATCTGAAAGATGGGATGATGACTATGGGAATCTCTTGTAGAACATGATTGTCAGATTTAACCATAGTACTCTCCCTTCGGGTGGTTCTTAACCGAGACTCCATGCTCGTGACTTGCAATAAACCCTTGATTCATGGTTGATCCGTTCTTGTATATCCCTAATATCAATGGAACTTGGGTGTTGATAAGGTGTAAACCATAATCGACCAAAATGGATGATTAATATTAAGGGTGACTGGATCCATCCCATGACCTTTGTGTGTTGTGTTTTGCTTGATCCTTGAGTGTGATTGTTGCATCCATGCATTCATGCATTCATACACATCCATATCATCAGCAATGAGAAAATTTTCAAGGAACTTAAGAGGTCTATTTGCAAATTTCCAGACATGGATAAGCAAAGAAGGAATACGAAGAAGTACAGTTTCAGACAACCCAACTTGAAAGAGTTAAGGAGTTTGACATCCTATGTATTAGATCCCTTGGAGTTCGAAGCTCGCCATGGGAAGCTTCTGTCTATTCTTGCTACTCAGGCGGATGAAGGTCTAATGAGTGTGTTGGTGCAGTTCTATGATCCTTTGTACCGTTGCTTCAATTTTCCGGATTTCCAGCTTTTGCCTACGCTTGAGGAGTATGCCTATCTTATGGGTATACCTATCCTAGATCAGTTGCCGTTTAATGGCTTGGAGAGAGTTCCTTCTTCCCAAGAAATTGCTGATCTGTTGCACATAAATGAATCTATTTTTGGTGCTCATATGACTACCAAAGGTGGAATTCAAGGTCTCCCATCTGATTTCCTCATTGCTCAAGCTACTATGTTTAGGAAGGCCATGAGTAAGGACGCCTTTGAAGCCATATTTGTACTTCTCATCTATGGGCTAGTGTTATTCCCGAACTTCGACAACTTTGTGAATGTGAACGCTATTAGGATTTTCTCTACTCTTAATCCCGTTACGACTCTGTTGGGTCACACTTATTTCTCTTTGCATATGAGGAATCCAAAGGGTGGTGGTACCATTGTGAGTTGTTTGCCTCTGTTGTACAAGTGGTTTATTTCGCACTTGCCACAGACGCTCGCCTTAAAGGAGAACAAAGGATGTCTACGGTGGTCCATGAGCCTTATGTAACACCCTTCTAAAATACCCCAAATATTTAATTAGAATAACAATATATCAATCAGAGTAATTATGCAATTAAGGGTGTCACACAATCATTTCACACCATTCACCATAATAACTGTCATGCTCTATCATTAATTCAAAACATAAAGCATTTGCACAATACGCAGCGGAATAGAAATCAAATCAATCATGCAAAACATGTAACACATTACATGTAAAATTATTCAACAAGGTAAAACATCCCATCCCGATGTTACATCTATCAGAGCATGACCCACTAAGGAGACTACACTAGACTCCAAGCACTAGCTTCTACTCAATCACTGCTCGTTACCTGAAAAATAGTTGTAAGGGTGAGTTCCTCAATCGATATAAAAAGCATTATAAAATATCATGTCATGTTAAGTAATTTGACACATTAATCACCCTAATCACATCACACATTCAGTAACGGCACATCAACTCAAACGTCATACTCAATATCAACACAAGCACCACTGCTCAATTAAATTAAATACTCATACAACAAACCAACAAAATGCAACTCTAATGAGACTCGACTCGTCATGCATGTGGTACCATTTGGAGTAAAACTCCCAACTTAAAATTTGCCAATTTAACGAGGCATCAAGGCCTAAGCCTTCAACTTTCAACTTTTGCCAATCCAGGCCAACGTGGTGTGAGCAAAGCTCCGACTTAATGCATATGAATTCCGACAACATGATAACAATAGCAACACAACAATGTCTTCAACATAATCAACTTATAATCAACTTTGACATACACGACTTTAAATTCCGACAACCGGATAATAATAGCAACACAACAATGTTTTCAACATAATCAACTTATAATCAACTTTGACATACACGACTTTAAATTCCGACAACCGGATAATAATAGCAACACAACAATGTTTTCAACATAATCAACTTATAATCAACTTTGACATAAACTAAGTACTATATAATTCCATTCCAAAACGTACACAAGATTCAATTATCAATTTTTTTCTCTTTTCCCACAGTGTTAACCGGTTAACGCCCTGGGTTAACCGATTAACGCAGACAGAACACGCTTTCTGGCAAAACTCAACAGTGTTAACCGGTTAACGCCCTGGGTTAACCGGTTAACGCAGACAGAACAACAATATTTCCACAACTCACAACAGTGTTAACCGGTTAACGCCCTGGGTTAACCGGTTAACGCAAGACAGAAAGCTGTTCCTGCGCTAACACGAAGCAGAATGCAGAATTCTCCGCATTTTCCGCCGTTGGAGGACTTCCGGACCTCCGATTCCAATTCCGTAAAAAGCGATACGCTCGGGGAATCACGACTCACACAATTACCGATTCAATCACAGCTTAAACACAGTTTATTCATCACAAATTTTCAGCACTCATCATCCCAATTAGGGTCAATTCAACTGTTTATCACTACCCATTACATGTTAATCTATAATACCCATTAAACGACGATAAACCCCCCTTACCTGAATTAATCCGGCGAATCTTTAAGCTTCAAGCTTTTCTCTTCTCCAACCTTCTTCCTCTTGCTCTGCTCTTTGCCCTTTTCCTCTTTTCAGCCGCTTCTCTGCTTTTCACGTAAAACCCTCCTTACCAAAAAATGGAACTCTTTTTCCTTATTTCCAACTTATATATTTTCCAATAATTATTATTCCAATTATTTTAATTAAATTAATAAATATAATATTAACTTAAATTAAATAATTATCTTATTTTTATCGGGGTGTTACACCTTATGTCTCTCACTAATGATGATATCTTTTGGTATAACCGTGTATATGATGGTGTGTAGATTATTGACTCTTGTTGTGAATTCTCCAATGTGCCTCTTCTTGGTACATGTGGTGGGTTTAACTACAACCCTGTTTTGGCACGTCGTCAGCTTGGGTTCCCCTTAAAGGATAACCTAATAACATTTTGTTAGAAGGTGTGTTCTTTCAAGAGGGTAAAGATCCCCAAAAATTGAAGGGCAGAATGGTTCGTGCTTGGCGCAAGATTCATAGGAAGGAAAGGAAAGAGCTTGGTCCAAAGAATTGTATTGCTTTGGAACCCTATACCTCGTGGGTTAGGAGGAGAGCTTCTGAGTACCGCATGCCCTATGACTACCCGAGACCTACACCTATGGTTACGGTTGGGCCTTCAACCCTCCCTAACCAAGGAGTAGAGGAGTTGAGAGATGAAGACCGTTCACGTGCTTGGGTCCGTAAGCGAGAGGAGCTACTTCAACAACTTAGAGATAAGGATGCGTTGATAGAGTTTCTGGAGCATCAGGTTATTGACGAGCCTGATGACGTGGTGACTTCTCTTCTTCCTCAGTCTTCCAGGTTTTGGAAGAGAAAGTATGATCGGCTCGCCAAGGAGTAGGCAGATATAGAGGAAGCCTATGAGAGAGAGGTGAAGAGGCTTCGTGCAGCTTATCTTTCGGTCTCGAGAGCTTTGGACGATTACTTCTAGGGTTCCATAGGATGTTTATTTTCCTTCTCTCTTGTATTGTATTTGGTTACGAAGACTGTACTTCTTTGGTGTAAAATTTTCCAGATATTATTGATATGATTATTCCATATATGTCTAAATGATTAATATTTCCAAATATTTGCAAATGAATCTCTAAAAGTTCCTATGATTAAAAAATATAAAATCATATGCACAAGCATTGCATGCATCATGTGCATGAGCAGGTTTTGTTCCAGGGCTTCTTGTTCAATGGTCTAACTCCGTGTTCTTCATTTATTTTGAAGACAAGCTGACGCACCGGTACTACACCAGAGCCAACTCAACAAAGCTAATGGATCACCTCGAGCAAGAGAACAGAGAACTCAAGGAGGAAGTGGCAAGATTGACTGCCCTAATGGAGTCATTCTTGACCGCCCAAAGCCAGTCTTCTCCAACGCCTTCAACTCCTCCCCAGAGGATGGTCATTTTAGAGGTTGCTTCCTCTACCGTGCCTGCTGTCAGTGCTCACTTCGCTCCATCTACTATGCCAGTCGGGATTCCCTGGGGGATGCCCGCTAATTTTATTCCAGAGGGTCCTGCCCCTACTTTTGCTTCTCTATTGGCATCTAGCTCGGTCCTTGCTGTGCCACCTCCAGTCGTGCATACTTTGCCGAGAGTAGATGGCACCATTTATCACTCCGAGCCATTTGAGGGCCCAAACGTGTATGAGAAAATTGACGCTATGAATGATCAATTCCTTGAGCTGCGCAAGGAACTTAAAACTCTCATAGGGAAGGACCTCTTTGGCAAATCTGCTGCTGAGCTATGTCTCGTGCCTAATGTCGAGATTCCTGTTAAATTCAAAGTGCCTGGCTTTGAAAAGTACAAAGAAAACACTTGCCCGCTCAACCATCTTGTGATGTATGCATGCAAGATGTCGACTCAGACCGACAACGATCAACTCCTAATCCACTACTTCTAGGACAGCCTGTCTGATGCCGCATTGAGATGGTACATGGGTCTGGATAGTGTGAACATTTGCTCCTTCAACGACCTTGGTGAAGCTTTCGTCAAGCAGTACAAGTACAACATTGATATGGCTCCCGATAGGGACCAACTGAAGGCCATGTCCCAGAAGGAGAAAGAAACATTAAAGGAGTACGCCCAGAGGTGGTGTGAATTGGCTGCACAGATTGTGCCCCCGCTTGAAGAGAAGGAGATGACGAAGATCTTTCTCAAAACTTTAAGCTCTTTCTACTACAAGCTGATGATTGATAGCGCTCCTTCTGACTTTACCGAGATGGTGAATATGGGGATGCGTTTAGAAGAGGGAGTCAGGGAAGAGCACCTGACCAGAGAAGAAGGCTCTTTTGCCAAACATTATGGGGCATTTTCTAAGAAGAAAGATGGAGAGGCACATGTTGTGTCCTCCCATATCAAACAACGAAAACCCTCTGTGAAGAGCAAGACTGTGTGTCCCGCCAGTAGCCAGCACCAGGTGGCTCACATCAGCATCATAATCAGAACCATCAACAGAAACATCAACAGTATCAGCAACAACAACATCGTCCGCAACAGCAGGCCTACCAGCCTCGAAACAACAATCAGACCAGTACTAGCTGTAGCGGGGTATTCGTTACCATTAGAGATATTGACTAAGTCCAAGGTAAATCATATAAGTCGAGTCGCCGCCGCACTTCTATTTATCCAAAGGAATGGTTAGAAAGCGAACAAAAACCTAATAGTTTTAATCAAAAACTAGTAAAAGAGAACAGAGATCCGGGTAAGGGGGTTGGTTATGCAATGGGAAGGTGTTAGGCACCCAAGGTATCATAGGGAGCCCTTTTCACATTTGTTGTAAGGTTGTTGTTTTTTTTTTTTGAAAATTTTATTTGTGCAAACATGATTGAAGTGATGAGAAAAGAATATACAAAGTTATTTACATTTTGTGTTTGAATGGATGAACCCATTGCCTACGTACCATCTTAAAAAAGATTAGGATCAAAACCTCGTAGTTCGGGGTAAAAAAAATTCAAAAAAAAGTTGGTGAATTGATTGGTCCAAAAACCTTAAGGTCTTTTGTTATCAAAGGGAGAAAACTCAACCTAAAACCACAAATCCACCATGTGAGGATAGCTTCAATATTCTAGTGAGGGGTTAACCCTATAATAAGCATGGAAGACTCATTGTCCATCACTAAGGATAAAGGTGAGTATTATATCTACCTCAAGGATAACTCAAACCTAATAGCTAATGGTTATAAAAAAAGGTTTGATTAAGAAGGTGGCCATTGAAACCACAAAAAGTATTTGAATGGGTTATATTTATGAATTAAAAGTATTTACAAAAATATGGTTAAAGTGGATTAAAAGGTTCAATTCAGAATAAGTGTTATGAAAAATAAGTTTGAAAATCAAAAGCATAAGGCTTACGTTTCTAATGTTGAAAACAAAAGTTATTGTTTGCACAAAAGTTTTGGCTTGGGTTAGAATGGGGAAGAAAAAAAAAGGTTAAATTCCTAAACATACAAGAGATAAGGGGAAAGAAAATAAAACCACATTAGAAGTTTCCCTCTTGAGATCATATTGATGATCCAAGTAGCTCCCATCCTTTGGAATAAGCAGTCACAAATAAATATCTCAAGCCATTAAGCACAGGTAATCGGAATAAACCTCCAGGTGGTATCCCGCAAATAAAGTGGAACACCAGGCCATCTCTGCAAGAGTCATGTGAGCCCTCACAAAAAAAAAACTCAACAAACAGGTTAGAGAAAAAAAATAAGGTAATCAAGAGTTGCCCCCAAATCAAAATGTAACCACCTGAATCATGCCATTAAAATTCACAAAAAAGCTCACAAAAAGCAACGAAGGGCAGGAGGCCTAAACCTCTTGTCAAACACATACATTAAAAGGGTATCAAAAAATTTCAGGTTGAAAGTATAAAGTAGTGGAAATAAGGCATACCTGATTGGGGAGAGGATCGATTGAAATTGAGTTGCACCCGTGAGGTTTGCAGAGCAATCTGAGGGTTTATATGAGAGAGAATTGGTTCCTTGCCGATGAGTTCCCTTCAGCCTCTGGAGGTTGCTCTGAACTCTGTTAGCTCTTCTCTCACTTTCTTTTTCCTGCCAGGGTAATAGGAATGGCATGTCCTTTTGTTTCACTGAAACTCTGAATTTATAACCTGGTTTTTGTGGATCCGTGGGCTCAAATGAGAGAGGCCCAAGTCTAAATTTTTTTTTGTTTGTTATATTTTATTTATTTATTTATTTATTATTATTATTTTTTTTAGTTAACAAAAGTAAGAGAAACAATGATGTATAATTCAAGCATGCTTGGTGATCTCAAACCAATCACAAGGAGTCCCACCCGAATGCAAAGGGAACCAAGATGCTCATGATCCTTGAGGCTATGCAAATGCAATGTTATGATGCCATAAGGGATCTTAGGGTCAAAATTGGGGTCTTACAGATGCCCCTATTTAAGGTCATTCTAGCCGGAGAAGTGAAGGTTAAAATATTCGTCTCGACGAGGTAGAATGGGCTTAAATAATAACAAAGAGACAAATTTTGGTCCCTAAGAGACCTCATGATGCAGATGTATGTATGCAAATAGTACGAACTCTGTGGGGACATTTGTCCACAAAGAAGAAAAGACATCCGGAGAAACTGATAATCTATATGAGAAATACACTCAATGGGACAGAGACTCTGAGGACTCTTATGGGGATAGGAGAGGGAATAAAATGCGTGAGCAGGTCACGACTCAATGCTTGGGGAACAGAATTCCAAAGGGAAAATATCCAATGGAAAGACCCGAGCAGACTCAAAGGTGCATGTATTGGGGAATATGCCAATACAGCAAAAACTATCCACAACGGATACTTCGGTTAAAAATACGGATGAAAACAATCCACTAAGGGACTTCGCTGGGGATGCCTAAAAGGACACTCCTGGGGAAGCAACGGGACGAGGTATTACCGGTTACTAGGTAATAAGCTCAAGGAGACATGTGATCTGATCGCCGGTATGAGGGTGAGATACAACATGCTTGGGAAGAATGAATATCTAAGACCGGTATAAGGGTGAGAGATATCAATCAACCAAATCATCTAAGGAAGACCTAAAAAGGTATATCTCAACTCAGGAAAATCTGACTCCACAGAGGACAAAAAGTCATAATAGGGAGCAGAGAGGAGGGAACACCAGGGATACCGGTTACTGGGCATATAATAGGTGACCAACTAAGGCGTGAATTGGGGAATATTCCCAAAACACTCATCATCCAAAAGAGGGCTAAAAGCAAACTCGAAGATAGGATGGATATTCGACTCCGTAAAGGGGGTACGAATCTTACTCGACTGGGGAAGAACAAAAGCTTCGACCAAAGAGTGCATGAGATATACTATCTATTACCATCAGAACGTAGATAATATACTCGCATGGACGATTATCCACAACCGGTTACTTGGTTAATAAAGGATAAATCGACCGAAAAGAAAAGGCATCGGGATACCGAAACTAGGTATATAATGATGACCAATCAAGGCGTGAATAAGGGAATATTCCCAAAACACTCATCATCCAAAAAGAGGGCAAAAAGCAAACTCGATTATGGGATGGACATTCGATTCCGAAAAGGGGGTATGAATCTTACTCAACCGGGGAAGAACAAAAGGCTTAGACCAAAGAGTGCATGAGATATACTATCTATTACCATCAGAACGTAGATAATATACTCACATGGACGATTATCCACAACCGGTTACTGGGTTAATAAAGGATAAATCGACCGAAAAGAAAAGGCATCGGGATACCGAAACTAGGTATATAATGATGACCAATCAAGGCGTGAATTGGGGAATATTCCCAAAACACTCATCATCCAAAAAGAGGGCAAAAAGCAAACTCGATTATGGGATGGACATTCGACTCCGAAAAGGGGGTACGAATCTTACTCAACTGGGGAAGAACAAAAGGCTTAGACCAAAGAGTGCATGAGATATACTATCTATTACCATCAGAACGTAGATAATATACTCGCATGGACGATTATCCACAACCGGTTACTGGGTTAATAAAGGATAAACCGACCGAAAAGAAAAGGCATCGGGATACCGAAACTAGGTATATAATGATGACCAATTCAGGGGAGGAACAATCGTTACTAACAACAACAAGATATATGAGAGATGACCCGCTGGGGATAAATTGCGTAATTAGAGCAATTATCCAAGAGATATATCACCGGTTACTGGGTGGTATACTAAAAAATTAAGGAATGTCAATATCGAATTTTGTATAAAGATAACCAACAAGGAGGGAATTATATCTACCGGTATGAGGGTAGAGAACCACAAAAGAGAGTACCCGTCATCGGTTAGGATGAACAACAATCAAGGTTTAACTCTTCACGGGGACAAAATGGGGTTTACAACTACCGGTTACTGGGTAGTAGACCACAGAAATATGACTTACAACTACCGGTATGAGGGTAGAGAACCACAGACTCCACCGGGATAATAATTACTAATTATTGAGCGATTATTCATTTACCACGGGGAAACAGAAAAAGAGTCTCAAGAGACCGATCTAGGATCAAACTAGATAGGCACACCAAATCAAGACTTGTCCCGATGAGGATATAACTTAATGGGGAAAACCATCCCAGTATATGTGTTGGGAAGGAACAAAAACAATCAACATCCACGAGGATATAACCCGTGGGGAATATGGAAGAAAGGATAGACGCTTTCTGCTTATGGAGCTGACTCTATATGGAGAGATCAGACACACACGTCTGCTTGGGGAAGTATATCACCAAATAGCAGGAGACAACAAAAAACGATATATGGCAAAGAATGCAACATGAGTACCTGAATGTTATAATTATGCATGAATATGCGTGGTTTATGTATGATGTATGCTGAGAGACAGACATATCTAACACAACCAGGTCCAGGAATTAACCACCCGGTACTACATCTCAAGAGAGAAAGCCAAGTTCACCGGAGAGTATCCAATCTGCTGGGGATCAGAGATACCAGGAAGCAAAGAACTCTGCAAGGGATGAATCATCAATCATTCCAGTTCGGGACGAGAGTTATCACAGACAAGGTCCACCATACCAACAACTCTACTGGGGAATCTATCCGAGGAGATAAAGGATTTATCGGGATCAACCACCAAATACCGCTCTTGCCCAAAGAGATCCAAGTTGCTGAGGAAGAAAGATTGCTACTCTGCTGAAGGGAAGAGAGGTGACTCTCAACAAGCAATTCACTTGGTAGGATAAACCACAAGGGGTTTCGGAGGGAGGAGATACAGTCATGCCAGGAATATGGACAAAAATCTTACCCTGTTGGGGATCGTACCACCCTTGGGAGAGCACTGAGGATCTCCTAAGTATCCATTCGTCATTGTGAATGTTCACTTTGTTTAAAAACAAATTATAAAAAAATTTGATCATTTAAAACAATGATATTTTCTTAATCAAAACATGCAAAACATTTGTTGAATAGAAACAAATAAGAGGGCCAATAATTGGATAAAAGGCTCAAATTCATTTGATAGAATGGTAGTCTGCGAATGGCAAGACTCCATAGATCTTTACAAATTAGAAATTGGTGATATATATTGGAAAAGGGCTACATTGAACATAATGACCATTTCTCCACCAATTCTGAATCCGATGTATTTGAAGCTTTGGTTGATAATGAGCAAGGATCTCTGACGGACGACAGTTGTAAAACAAGGTCTTGTCAGGATGCAGTTACTTGCCAAATCCCTAATTTTTGCCTAGATTGCCCCAGGATGAGGTACTCAATCTAGCGGGACACATACACCATTATTATATATTTTTTGTGTCTCTAACTTTTGCCTGGACCGCCCTTTCGGGTTTTCAATCCACCGAGACGCTCATTTTCGCCTAAGCCGCCCTTTCGGGTTTTCAACTTAGCGAGCTATTCAGTTTTTTTATTTTTTTAGGCGAAGTATTTCTTGACTGCATCTGAATTCACAGGACGAGTGAAATCCTCCCCATCCATAGTTGTAAGTATCAAAGCACCGCCTAAAAAGGCTCTCTTAACAACATACGGACCCTCATAGTTCGGAGTCCACTTGCCCCTGGAATCGGGCGCAAAAGACAAAACTTTCTTGAGCACAAGGTCACCTTCTCGGAACACACGAGGCTTGACCTTCTTATCAAAAGCCTTCTTCATCCTCTGCTGATATAACTGACCATGGCACATGGCAGTCAATCTTTTCTCTTCAATCAAGTTTAGCTGGTCATAACGACTCTGAACCCATTCAGCATCAGTCAACTTGGCCTCCATCAAGACTCCCATTGATGGGATCTCCACCTCTACTGGGAGTACAGCCTCCGATCTTGACTTAGCGATCATATCGTCAACGTACACCTCAATCTCCTTATGCATCATGTTATGGAACAAGGTAGTCATAGCTCGTTGATACGTGGCTCCGGCGTTCTTCAAACCGAAGGGCATCACTCGATAACAGAATGTTCCCCAACGTGTGATGAATGTTGTCTTCTCCATATCCTCGGGTGCCATTTTAATCTGATTATATCCGGAAAATCCATCCATAAACGAGAAGACCTTGAATTTAGTCGTATTGTCTACCAACATATCAATATGTGGTAGAGGGAAATCATCTTTCGAACTAGCTTTATTCAAGTCTCTATAGTCCACACACATCCGGACTTTTCCATCTTTCTTAGGCACGGGCACAATATTGGCCACCCATTGAGGATATATAGAAGTCACCAGGAACCCCGCATCAATTTGCTTTTGAACTTCCTCTTTGATCTTCATTGTCATATCAGGATGAGTTCTTCTGAGCTTCTGCTTTACAGGCACACACTCAGGCTTTAGAGGTAGGAAATGTTGCACAATATCAGTATCTAGACCAGGCATGTCTTCATATGACCAGGCAAAGACGTCAACATATTCTCGTAGCAACTTAATCAACCCATTCCTAACAGATTCTTCTAGAAGTGCCCCAATCTTTACCTCTCGCACACAATCTTCAAACCCCAAGTTGACTGTTTCCAGATTCTCAAGATGCGGCTGAATGATCTTCTCTTCATGCTCAAGTAGACCGGTAATCTCGTTAGGAATCTCTTCACCATCATCTTCCTCTGTCTCAAATACAGGGAATTCAAAATTGGGAGATGGTGTTGGGTCATTATGTTCAATGGGTTTAGAAATCAACCTGCATAATGATTTTTTGATATGAAAAGCTTTTTAGAAATCAAACAAGGCAAATCATTATGCATATGAAAAGATCGATTTTATTCTATTTTTTAGGGTTTTATGTGATCACCAATTTCATGCAAAAAGCAAAAACGAAAAATAATTGGAAAAACAAACATTTAACATGAATTTATTGAATGAAAATATCATTGTACTTATGCGCCAACAATGTCATCACTCCTCCTTTTGGCATGGGAGAAGGGTTTTTAAACAAAGTGATTATTACGTTGACTTATGGATAACTGTTGGAATATCCACAGCGACCCAATTGCTGCAGACCCCTCCAGGGATGATGAAATTGCCAGAATCCTCTGTATCTTCTTCTAAAACGGCAGCAGCCTCCTCATCTAGACCAGTGTGGATAAAACCTCCACTCTTGAATAAACCTTGCTTGTTGAAAGTACCAGAAGAAAAACCTATGCCAGCCCGGGATTCGTTGTCTTCTAACTCAATCATTTTTCCTAAACCAGTGGTTGCACCACGCTCAATGGCCAACTTTGCATCTTTGTAGGAAGCAAATGAAGGAGTTCTCTTCTCAATAGGCTCAACTATAGATAAAGCTTGGAAAGGAGTTCCAATTTCAACCTCAGCATCTATATAAGAGAAGGAAGACAAATGGCTAACCAGGAGAGCCCTTTCTCCCCCTACCACCACCAGCTTCTTGTTTTTCATGAATTTCAATTTCTGGTGTAGGGTGGATGTCACGGCGCCTGCCTCGTGAATCCATGGTCTAAGTGATCCATCAGTCTTGAAATGTTGGCTCTAGTGTAGTACCGGTGAGTCAGCTTGTCTTCAAAATAAATGAAGGACACAGAGTTAGACCACAGGGCAAGGGACCGGAAACAAAACCTACTTATGCATATGATGCATGCAATGCTTGTGCATATGATTTGTTTTTTATTTCAAAGGAACTTTAGAGTTTTATTTGCAAATTCTGGAAATAATAAGCATTTTATCACATATGGAAATATCTCATCAAATAATATAAGGGAAAGAAGTGCAACATCGTCAATCATGTACAATAGAAAAGGAAAATAATCATCCTATGGATCCCTAGAAACAATCATCTAAAGCTCGGGACACAAGAAGATATGATGCGCGAAGACTCTTCACCTCCCTCTCGTAGGCTGCCTCCATATCGGCCTTCTCTTTGGCGAGTCGATCATACTTCGTCTTCCAGAATTTAGAAGACTGAGGAAGTAGAGAAGTCCATACATCATCAGGGTCATCAATAACCTGATGCTCAAGAAACTCAATCAACGCATCCTTCTCCTTAATCTGCTGAAGCAACTCTTCACGTTCACGGATCCAGGCATGTGAACGGTCTCCGTCTCTCAACTCCTCTACTCCTTGATTAGGGAGGGTTGAAGGCCCAACCATAATCATAGGTGTAGGTCCCGGATACTCGTAAGGCATGAGATACTCAGACGCCCTCTTCCTAACCCAAACAGTGTAAGGCTCCAAAGCGATGCAATTCTTAGGACCCAACTCTTTCCTTCCTTTCTTATGAATCTTGCGCCAAGCGCGGAGCATCCTAGCTTTTAAGCCTTGGGGATCTTTAGCATCTTGAAAGAATACACCCTCTAACAGAATGTTATTGGGTTTATCCTTTAGGGGGAACCCAAGCTGACGACGTGCCAAAACAGGATTGTAGTTAATCCCACCACATGTACCAAGAAAAGGTACATTGGAGAATTCGCCACAAGAGTCAATAATCTGCACACCATCATACACACGGTTATACCAAGAGATATCATCATTAGTGAGAGACATGAGTCTTGTGGACCACCGTAGACATCCCTTATTCTCCTTGAAGGCGATCGTCTGCGGTAAGTGAGAAATAAACCACTTATACAACAGAGGCAAACAACACACAATGGCGCCACCACCCTTTGCATTCCTCATATGCAAAGAGAAATAAGTATCACCCAACAGAATCGAAACGGGATTAAGAGTAGAAAAGATCCTAATAGCGTTCACATCCACAAACTTGTCGATGTTGGGGAACAAAACCAATCCATAGATGAGAAGTACAAATATGGCTTCAAAGGCATCCTCACTCATGGCCTTCCCATAGACAGTAGCTTGAGCAATGAGGAACTCAGAAGGGATACCTTGAGTTCCACCTTTTGTAGTCATATGAGCACCAACCAGAGATTCATTGATCGCTCGACTGTGTGAGTCGAGAATGGGATACAAACTGCAAGTGCACAGTTCTATCGCGTAGTTTTAAAAGATATCGATCCCACAGGGACTTATGAATCGATGTACCGTTATCTAAGGTTACTACGTAAATCTAAGGTGAAAATGTTTGATTGTTTGGGGAAGGGAGCTAAGAGCTAAACTAATATCTAGATTAAATATCAATAAAACGGATATCGGTATGTAGTTCGTCAAAACTAGGGAATCAATTCCTTGTCGGTCTCTCGGTTTTAAAATAAATCGTTTCGACTAACTTTATTGGTTAAAGGTTTTATCTCAAACTCTCGCTCTGTTGAAGAAACCATGATCTTATGTTAATGTTGCTGTCACTTATAATTAAGTCAAAAATCATATTTTGAAAACAATAAAGTTGCAGAAACTCTTTTTAAGAAAATACTGACCGTTTTAAACACCCTTATCTCAAACTTTCGCTCTGTTGACTTAGGTTATACAATTAAATCTAAATGCTTAACTCTCGTCCTCACATTCAATCTTTAAAAATACTTTTTGGAAAAAGGTCAGAATTTAATTAATTCTAAAACTTGCTCTCGCCCTGAGATAGATTTAATGACTAACTTACACTGTCCAGTTAAAACCTCAAACTCTCGCTCTGTTGGTTTCAACTTCTTTATGTCTTTTACTTTTGTAAAAAATCTTGTTATTAAACCTGTAAGTTAAGACCATAAAAAGATTGATTCTAATTTTAAGTTTGAATAGACCGACTTAGTTTTGATCCCTCTTTCTGCTTACTTTACATACCGATACCTAGGCAAATTAGCCAGACATGCTAAATAAATAAGAATCTATATCATGCATAAACAGACTCATTCCAGGCATGCAATGTAAATAAACAGTAGAATAAAGCATAAAAATTAAATAACAATTAAAGAACCTGAATGCGTAATACAATGGTCTTGAACACTCCACCACAAGCCGGTAGGATTTGTTCTTCGATTCTTCAATTAAACAGTAAATTAAATCAAGGAAATAAAAAAACTCGAAAATAACGTAAGGTTAAATCCGGTATAAAGTTGCCCAGTAGTTTCCGGTGTAGAAACTACTACGCGAAAAATATCTAAAAGCTAAGAACGGGGAAAATAAATTGCAAGGGAAAAAGAAAACAAAGCTTGCAAAATAAAATAAATAAAGTGAACGATGCTGGAAAGGAAGAAAAATAGGCAAAGGCGTGAAAATAAATTTGGCAGAGCTTCCGCAAGACTGAGCGTGCAAAAACTGTGTGTCTGGAAGTTCCCAATTTGCTGCTATTTATAAGCTGCTGGTGTAACCACTTTTCAAGGGTTTCCGCGTGCATGGTAGTAGGCTTCCGAGGGTTAAGCGTGAGTGGAAGTGGGCTTCAACGTGGTCAGTTGAGTTCCTTGCGCCAAAAATATAGAGGACTGGTGTGACGTTCGTCACACCATGTGTGACGTCCGTCACAAGGCTGCTTCGCGTGACGCTCGTCACGCGTCCTGTGACGTCCGTCACAGGCACAGCATTGGTGACTTGTGCGCTTTGGGCTGGGCTTTGGCCTTTGGTTCCTTTTCTCTCCTTTTTGTTGCTTTTTACCCCTCCTTTTCTTCCCTTTTTCACTTTTGCTTCAAAATGGGTACCTGATATAAATAGAAAAGAAATACTGCATAATATCTGATAAAATGGGATAAATTAGCGCAAATGATAAAATAATTTAATTGAATTAAGTCTTAAAAAGCGATATAGTTTCGTGTTATCATTCATCTATGCGCAACATTTCTGCTATCTCTTGAGAAGTAGGAATACTCTCCAAGCCACTGAACGGCAACTGGTCTAGGATAGGTATACCCACAAGATAAGCATATTCCTCAAGCGTAGGCAAAAGCTGGAAATCCGGGAACGTGAAGCAACGGTACAAGGGGTCATAAAACTGCACCAATACACTCATCAACCCTTCATCCACCTGAGTAGTCAGAAGAGGAAGAAGCTTCCCAAAATGAGCTTTGAAACCCAAAGGATCTAGTACATAGGATGTCAGATTCCTTAACTCTTTCAAGTCTGGTTGTCTGAAACTGTACTTCTTTGTCTTTCCATGTTTGAAAATTTTGCAAATAAACCCCCTTAAGTTCCTTGAATATTTTCTTACTATTTTGATTGTATGAATGCAAATGGGTGCATGAATGCATGAATGCAACAATCACACTCAAGGATCAAGCAAAGCACACCAAACAAAGGTCATGGGATGGATCATGTTATCCTTAATATCAACCATCCATTTTTGTGGATTATGGTTTACACCTCATCAACACCCAAGTTCCATTGATATTAAGGATACCTGAACGGATCAACCATGAATCAAGGGTTTGTTGCAAGTCACGAGCATGGAGTTTAGGTTAAGAACCACCCAAAAGAGAGTGTACTAAGGTTTAAACCTGCCAAACATGTTCTACAAAAGGTTCCCATAGTCATCATCCCATCTTTTGGATATTATCGGAGAAACGACTACTCGTATTCCAAAAATATTCTCAAGAGAAACTCTTATGAGTGTAGTATCGCGTAACAATCGTATCAAATCTTACACTTGAACGACTTTCGCACTACATCCTAAGAATAGGCCAAGACGGGCTTGGTAAACTAAGGTCCTTGGCTTCTAAGGTTTATATTGGAAAGAGTAATGTCTAACCCCAACTTACTTGTGTGACATTATTGATCCCAACATGGCCTCTACCAAGTGAATGGGCTTGCAAGTCAACTTGCTAAGGAATAACTCCACACAAGTCGACAAGACTATGCCATTCTCCTATCCTAAGTGCACCCGAGTTCGGGTATAGAACTCATCTCACAAAGATCACCAAAAAATATTCAAGCAATTCAATCATTACATACAATACAGTAATCCCAAATTGCACAAAAATATGTCACAAAAAAAAATATACAATACAATACAACAAATATGAAAAGTAGACAAAACCCACTAGGATGATCCCCAGCAGAGTCGCCATTTTTCTGTAGCGGGGTATTCGTTACCATTAGAGATATTGACTAAATCCAAGGTAAATCATACAAGTCGAGTCGCCACCGCACTTCTATTTATCCAAAGGAATGGTTAGAAAGCGAACAAAAACCTAATAGTTTTAATCAAAAACTAGTAAAAGAGAACAGAGATCCGGGTAAGGGGGTTCGTTATGCAATGGGAAGGTGTTAGGCACCCAAAGTATCCTAGGTACTCCTACGGAGCCCTTTTCACATTTGTCGTAAGGTTGTTATTTTTTTTTTTGTGAAAAATTTATTTGTGCAAACATGATTAAAGGGATGAGAAAAGAATATACAAATTTATTTACATTTTGTGTTTGGATGGATGAACCCATTGCCTACGTACCATCTTAAAAAGGATTAGGATCAAAACCTCGTAGTTCGGGGTAAAAAACATTCAAAAAAAAGTTGGTGAATTGATTGGTCCAAAAACCTTAAGGTCTTTTGTTATCAAATGGAGAAAACTCAACCTAAAACCACAAATCCACCATGTGAGGATATCTTCAACATGCTAGTGAGGGGTTAACCCTATAATAAGCATGGAAGACTCATTGTCCATCACTAAGGATAAAAGTGAGTATTATATCTACCTCAAGGATAACTCAAACCTAATAGCTAATGGTTATAAAAAAAGGTTTGATTAAGAAGGTGGCCATTGAAACCACAAAAAGTATTTGAATGGGTTATATTTACGAATTAAAAGTATTTACAAAAATATGGTTAAAGTGGATTAAAAGGTTCAATTCAGAATAAGTGTTATGAAAAATAAGTTTGAAAATCAAAAGCATAAGGCTTAGGTTTCTAATGTTGAAAACAAAAGTTATTGTTTGCATAAAAAGTTTTGGCTTGGGTTAGAATGGGGAAGAAAAAAAAAGGGTTAAATTCCTAAACATACAAGAGATAAGGGGAAAGAAAATAAAACCACATTAGGAGTTCCCCTCTTGAGATCATATTGATGATCCAAGTAGCTCCCATCCTTTGGAATAAGCAGTCACAAACAAATATCTCAAGCCATTAAGCACAGGTAATCGGAATAAACCTCCTGGTGGTATCCCGCAAATAAAGTGGAACACCAGGCCATCTCTACAAGAGTCATGTGAGCCCTCACAAAAAAAAACTCAACAAATAGGTTAGAGAAAAAAAATAGGGTAATCAAGAGTTGCCCCCAAATCAAAATGTAACCACCTGAATCATGCCATTAAAATTCATAAAAAAGCTCACAAAAAGCAACCAAGGGCAGGAGGCCTAAACCTCTTGTCAAACACATACATTAAAAGGGTATCAAAAAATTTCAGGTTGAAAGTATAAAGTAGTGGAAATAGGGCATACCTGATTGGGGAGGATCGATTGAAATTGAGTTGCACCCGTGAGGTTTGCAGAGCAATCTGAGGGTTTATATGAGAGGGAATTGGTTCTTTGCCGATGAGTTCCCTTCAGCCTCTGGAGGTTGCTCTGAACTCTGTTAGCTCTTCTCTCACTTTCTTTTTCCTGCCAGGGTAATAGGAATGTCATGTCCTTTTGTTTCACTGAAACTCTGAATTTATAACCTGGTTTTTGTGGACCTGTGGGCTCAAATGAGAGAGGCCCAAGTCCAATTATTTTTTTTTGTTATATTTTATTTATTTATTATTATTATTATTATTATTATTATTATTATTTTAGTTAACAAAAGTAAGAGAAACAATGATGTATAATTCAAGCATGCTTGGTGATCTCAAACCAATCACAAGGAGTCCCACCCAAAGGAAAAGTGAACCAAGATGGTCATGATCCTTGAGGCTATGCAAATGCAATGTTATGATGCCATGAGGGATCTTAGGGTCAAAATTGGGGTCTTACACTAGCTATGATGGGAAAAAGGTCACTTTTGATCCTATTCCCCTGACCTATGCAGAGCTATATCTTTCATTAATTGAAAGGAAGCTGATCACTCCACGTGACCCACCTGCTATACCAACCAACCCTTAGTGGTGGTATAAGCCCGAGCTTCATTATGTTTATCATTCCGGTGCTTCCAGACACGATGTGGAGAACCGTTACCCTCTCAAGACCAAGGTTCAAGACCTTGTTAGAAGCGTTATCTTGTTTTTCGAGGACGTAGGTCCTAATGTGAAGAAGAACCCATTGCCCAAGTGTAGCAGTGTATTCGTCACTTTATGATTTATTGACTAAATCAAAAGCAAAGTATACAAAGATAGAGTCGCCACCGCACTTTTATTTATCCAAAGGAATGGCTAAAAAGCGAACAAAAGCCTATGAAGTTTTACACGAGAAAACTAATGAAAAGGTCAGAGATCTGGGTAACGGGGTAATTATGCAAAGGGAAGGTGTTAGGCACCCAAAGCATCCTAGGTACTTCTAGGGAACCCTTTTCACAACTTGTTGCAAAAGATATTGTTTATGAAAATATTTATTGTGCAAACATTGATTGGGAGGATGTGAGAAGAATATACAAATTTTATTATTTTTGTGTTTGGATGGAAAGATCCATTGCCTACGTACCTTTACAGGATCAAAACCTCGTAGTTCGCCTAAAAGATTTCCAAAAAGTAAGTGGATTGACTTTAAACAAAAGCCCTAAGGTCTTTCATTATCCACGGGAGAAAACTCAACCTATACGACCACAAGTCCACCGTGTGAGAAAAGCTTCAACTTGCTAGTGAGGGACCATGCCCTATAATAAGCAAGGAAGTCTTACAATTCAATCACTAAGGACAAAAGGTGAGATTCACATCAACCACTAAGATAATTGAGATCAATGGCTAATGTATGAAAACTTATCAAGAAGTGGACAAAGGCCACAAAACAATTGAATAGTGGAATTAGTCAATTAGAGTATTCACAAAAGTGAAGTCAAAGTTGACATTAGATTCAATTCAGAAGAAGTATTGTGAAAATGAAGTTTCAAAATCAAAGGCCTAAGGCCTAGGTTTCTAATTTGGAAAGAAGTGAAAATGTTTGCACAAAGTTTTCTGGTTTGGGTTAACATGCAAATGGAGGTTATAAAGAAACAAAAGGTGGGGATGAGGAGTAAAACTTCTTAGGAGTTCACCTCTTGAGATCATATGTAGATGATCCAAGTGATTCCTTTGGAATAAGGCAACAAGCACAAAGCAAGTAAACAGGTTTAAAGAGAACAAAACTGGAAATGGAATGCCAATAAATGGTCTTACATCCAACTCCGAAAACAAATGAAATAGGAAACATATTGCCAATCAATGGTCTTATACCTAACTCCACAAAAAGAAACAAAATAGGAAACAAGTTGCCAATCAATGGTCTTATACCTGACTCCACAACAAATGATCACAGGAAACAAATAGCCACCCAATGGTCTTACATCTGACTCCTCACAAGACAAAATATAATAGGAAATGGAGTGCCAATCAATGGTCTTATGTCCACCTCCACAAAACAAAGAAGAAAACCAGATGCCAATCAATGGTCTTACACTAGTCTCACAAAGTAAAGAAAACAAATGCAATAAGCAAGAGGAAACAAGTTGCCAATAAATGGTCTTACACTCGACTCCTAGGAAATGGAATGCCAGTCAATGGTCTTAGTTCCAACTCCTACCAGATCACAGGAAATAAATGCCAATAGCTGGACTTACAATTGACTCCTCAATGGACAACCAACATGTAACAAAGTATGAACAATGATCATGAAATGATATACAATTAATGCTCAAAGATGAGAACAATGCACAGAGGCACACACAAACAATTATGCACAGATGGACAAATAAGCAAACAAACAGTCAATTATCACACACTATACACAACCAAGGGGCTCAAGCAAGGTTGGGCTTTAGTCAAGGGGTCATATCAACCTTGTCAAACAAGCCAAATACTGGAATGGGTAGTCAGGCTCTTAACCTCTAACATTGAGTTAGGGTGAGCAGATGAAATGGAAATGAGGGTTATGCCTCATAGCTCTTATCCCTGGCCTGGGAGAGCTTGAATCAATAGAATGTGTGGGAGTCCAGAATGAGGAACTCTACTCCACAATGACTGACTCTGTATACAAGATTTTGGGTTTTTTATTCAAAGTACATCAACACATGGTGTGAGCAAAGTGAATGACACAACTGAATAGCAGGGGATGGATTGCACATCCCTTCTATCTGCCAATTGCCTCTTAAGAGGACTTAACCTGCTTGGCACAAAATTAAACAAACAAAGACATGGCCTCTTAAGGAGGGCTTCAGACAGGTGCCTGCCAAAATAACATGACAGGTCTTCCAGACTACATGAAGAGTAGGAATTTACCTAAGTGGTATGCCAACCACAAGCAAAGCAAAGCAACTCAAGTAATGAGTTAAAGCTACTAAAGTACCTCTACAAACAACCAAACAATCAGTATAGTGTTCAGACAAACAGACAACAGTTAGCAACAAACAGACAATCCCAATATACAACATGTAAGCCAAACAACTCAAGTGAGCTATCATCAAAGCCTACAAAACAACCAAATGTTAGCAATCAATAGCAAATATCAACACTCAAATGATGAGGCAACCTCAATCATGGAAATTGGATGCTTGAACCTGAAATTCAAAGCTCACATGTAAGTCCAAACCACTAGGTCAAAGCCTAGGGTCAAAGGTGAAGAAAAAATTCAAAACAGGAGCTAATATTCAACATAATGCAACTTCAAACACATATTAACATGTCCTAAAAAGGACCAAGTCAAAATCATCAAGCAAGGTCATGTAATAAGCAAGAGAAGTCAAAGACAATTTCAAAGCACACATTTGGACATTGAGAGTGAAAATTCCAAATCAAAACAGAAATGACTCAAATAATTCTGGAAAAATTTATGAGCATTTAACACATCCAATACAATCATCATACAAAACATCAGAATCAACAGAGGTCATTTGATATGGAAATGAAATTGCACAAGTTGAACATCCAATTGTGTGACACAAATTGTCACACCATACCAATATGTGTATAGAACAGAAATGGAAAATGGTAAAAATGCACAATCAAGCCTTAAACATTCATCAACATGTTAAGAATCATCATGCAAAATTTCATGTCCATTGGATCAATATCAAGCATTTCACAATAGGAAGAATGGAGCAAGGTCACATATGCACATATGTTCAATCATCCTAACATAATTCAAAATCCAGCCATGCACAACTTCAGAACTTTACATAAAAAAATAGAGGACATCTCAATGAATAAGTAGCAAAAAACCAGGGATTATTTGGAGCATTTTTCAATTTATTATGCATTTTCAAAGTTGGAAAAAATATGAAATAAACATGGATCATGTCATATGGAAATTTGGAGGGAAATGGAGAAAATGGAATTAAGTTTGAAAAAATGCTTCACGCTGGAATCGAACTCGGTTGCATTTTAAAAATGAGCGCGCTACACATGAAACACAGTCGTTTCATTAATGACTGGGCGTATCCAGTCAGCGGTCAGCGCCAATGCGTGGCAAGTCAGCGAGATCTGAGCCTATCAAAGCGCTAACATGGCGCATACGTGGACAGGAAAGAGACAAAAACCCTAAGCACGTCATCAAGAACCAGACGGACGCAAAATGGACGCTAGGCAGACGCTACATCGTCTTCCTCGCGAAGACGATGATGAACAGTACGAAGCTCAAAATATTTTTCCAGAATTTTGAAAATCTTAAATCATTAGAACGCTCTTGCAATGGAGATTACAGATGAACTAATAATTCAGTCCAATTCATCATGAATAGAGAGAATCGAGCAAAATAAAACCGATGCATCAAACATTAATTAAGCATATCTCACTCAATAATGCACCAAATCATGTGAAATTTAGCTCAGAATTATCAACAAAGAGAGATCTACATGAACATGTTAATGAATTGCATAATTATGAGATTCGAAAATTGAACCTCTTGAAGAGCAGTTTCTTGAAATGCATGATCCAAGGCTTGGCAAGCTCCAAATATCCTCCAGAACACTTACTATGATGTTTGATGAAGAAAATGAAGCTTGAAACTGTGTAGATCTAGCTTAACAATCCACTTCCATTCTTGAGTTCTTGAGCTTCAACTGCTTGATTATGCTCGAATTCTTCAAACAAAAACTGGATTCACACTCAATCCAACTCACTGATCATGAATCTTCAATAAAAACCAGTTGCTATGTTGAAGAAATTTGAATTGTGATTAGGAGAAAATTTTGGAGGGAGAGAGAATTTTGAGATCTAGATCTAGAATCCTCTTCAATTCTGTTATGGTTATCAATATATATGCTTCACTAATCACATACTAATTAAAATTAGGCATGGTTTAGTTGTGATTAATCAAGATAAGGTGTTATGACCAAAACTTGAAAATTGGAGGGAGCATGGCTATTTCCAACGTGAACAGTACCATGTGGCTGATTAATTTCACTCAAAATCATCTTCCAAACACAATGGCAATGGTGGAAAGTTCCTATGATGCATCATTTTTGAATTGGCCATTTTCCCTCCAAAATTGACTTGAAATAGCAAATGATAATATGATGAAAGTTCATGCAATGTGATGAATGTTTTGGAAACTTCATGTCATGAGAAGCATTTTAGAAAAAAAGGCACCAAATTTGGAGTTATGAATCAAAAGTTAGGGCCATTTGAAGTTCCATGTACACTTGGCAATTATTGGACCATATCTCCTCAACCATTCATCAGATGCTCATGATCTTGGACTTTTTCGAAATGGGAGAGAGAGATCTTCAACTTTCATGTTGGATAAGAATTCATTTGAAGCTTCTTCGATGTTGGAAAGTTGAGTTGAAGTTGGACCAAAAACTTTCCATTTTTGGAAAGTTGAAATTACAGGTCACTTTCCAATTTTGGAAACTTTTGACTTGACCTCAAATTCTTCAACCTTGATCTTTGGAATGATGAATAAGCATGATTTAGACATGAATGGGATGAAGAAACTCAATTCTCATACTCAAAATCCACAGTTGACTTTTCAGTTGACTGCATTGGCCCTTAGATGACCTGAAAATGTTCTGATGAATTTGAGCTTCTACCACTTGGGGAATTTGCTCCAAAGTGAACCTATAGCTCACATAAGCTCCATAAAATGATCACATGATTCATATCTCAAGAAAATACCATCTGCTCTTTGTACCATGAATTCACTTGATGCCTTGACCTGTTGACTGCTTAAGCTGCAAGTAACAAAGGTTAATGACATATTTTTGTACATTTTTGGTTAGTGATTAAAAGAAAAGCAATGATACACAAATGCAAGCAAGGCTTGGTGATCAAGAACCACTCTCAAGAAAGATCCCACCCACAGGGAAGGAAGCATGGTGTCCAATGATCCTTGAGGCAATGCAATGTTATGATATGATGCCATGAGGGATCTTAGGGACAAAATTGGGGTCTTACAGATGCCCCTAGATAAGGTCATTCTAGCCGAAGAAGTGCAGGTTAAAACCTTCATCTCGACGCGGTAAAATGGGCTTAAATAACAATAATGAGACAAATTTTGGTCCCTAAGAGACCTCATGATGCAAATGTATGAATGCAAAAGAAGAAAACTCTGTGGTGAATACGGGTCCACAAAGAAGAAAAGACGATCCATCGGAGTAATACACTCACCAGGAACAGAGACTCTAACAGGATTCTCATGGGGATAAGAAAAGACTGCGTGAGCAGGACACGACTCTGAATTAGGGAAAAAAACTGACACTGCGTGAGCAGGACATGACTCGACTGGAGACCTCACTAGGGAGTAAAGGACTCAAACTGGGGAAAAGAGTTCCAAAGGAAGACACATCCATTGGAAAGACTCAAACTGACTCAAAGATGCGTGTATTGGGGAAAACGCCAATACAGCAAAACTATCCACAAAGGATACTTCGGATGAAAATCCGGGCTCAGGCTAGGGAAAGATTCACACAGAACCTCCCTGCCGGGGAAAAATTGCATATATTGGGGAAAACACCAATACAGCAAAAGGGTAAATCACAACAGAAACTCCGCTGGGGAATGTTTAACAAAGACTCTCCAGGGGAAGCAAAAGGGTGAGGTGTTTCCGGTTACTGGGTAACAAGCTCAAAGAGACATGTGATCTGAACACCGGTTACTGGGTGAAAGAACAACAAGCTCAGGAAGAATGAATATCTAAGACCGGTATAAGGGTGAGAGATATCAATCAACCAAAACATCTGAGAAAGACCTGAAAAATGTACATCAACTCAGGAAAATCTGACTCCACAGGGGACCAAGGTCATAATAGGGAGCAGAAAGGAAGGAACACCAGGGATACCGGTTACTGGGTATATAATAGGTGACCAACCAAAGCGTGAATTGGTTTTTACTGCCAAAACACTCATCATCCGAAAGGAAGGCTTGAAAAAGCAAATCGACTTACAGGATGGACATTCGACTCCGCAACGGGAAAACGAATCTTACTCAAATGGGGAAAGACAAAAGACTTCAACCAAAGAGTGCATGAGATATATTATCCATTACCGTCAGAACGTGGATAGTATACTCGCATGATATATATTATCTATTACCGTCAGAACGTAGATAATATACCCGCATGGAAGGAACACTAGGGATACCGGTTACTGGGCATATAATAGGTGACCGACCGAAAAGAGAAACAATCGTTACCAACAACAACAGGGTAAACGAAAGATAACTCACTGGGGATAAATTGCAAGCATACGACAATTATCCACGAGACATATCACCAGTTACTGGGAGATACGCTCAAAAAGGGGTAGAAATGAACATTCGATTCCGCAAAAGGAACACGAATCTTACTCAACTGGGGAAACACAACAGGCTTCGACTGAAGAGTGCATGAGATATATTATCCATTACCGTCAGAACATGGATAGTATACTCGCATGGAAGATTATCCACAACCGGTTACTGGGTTAATAAAGGATAAATCATCCGAAAAGAAAGGCATCGGGATACCAAAACTAGGTATATAAAGATGACCGATCAAAGGGAGCAACAATCATTACCAACAAAAGGGTAGATGAAAGAGAACTCACTGGGGATGCATTGATAAACATCAATGACCCGGGGAACAAATCACTGGCATACGGTGAAAGGACCCACTGAGGATAAAATTGCTAGCATACGGCAATTATCCACAAAAAGACCTGCTGGGAATACAGTTGCTTACTCAGAGCAATTATCCAGAAGAAAGGAGGGAATATCAACATCGAATACTGGATGAATACAACCACAAAGAGGGGATTACATCTACCGAATACTGGGTAGAAAACCACGGACGAGTAACCGTCATCGGTTAGGATGAACAACAAGGTTAACTCTGCAAAGGGGAGAACAGAGGATTTATAACTACCGAATACTGGGTAGAAGACCAAAGACTCAGTTGAGGATAAGGTGAAATGATTGCCGGTTACTGGGCAATTATCCATCTATCCCACAGGAAGCACAGACTCCGCTAGGGAGACAACAACAACATAGGATTTACAACTACCGAATACTGGGTAGAAAACCATAAAATCCACCATCAACCAGAATGGGTAGAGGGCCACAACTCTGATGAGGATAAAAAAGTAGGGTTTACAACTACCGAATACGGGGTAGAAAACCAAAGCCTCTGCGTGGGGAGTGAAAGGATCACAACTCCGCACGGGGAAAACAAAAATAGGGTTGATAACTACCAGTTACTGGGTAGAAAACCACAAACTCTGTTGGAGAGCAAGAAAATAGGATTTACGACTACCGAATACTGGGTAGAAAACCACCGACTCTTGCTGAGGAACAACAGGTTCACAAATACCAATCTCTGGGCAAACCGCCACAGATTCCACAAAGAGGAAAAAGGTACATAGGATTTACAACTACCGGTTACTGGGTAGAAAACCAAAAAAGATAGGACTTACAACTACCGGTTACTGGGTAGAGGCCACAAAGATTCCGTTGGGGATAAGATGAACTATTGCCGGTTACTGGGAAATTTATTCATTTATTCCACAGGGAATCACAAAAGACAGTTGAAAAAGGGCCAATTCAGGATCAAACCAAAAAGGCAAACTGAATCAAGACTCATCCTCGGTGGGGAACTGCAGAAGAAATGACAGACACTTTCTGCTTAAGGGGCTGACTCTATATTGAAAGATTAGACACCCGACATCTTCTTGGGGAGATCTACTCGAGAGATCTATATCACCATTAGCAGGAGACAACAAACAAAAGATATATGGCAAAAAATGCAACATGAATATCTGAATGTTGAAAGTATGCATGAATATGCGTGATTTATGTTTGATGAATGCTGACAAAACAGACATTTCTAACACAAACAGGTCCAGGAATCAAACGCCCGGTACTACACCACAAGAGAGAAGGCCAGAAACTCTAATGAAGAGTATCTAATCTGCTGGAGATATGAGATATCACAGGAATCACACAAAATCTCTCAGTGATGGATCATCAGTCTCGGTTGAGAAAAAGAGTTTACTGCATAAGCAGAAACTGCTGAAGAGAACATAACACACAAGTAGAATCTGGCCGCACAAGCAACTCTACCGGGGATACTGTCAGCAACTTCAATGGGGATGAACCCATTGAGGGAAAACAGATCACACAAGTAGATTCTGCACACAAGCCACTCTACTGGGGATCAAAAGCATCAAGAAATCACCAAATCTCTGCAGGGGAGAAAATCATCACAGATACCATCCACCATCACAATTCTACTGAGGATTTATCTGAGGCAGATAAGGAGAATTGGGGATCAACCACCAAATACTGAACCTTCCAAAAGGAACCACAACTGCTGCGGAGGAAAGAAACACTACTCTGCTGAAGGGAGGGGAGGTGAAAACCTCAACAAGCACCCTGACGGGGAGAGATAGCATAGACGAAGTACATCATACCAACAACTCCGCTGGCGACTTCACCGAGGAGAGAATATTGTTGGAGAGGAAAACTGAAGTCTTCAACAAACACTCTGAGTGAGGAGGAGTCAAAATAGAGGCTCTGTTCAACAAAATCTGTTCGGGAGAAATCCCAACAGACACCCTGCTCAGGGAACAAAATCTCAACAGAAGCTCTGCTTGGGGAGAAACCCCAACAACAATCTGGAGAAAGAGGATACAGCCATGCCAGGAATATGAACAAATGTCTTACCCTGTTGGAAATCATGTCACCCTTGGGAGAGCACCGAGGAATTCTTAAGTATCCTTTTATCTTTGTGAATGTTCACTTTGTTAAAAAATAATTTTCAAAAAATTATTTGTTTAAAACAATGATATTTTATCAATTAAAACATGAAAAACATTTGTTGAATTGCAACAAATAAGAGTGCAAATAATTGGATAAAAGCTCAAATTTATTTGATGGAATGGTAGCCCGCAAATGGCAAGACTCCATAGATTTGTACAAATTTGAAATCGGTGATATATATTGGAAGAGGGCTACATTGAACATAATGACCATTTCTGTACCAATTTGAATCCGATGTATTCGATGCTTCAGTTGACGACGACGGCTGCGGAGCAGAAAGTCTTGTCAGGATGCAGTTACTTGCCATATCCCTAATTTTTGCCTAGATTGCCCCAGGGTGAGGTACTCAATCTAGCGGGATGCAAATTCACCTTTTTTCAAGTCTCTAATTTTTTGCCTGGATCGCCCTTTCGGGTTATCCACTGAGACGCTCATTTTTGCCTAAGCCGCCCTTTCGGGTTACCCACCGAGACGCTCATTTTTGCCTAAGCCGCCCTTTCGGGTTTTCAACTTAGCGAGCTATTCTGTTTTTCTTTTTAGGCGAAGTATTTCTTGAATGCATCTGAATTCACAGGACGAGTGAAATCCTCCCCATCCATTGTTGTAAGCAACAAAGCACCGCCTGAAAAGGCTCTCTTGACAACATATGGACCTTCATAGTTTGGAGTCCACTTGCCCCTGGAATCGGGCGTGAAAGACAAGACTTTCTTGAGCACAAGGTCACCTTCTCGGAACACACGAGGCTTGACCTTCTTATCGAATGCTTTCTTCATTCTCTGCTGATATAACTGACCATGGCACATGGCAGTTAATCGCTTCTCTTCAATCAAATTCAGTTGGTATAACGACTCTGAATCCATTCAGCATCAGTCAACTTGGCTTCCATCAAGACTCTCATTGGTGGGATCTCCACCTCTACTGGGAGCACAGCCTCCATGCCGTAAACAAGAGAAAAAGGGGTTGCCCCTGTTGAAGTACGGACAGATGTACGATATCCATGCAAAGCAAATGGCAGCATCTCATGCCAATCTTTATACGTGACTGTCATCTTCTGGATAATCTTCTTGATATTCTTATTAGCAGCTTCAACAGTCCCATTCATCTTGGGTCTGTAAGGAGAGGAGTTATGGTGTGCAATCTTGAACTCAGCGCACAATTCTTCCATCATCTTATTATTCAAGTTAGATCCATTATCAGTAATGATCTTATCAGGCACACCATAACGGTAAATCAGCTGATTCTTGATAAAATTCACGACCACCTACCTGGTCACATTCGCATACGACGCCGCTTCAACCCATTTGGTGAAGTAGTCAATTGCTACGAGAATAAACCTGTGCCTGTTGGACGCTTTCGGTTCAATCATGCCGATCATGTCAATTCCCCACATAGAGAAAGGCCATGGTGATGAAATCACATTCAGAAGTGTCGGAGGAATATGAATCTTATCCGCGTAAATCTGACACTTGTGGCATTTCTTCACATATTTGCAGCAGTCAGACTCCATTGTCAGCCAATAGTAGCCTGCTCTCAACATCTTTCTAGCCATGGCATGTCCATTGGAATGAGTACTAAATGAACCCTCATGGACCTCAGTCATTACCAGGTTTGCTTCGTGTCTATCCACGCATCTGAGCAGAACCATGTCAAAATTCCTCTTATAAAGCACTTCACCACTGAGGTAGAAACTGCCTGACAACCTTCTCAAAGTTTTCCTATCTTTCATAGGTGCCCCAGGCGGGTAGACCTGGTTCTAGAGGAAATTCTTGATATCAAAATACCAAGGCTTGTCATCATTCACTTCTTCAACTGCAAATACGTGAGCTGGTCTATCCAAGCACATCACGGTGATATTGGGAACTTCATTCCAATACTTGACCACAATCATTGAAGCAAGTGTAGCAAGCGCATCTGCCATCCGATTATCCTCTCGAGGTATAGGATGAAAGTCAACTTCTGTAAAGAACGTTGAAATCCTCCTCGCGTAATCTCTGTATGGAATGATACCGGGTTGATTCATTTCCCACTCACCCTTGATCTGATTGACAACGAGGGCCGAATCACCATACACATCAAGATGCTTGATCCTTAGATCAATGCACTCTTCCAATCCCATAATGCAGGCTTCGTACTCAGCCATATTATTCGTGCATCTGAAAGTTAGCCTTGCTGTAAATGGAATATGTGTGCCCTGAGGAGTAATGATTATTGCCCCAATTCCATTTCCGTGCTGATTTACAGCGCCATCAAACACCATCGTCCATCTGGAACCAGGTTTCGGACCTTCATCAAGTGTAGGCTCATCACAATCTTTCATTTTCAAATACAGAATCTCCTCGTCTCGGAAGTCGTACTGAATAGACTGATGATCTTCAATTAGCTGATGTGCCAAGTGGTCAGCCAAGATACTACCTTTGATAGCTTTCTGAGCTCGATACTCGATATCATACTCAGATAACAACATCTGCCAACGGGCAATCCTCCCGGTTAAAGCAGGCTTCTCGAAGATATACTTGATTGGATCCATTCTGGATATCAACCAAGTTGTATGATTTATCATGTACTGGCATAAACGCTTAGCAGCCCAAGCCAAAGCATAGCACGTCTTCTCAAGCATAGAGTATCGAGACTCACAATCAGTGAACTTCTTACTTAGGTAGTAGATAGCAGATTCTCTCTTCCCTGATTCGTCTTGCTGACCGAGGACACAACCTATCGAGTCTTCAAGAACAGTCAGATACATGATCAAAGGTCTTCCTTCTACAGACGGAGACAAGATCGGAGGTTCAGACAGATATTCTTTGATACTGTCGAAAGCTTTCTGGCAATCCTCGGTCCAATCATGAGACTGATCTTTCCGGAGGAGCTTGAATATCGGCGCACATGTGGCAGTCATGTGGGATATAAATCTGGAAATATAATTCAAGCGGCCAAGAAAACCTCGGACTTGCTTTTCAGTTTTGGGTGCAGGCATCTCTCGTATTGCTTTGACCTTTGCAGGATCAACCTCAATACCTCTCTCGCTGACAACAAAACCCAATAACTTGCCAGAACGGACTCCAAATGTACATTTGTTCGGATTCAGACGAAGCTTGAACTTCCTCAGACGCTGAAAAAGTTTCAACAAATGCTCAACATGTTAAACTTCCGTTCGTGACTTAGCAATCATATCATCGACATAGACCTCTATCTCCTTGTGCATCATCTCATGAAACAAGGTAGTCATAGCTCGTTGATACGTGGCTTCGGCGTTCTTCAGACCGAAGGGCATCACTCGATAACAGAATGTTCCCCAAGGTGTGATGAATGATGTATTCTCCATATCCTCGGGTGCCATTTTGATTTGGTTATATCCGGAAAATCCGTCCATAAACAAAAAGACTTTGAATTTAGCTATATTGTCTTCCAACATATCAATGTGTGGTAGAGGAAAATCATCTTTTGGACTAGCTTTATTCAAATCTCTGTAATCAACACACATACGGACTTTTCCGTCCATCTTAGGCACAGGCACAATATTGGCCACCCATTGAGGATATGTAGAAGTCACCAGAAACCCCGCATCAATTTGCTTCTGAACTTCCTCTTTGATCTTCACTGCCATATCTGGATGAGTTCTTCTGAGCTTCTGCTTCACAGGCACGCACTCAGGCTTCAGCGGCAGGAAATGTTGCACAATATCTGTATCTAGACCCGACATGTCTTCATACGACCAAGCAAAGATATCAGAGTATTCTCGTAGCAAACTGATCAACCCCTTCTTGACAGACTCTTCAAGGAGTGCCCCAATCTTCACCATTCGAACACAATCTTCAGACCCCAAGTTGACTGTCTCCAGATTCTCAAGGTGCGGCTGAATGATCTTCTCTTCATGCTCAAGAAGACGGGTAATCTCATCAGGAATCCCTTCAACATCATCTTCCTCTGCCTCGAATACAGGGAATTCAAAATTGGGAGATGAGGTTGGATCATTATGTTCAATGGGTTTAAGAATCAACCTGCGTAATGATTTTGGATAATAAAAAACTTTAGAATTTAAACAAACAAATCATTATGCAGATGAAAAGATTGCTTTTATTCTTGTTTTTAGGGTTTTTTGTGATCACCTATTTCATGCAAAAAGCGAAAAGGGAAAACAAATGGAAAAACAAATGTTTTAACATGCTTTTATTGAATGAAATATCATTGTATAAATGATGCCAACAATGTCATCACTTCTCCTTTTGGCACGGGAGAAGGGTTTTTAAACAAAGTGAACATATTACGCTGACTTATGAATGACTGTAGGAACATCCACAGCGACCCAATTGTGGCAGATCCCGCTAGGGATGACAAAATTGCCAGTATCCTCTGCATCCTCTTCCAAGATAGCAGCAGCTTCGTCAGCTTGATCGGCGTGGATGAAACCTCCACTCTTGAACAACCCTTTATCGTTGAAGACCCCAGAAGAATAGCCAATGCCAGCCCGAGATTTATTGTCTTCAAGCTCGATCATCTTCCCTAAACCAGCAACTGCACCACATTCAATGGCCAGTTTCGCATCACGATAGGAAGCAAATGAAGGAGACTTCTTCTCAATTGGCTCAGCAATAGATAAAGCTTGGAACGGCGTTCCAACTTCATCCTCAGCATCAATGTATGAGAAAAAAGACAAGTGGCTAACCAGGAGAGCCTTTTCTCCCCCTACCACAACCAGTTTCTTGTTCTTAACGAACTTCAGCTTCTGGTGTAGGGTGGATGTCACGGCGCCAGTCTCGTGAATCCATGGTCTACCAAGGAGACAGCTATAGGATGGGTGAATATCCATAACCTGAAAGGTAACTTGGAAATCACTTGGTCCAATCTTGATTGGGAGATCAACTTCCCCAATCACGGTCTTACGCGACCCATCAAAAGCTTTCACAACAACACCACTCTGCCTCATGGGAGGCCCTTGATATGACAATCTAGAAAGAGTGGTCTTCGGCAATACATTCAAAGATGACCCAGTGTCCACCAGCACGTTGGACATGGCGTCACTCTTGCAATTCATGGATATATGTAAAGCCATGTTGTGGTGTCTTCCCTCCTCATGGAGATCAGCGTCACATAAACTCAAAGTGTTGCAAGCAGTGATGTTTGCAACAATGCTGTCAAACTGTTCAGTAGTGACGCCATGATCAACATAAGCCAAGTCCAAAACATTCTGCAGAGCCTCCCTATGGGGTTCTGAATTCCGAAGCAAAGATAACACGGAGATTTTGGACGGCGTTTGTAGAAGCTGGTCTACAACGTTGTACTCACTCTTCTTGATGAGCCTCAGCATCTCATCACAGTCTTCATTCACAGTGCCACTAGGGCCGACAGAAGAAGTAGGAGTCTTTTGTACAGAGGAGGATTTAACAACAGGTGTCGGGTTCGGAGGATTAACCGCATTCCCAACCGGGCACTCAACAGAGTCAGCTCTAGCCTGAGGCTTCGGGGCTGAAAATACACGACCACTACGGGTCAATCCGCTCATATCAGCTATATTTACAATAGAGGATGAAGGCAACAACACTTCTTTCCCATCTTCAACAGTAACTGGATTATAGCGGAAGGGAACTACTTTGTCAGACGAATAAGGCACGGGATCTGCAGGTTTGATAATCAGCGAAGGAGAAACCTTCTGCTTGCTACCATCATATCAGATGACAACAGGCTCAGGTATCTTGAACACCGGGGAAATCACATTCACCTCTGGCTCGTCTTCATCAACATTCCTGTTCTGAAGAATCTCAATGGTTCCATCATCTAGCAACTCTTGCAGCTCTCTGCGCACTTGGCGACATCCCAATCTGTTGACAGAGCAGATACGACATTTGTCATGGTCGTGCTCCATATGACTGTAATCACACAGCAGACGATGCAACTCAACCAATGACTGTCGAATATGGCTTACATATTTAACCTTGTATTTACCAGGGCAACCCTGGACCATGTTAACCGACTTCCCATGCTCGGGCAATGGGTTCTTCGTAACATTAGGGCCTGAGTCCTCAAAGCTCAGAATGCCGCATCTCATAAGGTCTTGAACCTTAGTCTTCAAAGAAAAACAGTTTTCCACATTATGACCCGGAGCACCAGAGTGGTAAGCACAATGTTGATCAGGCTTATACCACCACTGCGGGTTAGCAGGTATAGCCGGAGGATCCCTTGGAGTAATCAATTTCCGCTCTATCAAAGAGGGATACAGCTCTGCATATGATACTGGAATCGGATCGAAGGTGATCTTCTTCCTTTCATAACTCGGACCAGCTGGATTACTGTTGCGAGGCTGGTAGGCCTGTTGCTGAGGGCGATGCTGTTGTTGATACTGCTGAGATTGTTGTTGATTGTGCTACTGATGCTGATATTGCTGATTATCACGAAAGACAGGTGCTATATGAGCCACCTGATGCTGACTGCTGGCATGACGCACATGCTTCCTCTTGGCAGAGAGTCTTCTGGATTTGACATGGGATTGCACAGCATGTGCCTCCCCATCTTTCTTCTTAGCAAATGCCCCATATCGTTTGCTAGAAAAGCCTTCATCCTTGGATAACCGTCCTTCACGGACTCCTTCCTCCAATCGTATCCCCATGTTCACCATTTCAGTGAAATCAGAGGGAGCACTAGCGATCATCCGCTCATAATAAAATGAACTCAAAGTCTTCAAAAAGATTTTGGTCATTTCCTTCTCTTCCAGCGGAGGAGTAATCTGAGCTGCCAGCTCTCGCCACCTCTGGGCGTACTCTTTAAATGTCTCTTTGTCCTTCTGGGACATGGCTCTGCTGATCCCGATCGGGAGCCATATCCACGTTGTACTTGTATTGATTGACGGAGGCTTCGCCAAGATCATTGAAGGAACGGATGTTTGCACTATCCAGACTCATATACCATCTTAGTGAAGCACCGGACAGACTGTCCTGGAAATAATGAATCAGCAGCTGATCATTATCCGTTTGGGTAGACAATTTCCTGGCATACATAACCAGGTGGCTGAGCGGGCAGGTGTTCCCCTTATACTTCTCAAAGTCTGGGACTTTGAATTTGACAGGAATTTTGACACCGGGAACTAACAGAGCTCGGCTGCAGACTTGCCGAACAAATCCTTTCCTCGAAGGGTCTTCAATTCCTTGCGGAGTTCAAGAAATTGGTCGTTCATTGCATCCATCTTCTCATGAAAATCTGGGCCCTCAGACGGCTCAGAATGATAAATGGTGTCGTCTACCCTAGGAGTGGTATGCACGACAGGAGGAGGCACTACAAGGACCGGGCTAGATGCCGGCATAGAAGCAAATGTCGGAGCTGGAATATCAGACATATAACCAGGAGGCATCCCCCACGGAAACCCGGGCGGCATGGCTGTTGGCACAAAATGAGCATTGGCAGCTGGCACTGTTGCAGACACAACCTCAGAAATAACAGTCCTCTGGGGAGGAGTTGCAGGTGGTGGAGACGGCTGATTTTGAGCGGCTAGGAATTGCTCCATCAGAGCGCTCAGTCTGGCGACCTCTTCTTTCAGCTCACGATTCTCTTGCTCGAGATGATCCATTAATCTTGCAGAGTTGGCTTTGGTGTAGTACCGATGAGTCAGCTTGTCTTCAAAATAAATGAAGAGCACAGATTTAGGCCATATACAAGAAAACCGGAACAAACACCTGCTTATGTAAATGATGCATGCAATGCTCGTGCACATGATTTGTTTTTATTTTCGAAGGAACTTTAGGGTATTATTTGCAAATTTTGAATATTAATCATTTTAATCGCATATGGAAAATATCTCATCAAATATATTTGAACAAAGAAGTACAACATTGGTTCATCATATTACAAGAGAGAAGGAAAATAAACATCCTATGGATCCCTAGAAGCTCGAGATGCCGGAAGATAAGCTGCACGAAGCCTCTTGATCTCTCTCTCATATGCTGCTTCCATATCCACCTTATCTTTGGCGAGTCTGTCATACCTCCTTTTCCAGAACTTGGAAGACTGAGGAAGTAGAGAAGTCCAAGTATCATCAGGATCATCAATGATCTGATGCTCGAGAAACTCGATCATAGCGTCCTTCTCCTTCAGCTGTTGAAGCAACTCTTCTCTTTCACGGATCCAGGCACGTGAAAGGTCTTCGTCTCTCAACTCCTCTACGCCTTGGTTAGGGAGGGGTGAAGGCCCAGCCACAACCAAAGGTGTAGGTCTCGGATAATCATAAGGCATGAGATACTCGGATGCTCTCTTCCTCACCCAAGTAGTGTAAGGCTCCAAAGCTATCCAAATCTTCGGACCCAACTCACTTCTACCCTTCTTGTGAATCTTGCGCCAAGCGCGGACCATCCTTGCTTTCAGGCCTTGGGGATCTTTACCCTCCTGAAAGAACACACCTTCTAACAGAATGTTATTGGGTTTATCCTTTAGGGGGAACCCAAGCTGACGACGTGCTAATATAGTGTTGTAGCTAATCCCACCACATGTACCAAGAAGAGGCACATTGGAGAATTCACCACAAGAATCAATGATCTGGACACCATCATATGCACGATCATACCAAGAGATATCATCATTAGTGAGAGACATGAGTCTCGTAGACCACCGTAGACATCCCTTGTTCTCCTTGAAAGCAACCGTCTGAGGTAAGTGAGAAATAAACCACTTATACAACAGAGGCAAACAACACACAATAGCGCCACCACCCTTTGCATTCCTCAAGTGCAAAGAGACATAGGTATCACCCAACAAAGTCGGAACGAGATTAAGAACCGAGAAGATCCTAATAGCGTTCACATCCACAAATTTATCGATGTTGGGGAACAATACCAGTCCATAGATGAGAAGCACAAATATGGCCTCAAGGGCATCCTCACTCATGGCCTTCCCATAAACAGTAGCTTGAGCGATGAGGAACTCAGAAGGGAGACCTTGAATTCCACCTTTGGAAGTCATATGAGCTTTAACCAAGGATTCATCTATGTGCAACACGTCAGCTATCTCTCGAGAAGTAGGAATACTCTCCAAGCCACTGAACGACAACTGATCCAGAATCGGAATACCCACAAGATGAGCATACTCCTCAAGGGTAGGAAATAGCTGAAAGTCTGGAAAAGAGAAGCAGTGATACAGAGGATCATAGAACTGCGCCAAAGTATTCATCAACCCTTCATCAACCTGAGTAGTCAGCAGAGGCAGAAGCTTTCCATAACGAGCTTTGAACCCCAAGGGATCTAATACATAAGATGTCAGATTCCTTAACTCTTTCAGATCGGGCTGTCTAAAGCTGTACTTCTTTGTATGCCTTTTTGGTCTTTCCATATCTGAAAATTTTGCAAATAAACCCCTTAAGTTCCTTGAAAATTTTCTTTTTCTGATGATATGGATGCAGATGAATGCATGAATGCATGAATGCAACAATCACACTCAAGGATCAAGCAAAGCACACCAGACAAAGGTCATGGGATGGTTCATATTATCCTTAATATCAATCATCCATTTTGGTGGATTATGGTTTTCACCTTATCAACACCCAAGTTCCATTGATATTAACGATATATGAACGGTTCAACCATCCTTAATATCAATCATCCATTTTGGTGGATTATGGTTTTCACCTTATCGACACCCAAGTTCCATTGATATTAACGATATATGAACAGTTCAACCATCCTTAATATCAATCATCCATTTTGGTGGATTATGGTTTTCACCTTATCAACACCCAAGTTCCATTGATATTAAGGATGTCTGAACGAATCAACCATGAATCACGGGTTTGTTGTGAGTCACGAGCATGGAGTCTCGGTTAAGAACCATCCAAAGGGAGTGTACTATGGTTTAAACCTGCCGAACATGTTCTACCAGAGGTTCCCATAGTCATCATCCCATCTTTCGAATATTATCGGAGGAACGAATACTCGTATTCCAAAAATATTCTCAAGAGAGATTCTTATGAGTGTAGTATCGCGTAACAATCGCATCAGATCTTACATCTGAACGACCTCCGCACTACATCCTAAGAATAGGCCAAGATGGGCTTGGTAAACTAAAGTCCTTGGCTTCTACGGCACATGTCGGAAGAATAATGCCTAACCACAAATAACTTGTGTGACATCATTAATCCAACATGACCTCCACCAAGTGAATGGACTCGCAAGTCAGCTTGCTAAGGAATAACTCCACACAAGTCGACAAGACTATGCCATTCTCCTATCATAGGGTGCACTCGAGTTCGGGTATAGAACTCATCTCACAGAGATCACCAAACAAGCAAGCAATTGATATATCAAGCAAATCAATCATTACAAGCAATACAGTAATCCCAAATTGTACAAAAATATGTCATAAGCAATATATCACAACAATGTGAAAAGTTGGCAAACCCACTAGGAAAAGGATTCAATATTTCATTCCCCAGCAGAGTCGCCACTTTTCTGTAGCGGTGTATTCGTCACTTTATGATTTATTGACTAAATCAAAAGCAAAGTATACAAAAATAGAGTCGCCACCACACTTTTATTTATCCAAAGGAATGGCTAAAAAGCGAACAAAAGCCTAAGAAGTTTTACATGAGAAAACTAATGAAAAGGTCAGAGATCTGGGTAAGGGGGTAGTTATGCAAAGGGAAGGTGTTAGGCACCCAAAGCATCCTAGGTACTCCTAGGGAACCCTTTTCACAACTTGTTGCAAAAGATATTGTTTATGAAAATATTTATTGTGCAAACATTGATTGGGAGGACGGGAGAAGAATATACAAATTTTATTATTTTTGTGTTTGGATGGAAAGATCCATTGCCTACGTACCTTTACAGGATCAAAACCTCGTAGTTCGGCTAAAAGATTTCCAAAAAGTAAGTGGATTGACTTTAAACAAAAGCCCTAAGGTCTTTCATTATCCATGGGAGAAAACTCAACCTATACGACCACAAGTCCACCATGTGAGAAAAGCTTCAACTTGCTAGTGAGGGACCATGCCCTATAATAAGCAAGGAAGTCTTACAATTCAATCACTAAGGACAAAAGGTGAGATTCACATCAACCACTAAGATAATTGAGATCTATGGCTAATGTATGAAAACTTATCAAGAAGTGGACAAAGGCCACAAAACAATTGAATGAGTGGAATTAGTCAATTAGAGTATTCACAAAAGTGAAGTCAAAGTTGACATTAGATTCAATTCAGAAGAAGTATTGTGAAAATGAAGTTTCAAAATCAAAGGCCTAAGGCCTAGGTTTCTAATTTGGAAAGAAGTGAAAATGTTTGCACAAAGTTTTCTGGTTTGGGTTAACATGCAAATGGAGGTTATAAAGAAACAAAAGGTGGGGATGAGGAGTAAAACTTCTTAGGAGTTCACCTCTTGAGATCATATGTAGATGATCCAAGTGATTCCTTTGGAATAAGGCAACAAGCACAAAGCAAGTAAATAGGTTCAAAGAGAACAAAACTGGAAATGGAATGCCAATAAATGGTCTTACATCCAACTCCAAAAACAAATGAAATAGGAAACAAATTGCCAATCAATGGTCTTATACCTGACTCCACAAAAAGAAATAAAATAGGAAACAAGTTGCCAATCAATGGTCTTATACCTGACTCCACAAAAAATGATCACAGGAAACAAATAGCCACCCAATGATCTTACATATGACTCCTCACAAGACAAAATATAATAGGAAATGGAGTGCCAATCAATGGTCTTATGTCCACCTCCACAAAACAAAGATGAAAACCAGATGCCAATCAATGGTCTTACACTAGCCTCACAAAGTAAAGAAAACAAATGCAATAAGCAAGAGGAAACAAGTTGCCAATAAATGGTCTTACACTCGACTCCTAGGAAATGGAATGCCAATCAATGGTCTTAGTTCCAACTCCTACCAGATCACAAGAAACAAATGCCAATAGCTGGACTTACAATTGACTCCTCAATGGACAACCAACATGTCACAAAGTATGAACAATGATCATGAAATGATATACAATTAATGCTCAAAGATGAGAACAATGCATAGAGGCACACACAAACAATTATGCACAGATGGACAAATAAGCATACAAACAGTCAATTATCACACACTATACACAACCAAGGGGCTCAAGCAAGGTTGGGCTTTAGTCAAGGGGTCATATCAACCTTGTCAAACAAGCCAAATACTGGAATGGGTAGTCAGGCTCTTAACCTCTAACATTGAGAGTTAGGGTGAGCAGATGAAATGGAGATGAGGGTTATGCCTCATAGCTCTTATCCCTGGCCTGGGAGAGCTTGAATCAATAGAATGTGTGGGAGTCCAAAATGAGGAACTCTACTCCACAATGACTGACTCTATATACAAGATTTTGGGTTTTTTATTCAAAGTGCATCAACACATGGTGTGAGCAAAGTGAATGACACAACTGAAGAGCAAAGTGCAGACAACAGTTAGCAACAAACAGATAATCCCAATATACAACATGTAAGCCAAACAAATCAAGTGAGCTATCATCAAAGCCTACAAAACAACCAAATGTTAGCAATCAATAGCAAATATCAACACTCAAATGATGAGGCAACCTCAATCATGGAAATTGGATGCTTGAACCTGAAATTCAAAGCTCACATGTAAGTCCAAACCACTAGGTCAAAGCCTAGGGTCAAAGGTGAAGAAAAAATTCAAAACAGGAGCTAATATTCAACACAATACAACTTCAAACACATATTAACATGTCCTAAAAAGGACCAAGTCAAAATCATCAAGCAAGGCCATGTAATAAGCAAGAGAATCAACATACAAAAAATCAAAACAGAAATGACTCAAATAATTCTGGAAACATTTATGAGCATTCAACACATCCAATACAATCATCATACAAAAAATCAGAATCAACAGAGGTCATTTGATATGGAAATGAAATTGGACAAGTTGAACATCCAATTGTGTGACACAAATTGTCACACCATACCGATATGTGTATAGAACAGAAATGGAAAATGGTAAAAATGCACGATCAAGCCTTAAACATTCATCAACATGTTAAGAATCATCATACGAAATTTCATGTCCATTTGATCAATATCAAGCATTTCACAATAGGAAGAATGGAGCAAGGTCACATATGCACATATGTTCAATCATCCTAACACAATTCAAAATCCAGCCATGCACAACTTTAGAACTTTACATCAAAAAATAGAGGACATCTCAATGAACAAGTAGCAAAAAACCAGGGATTATTTGGAGCATTTTTCAATTTATTATGCATTTTCAAAGTTGGAAAAAAAATGAAATAAACATGGATCATGTCATATGGAAATTTGGAGGGAAATGGAGAAAATGGAATTAAGTTTGAAAAAATGCTTCACGCTGGAATCGAACTCGGTTGCATTTTAAAAATGAGCGCGCTACACATGAAATGCAGTCGTTTCATTAATGACTGGGTGTATTCAGTCAGCGGTCAGCGCCAATGCGTGGCAAGTCAGCGAGATCTGAGCCTATCAAAGCGCTAACATGGCGCATACGTGGACAGGAAAGAGTCAAAAACCCTAAGCACATCATCAAGAACTAGACAGACGCAAAATGGACGCTAGGCGGACGCTACATCGTCTTCCTCGCGAAGACGATGATGAACAGTACGAAGCTCAAAATATTTTTCCAGAATTTTGAAAATCTTACATCATTAGAACGCTCTTGCAATGGAGATTACAGATCAACTAATAATTCAGTCCAATTCATCATGAATAGAGAGAATCGAGCAAAATAAAATCGATGCATCAAACTTTAATTAAGCATATCTCACTCAATAATGCACCAAATCATCTGAAGTTTAGCTCAGAATTATCAGCAACGAGAGATCTACATGAACATGTTAATGAATTGCATAATTATGAGATTCGAAAATTGAACCTCTTGAAGAGAAGCTTCTTGAAATGCACGATCCAAGGCTTGGCAAGCTCCAAATATCCTCCAGAACACTTGCTATGATGTTTGATGAAGAAAATGAAGCTTGAAACTGTGTAGATCTAGCTTAACAATCCACTTCCATTCTTGAGTTCTTGAGCTTCAACTGCTTGATTATGCTCGAATTCTTCAAACAAAAACTGGATTGACACTCAATCCAACTCACTAATCATGAATCTTCAATAAAAACCAGTTGCTATGTTGAAGAAATTTGAATTGTGATTAGGAGAAAATTTTGGAGGGAGAGAGAATTTTGAGATCTAGATCTAGAATCCTCTTCAATTCTGTTATGGTTATCAATATATATGCTTCACTAATCACATACTAATTAAAATTAGGCATGGTTTAGTTGTGATTAATCAAGATAAGGTGTTATGACCAAAACTTGAAAATTGGAGGGTGCATGGCTATTTCCAACGTGAACAGTACCATGTGGCTGATTAATTTCACTCAAAATCATCTTCCAAACACAATGGCAATGGTGGAAAGTTCCTATGATGCATCATTTTTGAATTGGCCATTTTCCCTCCAAAATTGACTTGAAATAGCAAATGATCATATGATGAAAGTTCATGCAATGTGATGAATGTTTTGGAAACTTCATGTCATGAGAAGCATTTTAGAAAAAGAGGCACCAAATTTGGAGTTATGAATCAAAAGTTATGGCCATTTGAAGTTCCATGTACACTTGGCAATGATTGGACCATATCTCCTCAACCATTCATCAGATGCTCATGATCTTGGACTTTTTGGAAATGGGAGAGAGAGATATTCAACTTTCATGTTGGACAAAATTCATTTGAAGCCTTTTTGATGTTGGAAAGTTGAGTTGAAGTTGGACCAAAAACTTTCTAGTTTTGGAAAGTTGAAATGACAGGTCACTTTCCAATTTTGGAAACTTTTGACTTGACCTCAAATTCTTCAACCTTGATCTTTGGTATGATGAATAAGCATGATTTAGACATGAATGGGATGAAGAAACTCAATTCTCATACTCAAAATCCACAGTTGACTTTTCAGTTGACTGCATTGGCCCTTAGATGACCTGAAAATGTTCTGATGAATTTGAGCTTCTACCACTTGGGGAATTTGCTCCAAAATGAACCTATAGCTCACATAAGCTCCATAAAATGATCACATGATTCATATCTCAAGAAAATACCATCTTCTCTTTGTACCATGAATTCACTTGATGCCTTGACCTGTTGACTACTTAAGCTGCAAGTAACAAAGGTTAATGACATATTTTTGTACATTTTTGGTTAGTGATTAAAAGAAAAGAAATGATACACAAATGCAAGCAAGGCTTGGTGATCAAGAACCACTCTCAAGAAAGATCCCACCCACAGGGAAGGAAGCAAGGTGTCCAATGATGCTTGAGGCAATGCAATGTTATGATATGATGCCATGAGGGATCTTAGGGACAAAATTGGGGTCTTACACCGAGCATGGGAAATCTGCTGTTAATATGGTTCAGGGTTGCCCTGGCAAGTACAAGGTCAGATATGTCAGCCATATCAGACAATCTGTGGTCGAGATGCATAGACTGTTATGTGGATACAATCACTATGAGCATGACCATGACATTTGCCGTGTTTGCACTGTCAATGAGAGAGGATGTCGTCAAGTCAGATAAGACATCCAAGAAATGCTGGACCAGGGTGTGATCGAGATACTTCAGAATCGTGATGATGATGAAGTCAATGTTATATCGCCCGTATTCAGATTACCTGAGCCTGTTGTTTTCATATTTGATGGCAGCAAGCAGAAGGCCTCTCCTACTCTCATAATTAAGCCAGCTGGCCCTATTCTATACTCTTCCGACAAGGCTGTTCCCTATCGTTATAATGCAGTCGCATTAGAAGATGAGAAGGAGGTGCCTCTGCCCTCCACCTCTGTTACCAATATTGCTGATGTCGGTGGTTTGACCCGCAATGGTCGTGTATTCTCGGTGCCGCCGAAACCCCAGGCTGACACCAAAAGGGCTGATGTTACTGATAGTGGCACCCGTCCTTTGGGGAATTCTTCTTCTTATCCGAATCCGGCACTTGCTGTTGATAGACCTGCTGTGACTGCTAGAACTCCTGTCCCTGCTGGCCAGAATAACATGTTAAGAGAGGACTATGATAAGATGCTTAGGCTCATCAAAAGGAGCGAGTATAATGTTGTAGATCAGCTGCTACAAACGCCTTCAAAGATATCAGTGTTGTCTTTGTTGATGAACTCTGAGCCACACCGAGAAGTTTTGCAGAAGGTGTTGGACGTGGCGTACGTGGATCACGATGTCACCATAGAACAGTTTGATAAAATTGTTGCAAACATTACTGCTTGTGACAACCTGAGTTTTTGTGATGTTGATCTTCCCGAGGAGGGAAAGACCACAATTTGGCACTTCACATTTCAATGAACTGCAAGGATGATGCCTTGTCTAATATGCTGGTAGACACAGGATAATCGCTGAATCTGTTGCCAAAATCCACTTTGGCCAAACTTTCATACCAGGGGCCTCCCATGAGGCAGAGTGGAGTGGTTGTGAAAACTTTTGATGGATCGCTAAAGACTGTGATTGGTGAGGTTGAGCTCCCAATCAAGATTGGACCTAGTGATTTCCATATCACTTTCCAGGTCATGGATATCCACCCATCATATAGCTACTTGCTTGGCAGACCATGGATTCACGAGGCAGGCGCCGTGACATCCACCTTACACCAAAAGTTAAAGTTCGTGAAGAACAAGAAGTTGGTGGTGATAGGGGGAGAGAAGGCTCTCCTGGTTAGCCATCTGTCTTCCTTTTCTTATATTGATGCTGAGGAAGAGGTTGGGATTTCGTTCCAAGCCTTGTCTATTGCTGAGCCTTCTAAGAAACGAACTTCTTCATTTGCCTCCTACAATGATGTGAAGTTGGCCATTGAGCATGGCGTAACCACTGGTTTAGGACAAATGATTAAGCTGGAAGACAATAAATCTCAGGCTGGCATAAGGTATTCTTCAGGCAATTTCAACAAGCATGGGGTGTTTCAGAGTGGTGGTTTCATCCACACGGTTGAAGACCAAGAAGCTGCTGCTGTAGTGAAAGATGATGCAGAGGAATATTCTAGCAACTTTGTCATCACTGGAGGAGTCTGCAATAATTGGGTCATTATTAATGTTCCAACAGTTGTCCATAAGTCCACGTAATGTTCATTTTTGTTTAAAAACCCTACTACCATGCCAAAAAGAGAAGTGATGACATTCTTGGCACACATAAATACAATGACATTCATTCAATAATTACATGTTAAATGTTTGTTTTTCCAAATTATTTTCACTTTTTACTTTTTGCATGAAATTGATGATCACAAAAAACCCTAAAAAGAGAATAAAATCAATCTTTTCATCTGCATAATGATTTGCCTTGTTTGAGTTCTAAAATCTCTTTTATATCCAAAATCATTATGCAGGTTAATCAAACCCATTGAACATAATGATCCAACACCATCTCCAACTTTGAGTTCCATGTATTTGAGGCCGAAGAATATGATGTTGAAGAGATTCCTGATGAGATTTTCCGTCTACTTGAGCACGAAGAGAAGATCATTCAGCCACATCTTGAGAATCTGGAAACAATCAACTTGGGGTCTGAAGATTATGTTCGTGAAGTAAAGATTGGGGAACTCCTAGAAGAATATGTGAATAAGGGGTTGATTGAGTTGCTATGAGAATATGCCGACGTCTTTTCCTGGTCATATAAAGACATGCCTGGTCTAGATACTGATCTCGTGCAACATTTCCTACCTTTGAAGCCTGAGTGTGTGCCTGTAAAGCAGAAGCTCAGAAGAACTCATCCTGATATGGCAGTGAAGATTAAAGAAGAAGTTCAGAAGCAAATTGATGTGGGGTTTCTGGTGACTTCTACATATTCTCAATGGGTGGCCAATATTGTGGCCGTGCCTAAGAAAGATGGAAAAGTCCGAATGTGTGTGGACTATAGATACTTGAATAAAGCTAGTCTGAAAGATGATTTTCCTCTACCACACATTGATATGTTGGTAGATAATACAACTAATTCAATGTCTTCTCATTTATGAACGGATTTTCTGGTTATAATCAGATTAAAATGGCACCCGAGGATATGGAGAAGACAACATTCATCACACCTTGGGGAACATTCTGTTATCGAGTGATGCCCTTCGGTTTGAAGAACACCGGAGCCACGTATCAACGAGCTATGACTACCTTGTTTCATGATATGATGCACAAGGAGATCGAGGTGTATGTTAATGATATGATTGCAAAGTCGAGAACAGAAGTTGAACATGTAGAGCACTTGTTGAAGCTTTTTCACCGTTTGAGGAAGTACAAACTCTGTCTGAATCCGAACAAGTGTACATTTGGAGTCTGTTCCGGCAAGTTATTGGGCTTTATTGTCAACGAGAGAGGTATTGAAGTTGATCCTGCCAAGGTCAAAGCAATACAAGAGATGCCTGTGCCCAAAACTGAGAAGCAAGTCCGAGGTTTTCCTTGCCGCTTGAATTATATTTCCAGATTTATATCCCACATGACTGCCACATGTGCACCAATATTCAAGCTCCTCCAGAAAGATCAGCGTCATGATTGGACCGAGGATTTCCAAAAGGTCTTTGACAGTATTAAAGAGTATCTGTCCGAGCCTCCGATTCTGTCTCCGCCTGTGGAAGGGAGACCCTTTATTATGTATCTGACTGTTCTTGAAGACTCTATGGGTTATGTACTAGGTCATCAAGATGAGTCAGGGAATAAAGAGTATGTTATATACTACCTGAGTAAGAAGTTCACTGATTGTGAGTCTCGATACTCAATGCATGAGAAGACATGATGTGCTTTCGCTTGGGCTGCTAAGCGCTTACGCCAGTATATGTTGAATCATACGACTTGGTTGATATCCAAAATGGATCCAATCAAGTACATCTTCGAGAAGCCTGCTTTAACTGGGAGGATTTCCCATTGGCAGATGTTGTTGTCTGAGTATGATATTGAGTATCGAGCTTAGAAAGCTATTAAAGGTAGTATCTTGGCTGACCACTTGGCACATCAACCAATTGAGGATTATCAGTCAGTTCAATACGACTTCCCTGATGAGGAGATTCTGTATTTGAAAATGAAAGATTGCAATGAGCCTACGCTCGATGAAGGGCCAGAGTCTGGTTCCCGATGGAGCATGGTGTTTGATGGCACTGTAAATCAATATGGAAATGGTATTGGGGCAATGATTATTACTCCTCAGGGCACAAATTTTCCTTTTACAGCAAGGCTAACTTTCAAATGCACGAATAATATGGCGGAGTATGAGGCCTGTATTATGGGTTTAGAAGAGTGTATTGATGTTAGGATCAAGCATCTTGATGTTTATGGTGATTCGGCCCTTGTTGTTAATCAGATTAAGGGTGAATGGGAGACGAATCAGCCTGGCCTCATCCCATACAGAGATTATGCGAGGAGGATTTCAATGTTCTTTACTGAGGTTGACTTCCATCATATTACTCGAGATGAAAATCGGATGGCAGATGCTCTTGCTACGCTTGCTTCGACGATTGTGGTGAAATTATGGAATGAAGTCCCTAATATTACTGTGATGCGCTTGGATAGACCAGCTCATGTATTTGCAGTTGAAGAAGTAAAAGATGATAAGCCATGGTATTATGATATCAAGTGTTTTCTTCAGAGTCAGATTTACCCGTCTGGAAACTTTGAGGAGATTATCTGGCAGTTTCTATCTCAATGGCGATGTGCTTTATAAGAGGAATTTTGACATTGTTTTGCTCAGATGCGTGGATATATACGAAGCATACCTGTTAATGACTGAAGTCCATGAGGGATCATTTGGTTCCCATTCCAATGGACATGCCATGGGAAAGAAGATGTTGAGAGCGGGCTACTATTGGTTGACAATGGAGTCTGACTATTGCAAATACGTGAAGAAATGCCATAAGTTTCAGATTTATACGGACAAGATTCATATTCCCCCGACACTTCTGAATGTTATTTCATCACCTTGGCCTTTCTCCATGAGGGGAATTGAGGATTTTTTACCAATATACCCCAGTTTTTTAATTAATTTCCCAAAATAACCCAGGTTTCAAAAAAATTCCCAATATACCCCACTTTTAGAGGGAGGCGCCAATTGGATTGGCGCCCCCTCTTAAAAATTGTAAGGAGGCGCCAATTGGATTGGCTAGGGCACCTGCCCTAGCCAATCCAATTGGCGCCTGTGTGTAATTTTTAAGAGGGGGCGCCAATCCAATTGGCGCCTCCCTTAAAAAAGCCTCAAATGAAAAAACTTCCAACATGAAAGTTGTAGATCTTTTCAAAACAATGAATTTGGATATAAATTTTGCAACATTTGGATTTTTTTTGAGAAAGTTATGGGCAGTTGAAGTTGGACTTCTGAGTTTTTCAACTGTTATCTGACCTATAATGTTTTGTATTATTGCATGTGTTTCTTTTAGGAATATGAATTTTTGTCCAACATAACATTTGAAGTAGACATCTTAAATTTTCCAATGCACTTGGTCCCACCTCAAAATAATTAAAAATGAGTGAGTTATGTCCCTGCGAACTTGACCCAAAATTAGGGTTTCTGTCAAAACAAGTGTATGTGAACTTTGCCAAAAGGGACCAACTTCAAGCCCTTTAGTATGAATGATAAAAGCCTCAAATGACAAAACCTTCAACATAAAAGTTGTATATCTTTTCAAGATAATGAATTTGGACTAAAGGTTTGCATCATTTGCAGCTTTTATGAGAAAGGTATGGGCACCTGAACTTGTACTCTTTGACATTATAACTGTTATCTGAGTCATAATGTTTTGTATTATTGCATGTGTTTCTTTTAGGAATATGAATTTTTGTCCAACATAACATTTGAAGTAGACATATTAAATTTTCCAATGCACTTGGTCCCACCTCAAAATAATTAAAAATGAGTGAGTTATGTCCCTGCGAACTTGACCCAAAATTAGGGTTTCTGTCAAAACAAGTGTATGTGAACTTTGCCAAAAGGGACCAACTTCAAGCCCTTCAACATAACAATAACAAGTCCTTGAATTAGGGTTTTTGACCTATAAATTTTTGTTTTATGATATGTGTTTATTTTAGAATTATGAAAGAAACTTAATGTTTGGAGAATACACAAAGATAAATTTGACATAATACGAATTGATATTAATAAAATTTGGATTTTACACAATGAATCCTAATGGTGATGACCGGGATCACCTAACCGACCTCCGGTCCCACATCCCCTAGCTATCCTAACCCTTGGCCCTAACCCACGTTGACGATTCTGAACCGGTGTTTGTTCATCTGATGGTCCAGGAGCGTCATTACCGCCTACAGGAGAAGATCCGTTGAGGTATTCAGCCAACTCAGCATAGTCTTCAGTATTCAATGATGGTGTACCGGCGTAGCTGAGCTCATGACCCATGCCAGAGAAGTTGGGGTGTGGTTGACTCATGGATGGGCGACCAGGACGGTTGAAGGGGGACATGGGTGACAATGATGGGTCTAGGAAAGGTTGGAAAGGTTGTTGGGGTGTTTGGAAGAGATATGGTTGTGGGATGTTTTGGTATTGTGATGTTTGGGGTTCTTGGCTACGGTAGGTGATGGGGCGGTTAGTGTTTTGGGTAAGGCGACTTTGGTAGGGTGATGGTGTGGGTGCGAAGCGATGTTCGGTCGAAGGTTGATGGTCCATTTGTTGGTGGTGGTATGGGGGATGTTCTTGGTTTTGGGGTTGGGTGAATGGCATGTTTTGGTTGTATGTTTGTGTGTTTGTGGAACGGAAAGTTTGTCGGGTAGGTGGTTGTGAGTAATTGGGCTGAGAATGTTGTTGGGGGTTAGATGTTGAGGCTTCTTGTGTGTAAGTTGTCTGGCGTGGGTCGTAGAGGTACATATCATCGGCGATGAATTGAAATCCAACTGATCTATACCAAGCCATATAAGTACGACTTGGTTTTACCTCATTTGGCATGACTGCGTCAGTTAAGACATGGTCATGACGGTGCTTCCACTTGCGACACTCTGATCTTGCGAATTGTTGCCAAGGGTTGAAGTTCCATTGGTCGTTCACTTTACGCATATGCCATTCTCCTAGGCTAGCTGGGGGATCTGGGATATTCTGGACCATACCAAACTGCAGCTTCACACGATCGGTGTTGTGCAGCTCCACTGTTGTGAACCGTATTATTGGTGTGCATGTTGTCCATACGGCTGCGTCTTCAGGGTTGATCTGATGCTCATGATCCATATTAAGGTATGGACGCCAAATGAACTGAAATGTTAAAGAGAATAGGATTTAAATGAATGAAGAAAAATTCAATATAATATGAAGAAATAATGTAATTATTTTGCTTACGTCTGCCGGTCGAAGGTGATCCAACAGGTTGCGATATTGAGTAATACAGTGTCTCGGACATCTGCTGTAATTCATACCGCGTGCCGACCATCTACACCAAAAAGTTAAAATAAATTAGTTATGGGTAATAAACTGTAAGGAAGGAAGTAAAGATATAGCAATTTAAACAACTTACTTTTTTGCATATGGAAAAGTGAAGGGGTTGCTATTGACCGGTGCTAGAGACGGTAGTCTTGACCATCCCCATGCTTGTAGTAAAACAGCACATCCAGAAAATGTAGAAGTATCTTTGTGGCAGTTTTTGCACAAAGAACTATAGAGATAGGCTAGACATGCGGATCCCCAACTATAACTACCTATTCTATCTATATGTCTAAGTAAAGGTAAGTACATAATATGCATGCTAGAACCACTACCTTCGGGAAATAAAAAGGATCCTAGTAACAACATAATGTAACACCTAGTTTTAATGATTCGAGCTTCTTCGGTAGAATGCTCATCTAAATAAAAATTATTATAATATGACTTTAGGCGTGAAAGTAGTATACCTTGTCCCCTAGCATTATCATCTAACAAATCAACGTTTAAAAGCTCCATGCAAATTGAATTTGGAAAGTTGGTCTTACCATTAACAGCTTTGCCTTCAATTCGTAGTCCTAAAAGCATGTAGACGTCTTCTAACGTCACGGTACACTCACCGGTTGGAAACCAAAATGTGTGTGTCTCTGGCCTCCATCTTTCGCATAGGGCGAGAATGAATTTGTTATCTATAGACCAAGACATAATTTTGCTAAGGTGACCAAAACCGGCAAGTTCAACATAAGGTTGAATCATCGGGTCCATGTGGACAAATTCGTGGACTCGAGTGCGAAACCTTGAGACATCCTATAATAGAAATAATGTAACACTTGACTAAGTCGGTATTTCAAAATAAAATGGGGTTGGTGGAGATGAAACATAAAAAAGAAGTATAAGAAAATACTTACGTATGTCGCGATGTTTGCAACTGTTCCTCTGTGTGCCTCGCCCATTGTGAGTAAAGACATATTGTTGGGGAGTTGGTGTAGATGAAAATGGAAGATTTTGTTGAAGATGAAATTGTAAAAGAAGTAATGGAGATGAAGTAGTGAGAAATGTAGATGAGGTAGTGAGAATGTTGGTGTGGAAGAATTGTTGAAGGAGTGGATCAATTTATAGGTAAATGGATGAGTGCATGAAAAAATGTGTTTGCATGGTGTCTCCACCTCATTTGGCGCCCATGTACAAGCCCTAAAGGTAGGCGCCATTCAAATTGGCGACACCATAGGGTACATGCATGCAAGGCTAGTTCTGAATGCATGGTTTCGAGGACTGACTACATGGTGTCTCCACCTCATTTGGCGCCCATGTACAAGCCCTAAAGGTAGGCGCCAAACCAATTGGCGCCACCTTCTGCATGTCTGACACTTGGCATTGTTGTCTCCTGCATGCTGAACAAAACACTTATGGTTGGCTTGCATGATTGACATGTCATCTCTGACCATCTTAGGTGTCCGACACGTGTCTGTCTTGTCTCCTTTATGCTGATGACTACCTTCTTGATAGCTTGCCTGGCTGACACATCAACTCACACTGTCTTGCAGGATTGACACATCATCTCAGACACGTGGCTCTCTACTATCCTGCATGCTGAATACTCACTTCTGTCTTGCATGACAGACACATCAACTCACACTGTGTTGCAGGATTGACACATCATCTCAGACACGTGGCTCTCTACTATCCTGCATGCTGAATACTCACTTCTGTCTTGCATGACAGACACATCAACTCTTGACTACCTAGCATGCTTGACACATCAAGTCACACTGTATTGCATGACAGACACCTCATCTATGAAATTACTTGCATGCTTGACACGGTATCTCAGACTTGCTTCAATGTGAGACACTGATACCATCTATTTAAGTGTCTTACTATCATATTCATCTGCACTTGCAAAATCCTTTTCATCTTCACTCACATTCATCTTCACTCACATTAATACTTATCATCTGCAAAATACCTAGCATTTTCACTCACATTCATCTGCACTTGCAAAATAGTTTTCATCTCCAAAATGTCATCTTCATCATTATACAGTATCAACGTTCACTGCAACGGTGAAACTTTTGAGTCTGAGATTCATGGTTTTTGTTTTAAAAACACTGATACCATTAGAGTGACGATGAAGAGAAATGCAACCTTTTTGCATTTCAAAAAAAGAATACAATCCTTCATAGCATCAGGTAATGTGTCAAAGATGACATATCAGAATCCTATATTTTTTGAGAATGGTCAATGCAAGTTTTTCCCCCTAAAGATACGAGACGATGAAGATGTTGAAAGCATGTTTCTTAGTCATGAACATTCAGGCATGGATTGTATCGAGTTGTACATTACTCTACAGCCATGTATACCGTCTCAACAGTCTCAACTAACAGATCAGGATCCAGCTGGTGGAGATGTTGCAGATGATGCACAATGGTCAGATGAACTCAACCCAGAAGCAGAAGTAGAGGTCGACGTTATTGATGAAGAAGAAGAGGAGACTGAGATACAGGTTGATCACATCCTGAATAACGACGATGAAGATGAGGCTCAACCACCACCAATACCTCCTACTCATGCCTATATTCCTCCTCAACATATGACAAATATGGTTCTTAACGACGATGAAATGTCCGACAGTGTCTTCTATAATCCGTATCCGAGACCAGTAGGCGAATTAAAGGTGGGAGACATGTTTCGTACCAAAGAGGAATGTGTCTTGGCAATCAAAAAATACCACATGAACAACTTTGCTGACTTTACGGTGAAACACACTGATTCTAGAAGGTATGTTATCGAATGTCGTAACATGCTTTGTAAATTTCGTTTGGCTGCATCTTACAAGAAGAAAAATGACTCTTGGGAGATCGCTTCAATAGACCCACCACACAGTTGCGTCGCAACAACGGTTGAACAAGATCACCGTAAACTGAGCACAGCTTTGATATGTCGAGACATTCTGCCATTGGTAAATAAAGACCCATCAGTGAAGGTGAGTATAATTATATCCCATATCCGAACAACATATAATTATACTCCATCTTACAAGAAAGCATGGATTGCGAGGACAAAGGCTGTTGAGCAGGTTTTCGGAAACTGGGAGGACTCATTCAAGGAATTACCACGGTTTTTATGGGCACTAAAAACTTATGTCCCAGGAACTGTGGCAATTCTGGAGACAGTGCCAGCAATGATGCCAGACGGAACCTGTGCTACAGGTAATAGAATATTTCACCGTCTCTTTTGGGCATTTGACCCGTGCATCAGAGGTTTCGCTTTCTGCAAACCTCTCCTACAAATTGATGGTACTTGGCTATACGGAAAATATAAGGGTACGTTGCTCATGGCAGTTGCACAAGACGGTAACAACAATGTATTTCCCATTGCCTTTGCTCTTGTTGAAGGTGAAACGGCTGGTGGATGGGGTTTCTTTCTTCGACATCTCAGAACGCATGTCGCTCCACAAGCCAATCTATGTTTGATTTCTGATAGACATGCTGCCATCGAAAGTGCCTACAACAACCATGACAACGGATGGCATGATCCTCCTTCTACACATGTCTACTGTATCAGACACATTGCACAAAACTTCATGCGTGCTATAAAAGATAAGAATCTTCGCAAGAAGGTGGTGAATGCTGGGTATGCTTTAACTCAACCGTCTTTTCAATATTATCGTGATGAGATTCGTCTGTCTAATGAAGACGCGGGGAGATGGATAAATAACATCCCAGTTGAGCAGTGGACAAGAGCATTTGACGGTGGTCGTCGATGGGGCCACATGACAACAAACATTGTGGAATGCATGAACGGGGTTTTCAAAGGAATTCGAAACCTGCCGATAACCGCCTTGGTAAGATCAACCTATTATAGGTTGGCTTCTATGTTCGCAACCAGAGGTGAAAGATGGAGTGCAGTGTTAATGTCTGGACAAGTATTCAGTGAGTGTTGCATGAAGGTCATGAAAGAGGAGAGCATCAGAGCTACAACACACGCTGTAACAGTGTTTGACCGTCAAAGACAAAATTTCAGCGTCCAGGAAACAATGGGCAACAGCGACGGGAGACCAAACTTAGCCTACGCGGTTAAACTACACAGAAGTTGGTGCGATTGTGGAAAATTTCAGGCCTTCCGTATACCTTGCTCCCATGTCATTGCAGCATGCGCTTATACTCGTCAAGACGCTTACACCCATTTATCTGATGTGTACAAGGCAAACACCATCATGAACGTATATAGTCAAAGCTTTTCAGTACTACCAATGGAGGATTACTGGCCTCCATATGAAGGAGATATTATTTGGCACAACGAAGAGATGCGTAGAAAGAAGAAAGGAAGGCCAAACAGCACACGTATCAGAACAGAGATGGATTCCACAGATAAAATGATAAGATTATGTAGTATCTGTCGACAACCAGGACACAACAAAAATAACTGTCCCAATCAAGGAGCATCATCTAGATCTTAAGATTTTTGTAACATTTTATCTAGACCTTAAGCTTTTTGTAACATTTTATCTTGCTCTTATGCTTTTTAAAACATTGTATTTCTGTAACAATCAATCAATATATATCATTAAGTTCTTGTTACAACGAGTTTCATAACCAACATCAGTACAAAACATCTGAAAACATAAATAATTCTAACTGATTACAACAATCAAATTAATGTCGTCTCGACCAAACATCATTTCCCTAGCATCCTTATCAGTCTTCATTCGCACCCAACCAAAGATACTGTCAAGTCTCTCAATACTTCTGATTTTTTCCCCTTCTGGTATTTTCCCGTCTAACCATCGAACCAGCTCCCTCTTCAGTTGATCTAACGTGGTGATGTTCCAAAACAGCATCAGCAATTGAGGTTTGTCTCTCGCATAAATCACCTTACCGTATCGGCGACGAACACCAAACATGATAGGCAAATGATTATATGAGTTGTGGAACAATAGGTCACACAACGCATCTATTTATAAGACAAAAAAGGCATTTTATGAGGGACTCGCCAATTGAGTTGGCGCCTCCTTTTAAAACATACACATGGGCGCCAGTTGGATTGGCTAGGGAACCTACCCTAGCCTAGGGCACCTGCCCTAGCCTAGGGCACCTACCCTAGCCAATCCAACTGGCGCCTCCATTCAAGTTTTAACAACAGTCGCCATATGAGCAACTTTCATGTTCATCAAAAATCCATTTGAAACTTGGAAGCTCATCATTCATTTCAAAACATTATAGATCATTTTGACAGAAACCCTAATTTTAGGTCAACTTCGCAGGGACCTAACTCACTCATTTTTAATTATTTTGAGGTGGGACCAAGTGCATTAGAAAATTTAAGATGTCTACTTCAAATGTTATGTTGGACAAAATTTCATAACTCTAAAAGAAACACATGAAATAATGCAAGACATTATAGGTCAGATTACAGTTGAAACCCTAATTTTGGGTCAAGTTCGCAAGGACCTACCTCACTCATTTTTAATTATTTTGAGGTGGGACCAAGTGCATTGGAAAATTTAATATGTCTACTTCAAATGTTATGTTGGACAAAATTTCATAACTCTAAAAGAAACACATGAAATAATGCAAGACATTATAGGTCAGATTACAGTTGAAAAACTCAGAAGTCCAACTTCAACTGCCCATAACTTTCTCATAAAAAATCCAAATGATGCAAAATTCATATCCAAATTCATTGTCTTGAAAAGATCTACAACTTTCATGTTGAAGGTTTTTTCATTTGAGGCTTTTTTAAGGGAGTCGCCAATTGGATTGGCGCCCCCTCTTAAAAAATACACACAGGCGCCAATTGGATTGGCTAGGGCAGGTGCCCTAGCCAATCCAATTGGCGCCTCCTTGTAATTTTTAAGAGGGGGCGCCAATCCAATTGGCGCCTCCCTCTAAAACTGGGGTAGATTGGGAAATTTTTTGAAACCTGGGTTATTTTGGGAAATTAATTGAAAATGTGGGGTATATTGGTAAAAAATCCGGGAATTGACATGAGATTTATTCTCGTAGCAATTGATTACTTCACCAAGTGGGTTGAAGCAACGTCGTATGCAAACGTGACCAGGCAGGTGGTTGTGAAGTTTATCAAGAATCAACCCATATTCCGTTATGGTGTGCCAGACAAGATCATTACTGATAATGGATCTAACTTGAACAACAAAATGATGAAAGAGTTGTGTAGCGAGTTCAAGATTGCACATCATAATTCCTCTCCTTATAGACCCAAGATGAATAGGGCTGTTAAAGCTGCTAATAAAAACATCAAGAAGATTATTCAGAAGATGGTTGTTACGTACAAAGATTGGCATGAGATGCTTCCATTTTCTTTGCATGGTAATCGTAGATCCGTCCGCACTTCAACAGGGGCAACCCCTTTCTCCCTTGTATACGGCATGGAGGTTGTGCTCCCCGTGGAGGTTGAGATCCCATCAATGAGAGTCTTGATGGAGGCCAAGTTAACTGAGGTTGAATGGGTTCAGAGTCGTTATGACCAGCTGAATTTAATTGAAGAGAAAAGATTAACTGCCATGTGCCATGGTCAATTATATCAGCAAAGGATGAAGAAAGCCTTTGATAAGAAGGTCAATCCTCATGTGTTTCGAGAAGGTGACGTTGTGCTCAAGAAAGTTGTCTTTCGCGCGTGATTCCAGGGTCAAGTGGACTCCAAATTATGAAGGTCCATATGTTGTTAAGAGAGCCTTTTCAGGCGGTGCTTTGATACTTACAACTATGGATGGGGAGGATTTCACCCGGCCTGTGAATTCAGATGCAGTTAAGAAATACTTCGCCTAAAATAAAAACAGAAAGGCTCCATAAGTTGAAAACCCGAAAGGGCGACTTAGGCAAAAATGAGCGTCTCGGTGGATTGAAAACCTGAAAGGGCGATTGTAGTGGGGTATTCGTTACCATTAGACATATTGACTAAATCCAAGGTAAACCATACAAGTCGAGTCGCTACCGCACTTCTATTTATCCAAAGGAATGGCTAGAAAGCGAACAAAAACCTAAAAGTTTTAACAAAAACTAGTAAAAGAAATAGAGATCTGGGTAAGGGGGTTGGTTATGTAATGGAAAGGTGTTAGGCACCCAAAACATCCTAGGTACTCCTAGGGAGCCCTTTTCACACTTGTTGTAAAGGTTGTTGTTTTTTGTGAAAAATTTGTTTGTGCAAACATGATTGAAGAAATGAGAAGAGAATATACAAGTTATTTACATTTTGTGTTTGGATGGATAAACCCATTGCCTACGTACCATCTTCGAAAAGATTAGGATCAAAACCTCGTAGTTCGGGATAAAAATCTTAAAATGAGTTGGTGGATTGATTGGTCCAAAAGCCTTAAGGTCTTTTGTTATCAAAGGGAGAAAACTCAACCTAAAACCACAAATCCATCATGTGAGGATAGCTTCAACATGCTAGTGAGGGGTTAACCCTATAATAAACATGGAAGACTCATTGTCCATCACTAAGGATATAGGTGAGTATTACATCTACCACAAGGATAACTCAAACCTAATAGCTAAAGGTTAAAAAAATTGATTAAGGAAGTGGCCATTGGAACCACAAAAAGACATTTGAATGGGTTATATTTACCAATTAGAAGTATATACAAAAATGATCAAAGTTAACTTAAAGATTCAATTCAAATAAGTATTATGAAAAGAAAGTTTGAAAATCAAAAGCATAAGGCTTAGGTTTCTAATGTTTGGAAACAATGGTTAAATGTTTGCACAAAAAGTTTTGACTTGGGTTAGAGTGGAGGGAAGAAGAAGAATGGCTAAGTCCTAAGTAAAGCAAAAAGGTGAGGGATAAAGAAACAAAACCACAATGGAGTTCCTCTCTTGAGATCATATTGATGATCCAAGTAGCTCCCATCCTTTGGAATAAGCAATCACAATAATAGTAAGCTCAAGCAATCAAACAAGTCTCTTAAGAGATCCTCAATGTATCTTGTGTCTTTTAATTTGGATGAACATAGCAATGGTCCTTCAATTTAAGCTCATAGAATCCCCTAGCACAAAAGCACACACATCAAAAGTTCCATGAAGTAAATCAAAAATGCACAAGAGTGAGTTTAGAGATTTGGTCCTTCTAATCCATCTTCATTGTTAAGGTTCTTTTACTCCAATTTTTGCATAGGAAATGTCCTTGAAACTAAGTCCATTTGTCCATTTCTTTGCATTTGGCCCACAACAATCAAAACAAAACACAAACACAATAGTATATACACAATTATGTGCTCAAGTGAGCAAAAGGCAAATGGCATTAACATAAACATGTGCTCAAGTGAGCAAAGGGAAAAGCAAATGGATAATATGTGCAAGAATAGTAAATTGCATAAAAGTAAAGTGCATTAAGTAAATGTTAATGGTTAATAGTTAGTGTTTGTAATTAGTGTGCCATAAGGCGAATTTAGCACTATGTTAAGCAATCGTAATTGGAATTATGTAGAAGTCACATATATCTGAGGCCGGTCAATAATAATGTAGGCAACAACACAAGTTAGAAGTCTTGATTAGTGAACCAAGTTCCAACAACTTGACATGCCAAAAAGAAGAAGAGAATTGATCTTGTATTAGTTTAAGCATTTTGCATGATTTAGAAAACAACCTATCCTTAATGCAAAGCCATTCACTTGATCAATTGATCAAGATGAATTATATTTGAATCAAGGAAGATTAAGTCTCCCTAATCAATGCTAGCTTATAAACCTTCAACTCATTGATCAAAAAGGAAAAAGAAGAAAGAAGAAGGAGATGAAGAATGGATAAGGAAATGGAAAGATCAAAATGCATAAGGTGAAATAAGATGTACCAATCCATATGTATTGACCAAATGACATTTAAAGTCAAAGTCAAACAATGAGAAATCAGAAATGAGATGAAGATTGAAGATCAAACAATAAGCAAAATATTTTTGGCATTTTCAATACTAAAATAAACTTGAATTAAAAAATAAAAGAAAAGGTCAAACTTCAAAATCACTTCAAATCAACCTTGAAAGGTCCAAGTGATTTATCCCAAGTTCATCAAGGTCAAACTAAGTTTGACAAAAAATTTCAGCATTTTTAATAGTCAGAAACTATTTTTAACCAATTAAAAATGAATAAAAATAACCTAATTGAACTAAAATCTCAAATAAATCTCAAATCAATTAAAAAATTGATGAGAATATTTTTCATAGATCCATCATCATTCAAATAGGTTAGGAAAATATTTTTGTATTTTTTGAATATCAAAAACTAGTTAAAATGAATTCAAAATAACCAGAAAAGATAAAATTCACAAAAAGTATTAAATGATGAAATAAAAAATATTAAAAATCAGAAATAGAAACTAGAAATTATTTGGAGAAGAATGCAATTGGTCCCATATTTTTTGGATTTAAAATGAAGAAGACATTGATTTTTGAAAATAATTGGAATAAAAGAAATTAAATCAGAAAATTGGAAATTGAAAAAAACCAGGAGCGTTAGATCTGAGCTCATTAATTGAGCTGGCAGATCACACGCTCTAGAAGCGCACTTCCACCATATGTCCAAGTCCACGCGTTACGCAATGCATAAATGAAAGTCATAACAAGCGAAGGCCAGGATTAGATCTGGAAAACTCAATCCAACGATCCATATTCAAACTGGAAATGGTACGGCCACCGGAGCCACCTTCTTCTCCGGTGAGCTTGTGTTTTCCGGCCAAAATTGCAGGCGACCAAAACTTAACCAAAATACACGATCTATACACCGTTGGAAAGCTGGGATGATGTACATCATCCCCGTGCCACTCAATTCCACTCTAGATCTCTATATTGAGAAAAATCAGAGATAGAAGTTCTGTGGTGTTCATCATGAACTTAATGGATTTCAAAAATTAAATGCACAGTCATGATGCCTTTATTGAGAGGACTTCAGCCAACACAAGATCCAAGCAAATAGGTCAATATATGATGAGTTTCGAAGAAAAAAACCAGTTGCATAACAACCTTGATTTTTGGAGACTTGAGCTCGATTCCCTGCTTTTCTTTGCCAAAACAGAAGATTAATGGAGTAAAGGATGAATGGTTAGAAGCTTTAGATCCAAGGATTCAACCAAATGTAGTTGAATTTTGGATCTAAAAAATTTGAAGAAAAATTGAAATAGCTTCTTTGGTAAGGTTGGGGAATCACTTCAGCAGGGTTTCAGGTGCCCTTAGGTTGGTTTTGGATGAAGGTATGCACCTCTATTTATAGTAAAACCTGATGCAAGCAAGGTGAATTTCGTGTGCATGAAAGTTGAAGGCCTCCATGCATGGGCCTGTACAGGCGCATGGAGGGCCCAAAAGCCAATGCAAATGGATGCTGAAATGATTTGGAGAAGGTTTGGACGTGTGGTTTGCACTCCAATTGCTTGTATATGAAGTTTCACCATGTTATGCATAATTGAACCAAAAACTTCCCCTCTTCAAAAATGCCAATTGCCAAATCCAAACATGATCATGTGAGTAATGGTTGGAAAGGCTTTGATGTAAGGAACAATTGTTATGTTGGGCAAAAATCCATTTGAGGTGTGGAAATTGGTGAAATTGGAGTTTAAAGTGCAAGGTGCAAAACATGTAAAGGCAAAGTTTCTAAATTTGGCCAATGTTCAAGCCCTTCTGTTTTGATGATTCAAGCTTCAAATGAAAAAACCTCCAACATTTGGATTTAAATGTTGCATCATTTGGATTTTTGATGAAGAAGTTGTAGATCTTTTCAAGACAATAAAAATGGACTTAAATGTTTCATCATTTGGATTTTTGATGAAGAACTTATGAGCACTTGAAGTTGGACTTTTTTGCCTTTTAATGCATTTGGCCCAAAATGACCTATAATGTCTTGCATTATCAAATGTAATTCCTTTGAGATTATGAAATTTTGTTCAACACAACATTTTAAGTAGACATCTTAATATTTCCAATGCATTTGATCCCACATCAAAATCATAAAAAATGAATGAGTTATGTCCTTGGGAAGTTGACCCAAAATTAGGGTTTCAGTCAAAATGACCTATAATGTCTTGGAATGGGAGATGACCTTCCAAGCTTCAAATAAATTTTTGATGAACATGAAAGTTGTTCCCATTATCCTTAAGAACATTTTTTCTTTTGGGATCATCTCCATTTGACCAACACATAAAAAGTTAGGTCTCATTGCATTTCAGAATAGTCAGATGAATTGACTGATCAACTTCTCAAGTCCATGACTCATATCTTGATGAATTGATGATTGAGGACACTCAAATAAGTTCAAATATGCATGAAATGATGAATTAAAGAACTTCCCTTGATTGTATTTGATCATGGTCTGAGGTTGCTTCATGAGCAAGGCATTGTGGTGCATAGATGAATTAGGGTTTCCCTGAGGAACCAACCTCAAACCCTTTGACTTGCTTTGATCAAAATGATGAATTGAGGTGCTAGGGAGGCATATTTTATGGATGAGAGCTTTGGGAACCATTACCATGCTTGCTATCATCTTCACTTGGCCATATCTTTGTACCAATGATCTCCTTGAAGCTTTTGACCTTGTGATTGCTCAAGCTACAAACAAAAGATGTTAGTGACATATTTTTGGGCTTTTGGTTAGTAAACAAAATAAGAAAAGCAATGATATACAATTCAAGCATGCTTGGTGATCTCAAACCACTCTCAAGAAGTCCCACCCAAAGGCAAAGGGAACCAAGATGCTAATGATCCTTGAGGCAATGCAAATGCAATGTTATGATGCCATGAGGGATATTAGGGACAAAATTAGGGTCTTACAGATGCCCCTATTTAAGGTCATTCTATCCGGATAAGTGAAGATTAAAATCTTCGTCTCGACAGGGTAGGATGGGCTTAAATAATAACACAGAGACAAATTTTGGTCCCTAAGAGACCTCATGATGCGAATGCATGTATGCAAATGGTAATACTCTGTGGGGATATGTATCCACAAAGGAAAAGATCAGGAGGAATCTGACAATCTCTGTGAGTAAACCACTCCATGGGGCAGAGACTCTACCGGGGAATAAAAGGCTAGAAATACGTGAGCAGGTCACGACTTAAAACTTGCTGAGAGACACGGATAGAATCCATGAAATGAATCAATGGAAGGACTCGAGCTGACTCGAAAATGCACGTATTGGGGAATATGCCAATACAGCCAAAATTATCCACAACAGATACTCCAGATAATATTCCGACTCAGGTGGGGATATGTGTCCACTAAGGACTCAGCTGAGGAAGATCCCAACAAAACTCTCCTGGGGAAGCAACGGGATCAGGTATTACCAGTTACTGGGTAATAAGCTCAAAGAGACGTGTGATCTGAACACCGGTATAAGGGTGAGAGAAGAACATGCGCCAGAAGAATGAATATCTAAGACCGGTATAAGGGTGAGAGATATCAATCAACCAAATCATCTGAGGAAGACCTAGAAAGGTATGTCTCAACTCAGGAAAATCTGACTCCACAGGGGACAAAAAGTCATAATAGGGAGCAGAAGGGAGGAACACTAGGGATGCCGGTTACTGGGCATATAATAGGTGATCGACCAAAGCGTGAATTGGGGAATATTCCCAAAACACTCATCATCCGAAAAGAGGGCGAAAAGCAAACTCGATTATGGGATGAACATTCGATTCCAAAACAGGGATACGAATCTTACTAAACTTGGGAAGAACAAAAGGCTTCGACCAAAGAGTGCATGAGATGTATGATCTATTACCGTCAAAACATAGATAATATACTCGCATGGAAGATTATCCACAACTGGTTACTGGGTTAATAAAGGATAAATCGACCGACAAAGAAAGGCATCGGGATACCGAAACTAGGTATATAATGATGACCACTCAAGGGGAGCAACAAACATTACCGGAAACCGGTATATGAAAGATGACTTGTTGGGGATAAACTGCCTAATCAGAGCAATTATCCAAGAGAAAGAGGGGATATCATATACCGGATACTGGGTAGAAAACCATGGAAGAGTAACCGTCATCAATTAGGATGAACAAGAAGGCTAACTCTGCAAAGGGGAGAAAATAGGGTTTACAACTACCGGTATAAGGGTATAAAACCACAGACTCCATCGAGGATAAGATGAATATTTACCGATTACTGAGCAATTATTAATTTATACCACGGGGAAACACAAGAAATAGTCACAAGAGGCCAATTTAGGATTAAACCAAAGAGGCAAACTGAATCAAGACTCGTCCTAGTGAGGATATAACTCAATAGGGAAACCTATCCCAATATATGTGTTGGGAGGAAGCAAAAACAATCGTCGTCCATGAGGATATAACTCAGTGGGGAATGCGGAAGGAAAGATAAATACTTTCTGCTTAATGGGCTGACTCTATATTGAGGGATCAGACGCCGACATCTGCTTGGAGGGAAATGTATTACCAGCTAGCAGGGGATAAAAAACAAAGATATATGGCAAAGAATGCAATATGAATATCTGAATGTTTGAAAATTATATGCCCACATGCGTGGTTTATGTATGATGAATGCTGACAAACAGACATTTCTAACACAAACAGCTCCAAGGAATAAGCACACAAGCATCCGGTACTACATCTCAAGAGAGAAAGCCAGGATCACTGGAGGGATATCCAATATGATGAGGGCAAAAGAAACCAAGAAGCCAAGATCCCTGCAGGGGATGAACATCAGTCATTCCAACTGGGGACATGAGTTATTACACGGATAAAATCACCACATAAGCAACTCTACTGAGGAATCTATCCAAGAGCTAAAGGGATTCTGGGGGTCAACCACCAAGTACCGTGATCATCAAAGAGATCACTTCTGCTGAGGAGGAAAGGTCGCTACTCTGCTGAAGGGAAAAGTGGTGAATATCTCACCAAATAAACCATAAAAGGCTCCGGAGGAAGAGGATACAGTCATGCCAGGAATATGAACAAATGTCTTACCCTGTTGGAAATTATACCAGACTCAGGAGAGCACTGAGGGTCTCTTAAGTATCCTTTCGTCATTGTGAATGTTCACTTTGTTTAAAAACAAGTTATGAAATTTTTTGATTATTCAAAACAATGATATTTTCTCAAAAGCATGCAAAACGTTTGTTGAATAGAAACAAATAAGAGTGCAAATAATTGGATAAAAGACTCAAATTTATTTGATGGAATGGTGGTCTGCGAATGGCAAGACTCCATAGATCTTTACAAGTTTGAAATTGGTGATATATATTGGAAAAGGGCTACACTGAACATAATGACCATTTCTCCACCAATTCTGAATCCGATGTATTTGAAGCTTCGGTTGATGAGCAAGAATCTCTGACGGATGACAATTGTAGAACAAAATCCTATCAGGATGCAATTACTTGCCAAATCCCTAATTTTTGCCTAGATTGCCCAAGGATGAGGTACTCAATCTAGCGGGATACATATATTCATTTTTTATGTCTCTAACGTTTGCCTGGATCGCCCTTTCGGGATTTTAATCCACCGAGACGCTCATTTTTGCCTAAGCCGCCCTTTCGGGTTTTCAACTTAGCGAGCTATTCTGTTTTTATTTTTAGGCGAAGTATTTCTTGACTGCATCTGAATTCACAGGACGAGTGAAATCCTCCCCATCCATAGTTGTAAGTATCAAAGCTCCGCTTGAAAAGGCTCTTTTAACAACATATGGACCTTCATAGTTTGGAGTCCACTTGCCCCTGGAATCGGGCGCGAAAGACAAGAATTTCTTGAGCACAAGGTCACCTTCTCGGAACACATAAGGCTTGACCTTCTTATCAAAGGCTTTCTTCATTCTTTGCTGATATAATTGACCATGGCACATGGCAGTCAATCTCTTCTCTTCTATCAAATTCAACTGGTCATAACGATTCTGAACCCATTCAGCATCAGTCAACTTGGCCTCCATCAAGACTCTCATTGATGGGATCTCTACCTCTACTGGGAGTACAACCTCCATGCCATAAATAAGAGAGAAAGGGGTTGCCCCTGTTGAAGTGCGGACAGATGTGCGATATCCATGTAAAGCAAATGGCAACATCTCATGTCAATCTTTATACGTAACAACCATCTTCCGTATAATCTTCTTGATATTCTTATTAGCAGCTTCAACAGCCCCATTCATCTTGGGTCAGTAAGGAGAAGAATTATGGTGTGCAATCTTGAATTCACTACACAACTCTTTCATCATTTTGTTATTCAAGTTAGATCCATTATCAGTGATGATCTTATCTGGCACACCATAACGGCATATGAGTTGATTCTTGATAAACTTCACGACCACCTACCTAGTCACATTAGCAAATGATGCTGCTTCAACCCACTTGGTGAAGTAATCAATTGCTACGAGAATGAATCTGTGTCCATTGGATGCTTTCGGCTCTATCATGCCAATCATGTCGATTCCCCACACGGAGAAGGGCCACGGTGATGAGACCACATTCAGAAGTGTCGGGGGAATATGAATCTTATCCTCATAGATCTGACACTTAAGGCATTTCTTCACATATTTGCAGCAGTCAGACTCCATTGTCAGCCAATAGTAGCCTACTCTCAACATCTTTCTAGCCATGGCATGTCCATTGGAATGAGTACCAAATGAACCCTTGTGGACCTCAGTTATCAACAGGTCTGCTTCGTGTCTATCCACGCGTCTGAGCAGAACCATGTCAAATATTCTCTTATAAAGCACATCGCCATTGAGGTAGAAACTTCCTGATAATCTCTTCAAAGTCTTCCTATCTTTCACAGATGCCCCAGGCGGGTAAACCTGGTTCTGAAGGAAGCATTTGATGTCATAATACCATGGCTTATCATCTTTCACTTCTTCTACTGTAAATTCATGGGCTGGTCTGTCCAAGCGCATCACGGTGATATTGGGAACTTCATTCCAAAGTTTAACCACAATCATCGAAGCAAGCGTAGCAAGAGCGTCTGCCATCCGATTCTCATCTCGAGGAATATGATGGAAGTCAACCTTAGTAAAGAACGTCGAAATCCTCCTCGCATAATCCCTATATGGAATGAGACCAGGCTGATTCGTTCCCCATTCACCCTTAATTTGATTAACAATGAGGGCTGAATCACCATAAACATTGAGATGCTCGATCCTTAGATCAATGCATTCCTCCAAACCCATAATACAGGCCTCATACTCAGCCATATTATTCGTGCATTTGAAAGTTAGCCTTGCTGTAAAAGGGATATGTGTGCCCTGAGGAGTAATAATCACTTCCCCAATACCATTTCCATACTGATTTACAGCGCCATCAAACACCATACTCCATCTGGATCCAGGTGTAACACCTCAAAATTTGCCCTCCTCTTCTTGGGACTAGTTTGACACATTGCATTTCATATTTTAGAGAATTAGGCATTGCATTTTGCATATCATATGAAAATAAGAAGGTCATCCTCTAAAGTCTTTTCAAAAGATGGAGAAGGTACATGATTCAAGCCTGAGGGTCTCTATGAATGGATGATCAACCATCTGAGGGCATGGGCTTCAATTAGGGTTTCTTGATTCTTCAAAGGTCTTGAGCATTATCTTGTTTGCAAGGATTTGTTACCATCATCATGGTTCTATCATCATCAAGGGTTTCATTGTTCATTCTCAAGTTCCTTTGGATTAGGGTTGTGACCTCTGGTCAACCCTAATCAATGCCATTCTTCCAACCAGGGCTTCTCAAAGAGATGAGGTATTTGCTGATGATGAGGATCACATGATTGTTATGAGGAGCTTAAATGAGTTGGGGTTTCATTTTTGAGCAATTTCCCCAAGTGGTGGAGGTTCAAGCTGATTAGGGCATTTCAAGGTCATCTAAGGTCCAAAAAGTCAACTGTGTAAGATCTGAGGACTATGAGGTGGGGAAATGAGTTGAGACACCTCAGTCATGTTCAAAAGAGGTCCATTTGTCATTCTAAACATCTATCTTGAAGATTTTAAAGTCATGGCAAAAGTTTCCAAAAATGGAAAATGACCTGTAATTTCAAGTTTCCAAAAATGGCAAGTTTCTGGTCCATATTCAACTTGACTTATCAACATCAAAGAAGTTTCAAATGGATTTTTGGTGAACATGAAAATTGTATATCTTCGTCTCCCCTTTCCAAAAAGTCCAAGTTCAAGTCCATATGATGAATGGTTGAGAAGTTATCGCCAAATGATCACAAGGTGTGCATGGAAGTTCAAAGTGACATAACTTTTGATACAAAACTCCAATTTGGTCCACTCTTTTTGCAAAATGCTCTTCATGACCAAGACCTTTCAAATGAACCATTGCCATGCATGGGAAAGGCTTGTATACTCATTATTTTCCACATGATCATTTTGGAGGGAATATTCATAATTCAAAATTGGCTTATGGTACAAGCAAGACAACCATTCCATCATGACCATTGGATGTCCATGAGTAATTTCCAGCCCTTGCATGAGAATTTGGACGTGCATTATGGCCATGAGGTGTCAATGTGCATTTTTGCAGTTTGATCCACATATCACTAATCATGTTTAACCAATGCCTAATTTGGATTTCAGTGAGATTAGTGAACCATATAAAAGCCAAACCCTAACCATAATTCAGAAGAACAGAATTTCAGATCTAGAATTTCAAGGTTCCCTCCAATTTTTCTCTCACTTCGAATTTCATTTTTCTCCACACAAACACCAAATATTTTTGTAGATTCTTAATCCTCATGCAATTCTGAGCAAGAATCAACCATTGTTTGTTGGAATTGAGCAAGAATTGGAGCAGTTCGTGTACAATCTCATGTTAATGGAAGTTTGAAATTGAGGTAGATCCAAGCTTTTTCACCTGATTCTCTTTGCACAAAGCTTCAAGGCAAGGTCAAAGGAAGAGATTTGGAGCTTTTGAGAGCTTGAGCACGCGATTTCAGAGAACTTCATTTCAAGTAAGTTGAAAATTGATCCTCTTCTTTTGCTGTTTTCTTGTTATAGTTGTGTAGATCTCAATGTGTGGAGTATGCTGATATACTTAGAATTGAAAATGGTTAGGTATTGAGCTTGTATGGTTGAATATAAGTTTTGCTCATGAAAATGTTTGCCTTAGATCCATGGAATCTAGGGAGAGTTAGAGTGAATTGATAGGAGATTTGAGATCTTCGTGAGAAACCGGTTTGAACGGTATAGGCCTTGCAAGATTCTGCACTTTTGCACGGCGGCGGCGCCGCCTGCTTGGTCGGAGAAGACGACCGGAGCTACAGCTCCGGCGTCTGAGGTGTGTTAGGGTTTAACTGTGTAGTTGCCTTGCTGGATCCATGTGGCTGCTCGCGTGTGTGGTTGATTGGTTCTGCTTGCATTGACCGTTCCACGTGAGCGTTGAAACGCTGATTTTGCTGCCATGTAATAAATGAAACGCGGCATTTAGGATGTTTGAAAGTGGACCGTTGATGCATCATGCGCGCCAAGATCAACAGTTCCTGTTTTTCTGAATTGATTTCAAATAATTATTTCCCTCCTTTATTTCCATGTTATTTCATTTCATTTAGTCATCTTTGAAAATTCATAAAAAATAGCAAAATGGTCCAAATGAACTCCAATTTTTTTTTTATGGTTTTGTATGAATGTCTAGTATTTTTTGATGTTGGTTTCATGAATTTTGATACGTGGATTTTTTATGTGGAATTTTTAAATGAACATTGTGATAAATTGATCATGTGCATTCAATGCTTTATAAAATCTTCATCTTTGATCCAATTGATCTGATTTTTTGTATGCTTGATCTTCACATGTGATATGAATTTTTGAGCACTGGATTGAATTTTTTCTCATATGCTATCATTGTTTTTGACACATGAAGATTTATGTGACAATTTGTGTCACATTTTTGAACTTGCATTTGTGAATTTTTGTTCATCTATCATTTTAACTCTTCTGGATTTGATTTTTTGCACATTGCTTATTCATGACATGAGAAACTTGCATAAAAAATTTCATAGTCTTTGCATACATTTCTGATTTGATTTGGATTTTCTAATTTGGATGTCCATTTTGTGCTCATTTGTTGGTCTTTGCATAGCATGAGCCATTTGAGGTACTTGCCTTGTGCATTGATGTTGGTCTTTTTAAGGACATTTTATTGAATGTTTGAATGTGCAATATGTGAAAGATTGGTTTCTGTTTTGATCATTTAGTTTGGTTTTGAACTTGGTCTTTGTACTAGTGTTTTGTACATGAACTAACCTTGACTTGTGTTTCAGGTTTGGACATTTAGCATTAATTGTTGAGTTGCTCACCTTTTGAGATGCAAATTGGATTGTGTTCTAACTTCTTTGTGTTTTGTAGGGATTTAAGTTGATGTGTTGAGCTCATTGCTTCATTTGATGTTTGAGCATTGTTCATTGGATTGTGTAATTGTTGGAAAGTTCCACTGTTTGTCTGTTGGTTTTATAACTGAAATATTAACTGTTTAGCTTTTGTACAGGTACATTAGTTGCTTACTTTTAGCTCTTGATTGAGCTTTGGATTATGTTTGATACACCACTTAGGTAGTTACCTTCTTACTCCATGTAGTCTGGAAGTCCTGTCACCTTTTTGGCAGGCATTTTGCTGGCAAGTCCTCCTTAAGAGGCTCTGTTTGTGTTTATTTATAGATTGTGCCAAAGACCTCCAAGATGAGGCACTTGATAAGACCTCCAAGTTGAGGCAATTGACAGATAAAAGGGATTAGTAGCCAATCCCCTATTATTCAGGGAGTCGTTCTTTATGCTCGCACTACGTGCTGATGCTTTAGAACATGTACCCAAGATCTTTGTCCAGTGTCTGTCAAGTGGAATAGGGTCCCTCTTTCTGGATCCCCACACTTTCTTTATTTTGAGCTCACCCAGGCCAGGGTTAAGAGCATGAGGTCTCATCCTCACTTCCATATTTGATCAGCTTCACCCTAACTCTCAATGTTAGTGGTTAAGAGCTCCAATTTACCCTTGTACAGTTTTGCCTTGTTTGTCAAGGTTGATATGACCCCTCTTGATTAAAGCCTACCCGTTCTTTAGGCCACTTGTATGGATATAGTGAGTGATGCTTGTTCACTTGTGCTGATGTGTTTATCTGCTTTCCTCTTCTCATCTCCATTTCTGTAGGAGTTGCATATTTGATTTCTGAGGAAATAGGATTCTTGTTAGAGACCTCAATTTAGGGATATTGATGGCATGACAACTATTAGGATCGAGTCAGTCTCCCTATTAGTTTGTTGTTTCCCTGGTCTCTGGTTAGGAGAGTGTTGTACCCCTGTTAAGGGGAACTACGTCGCCCTGATTCTCATACCAGATGAGATACGTAGGCAGGAGATTGAGCGAGATCTCTCCGGGAAACCTTTTCTTTTTTTGTTGTGTTGTGTGTGTTCACCCTTTATTTGTTTTCTTTGGAACTCGTTTGTTCAACATGTGCGTGTGTGGTATGATTATACCTTGGGGATTTCTTCTGTTATCATTTGGGGTTCATATTCAGGGTTCATTTGTGATGATTGTTCACTTGGGGTTCATCTTTGGGGTTCATCTTTGGTGTTTGCTGGTTAGCGTTTGTTATTGTTTGGAGTCGGATATAAGTCGATGTATTGGCATTCTGTTTCCTTGTTTGTTTGTTTGGAGTCGGATGTAAGTCCATGTATTGGTATTCTGTTTCCTTTTTGTTGTTAGGAGCCGGGTGTAAGTCCATGTATTGGCATTCTGTTTCCTGTTGAGTGTTTCTTTTGACGTCTCAGCGTCCCCTTTTTGGTGTTTTGTTTCGGCGTGCGTTAGCCGAGCTACGAGTGCTCTGATTCTTCTCTGGATAGAGAAGATACGTAGGCATAAGATGCGATGTCCTAGCGAGCATGTCTCCCTTTCCCCGAACTACGTTGACTCTGATGTTTGTTTCTAACAAACTACGTAGGCCCAGGATGCGACATCCTACAGAGTCCACTTCCGACATCTTCTTTCACCTGTTTTATTATTCCAGTTTGTGAAATTTCTTTGAGCAGTTTTATTAGCAACCTTATCCTATTCTTTGAGCTATCTTTTGAGCGTGGATCCCGTCGAGTACGGCGGACGTGAGGGGTGCTAATACCTTCCCCTTGCGTAACCGACTCCTATACCTTGCAATCTCTGGTCGTAAGACCGTTCCTTTCCCTTTCTTAGGTTAGTCCTGCGCTCCCTTTCCATCATAGGATGAATAGCATCGGTGGCGGCTCTGTATTTTCCCGCCGGTTGTTTTTCGCGTTGTGACACTAGGCTCTGGCCCTTCATCGAGTGTAGGCTCATCGCAATCTTTCATTTTCAAATACAGAATCTCCTCATCTGGGAAGTCATACTGAACTGACTTATAATCTTCAATCGGCTGGTGTGCCAAGTGGTCAGCCAAAATACTACCTTTAATAGCCTTCTGAGCTTGATACTCAATTTCATATTCAGATAACAACATCTGCCAACGGGAAATCCTCCCCGTTAAAGCAGGCTTCTCGAAGATATACTTGATTGGATCCATTCTGGATATCAACCAAGTTGTATGATTCAACATATACTGGCGTAAACGCTTAGCAGCCCAAGCCAAAGCACAACATGTCTTTTCAAGCATCGAGTATTGAGACTCACAATCAGTGAACTTCTTGCTCAAGTAGTAAATAGCATATTCTTTCTTTCCTGATTCATCTTACTGACCAAGGACACAACCCATTGAGTCTTCAAGAACAGTCAAATACATGATCAATGGTCTTCCTTCCACGGGCGAAGACAAGATCGGAGGTTCGGACAGATACTCTTTAATACCGTCAATAGCTTTCTGGCAATCCTCGGTCCAATCATGGGACTGATCTTTCCGGAGGAGCTTGAATGCTGGCGCACATGTGGCAATCATGTGGGATATGAATCTGGAAATATAATTCAAGCGGCCAAGAAAACCTCGGACTTGCTTCTCAGTTTTGGGCGCAGGCATCTCTTGTATTGCTTTGACCTTTGCAGGATCAACCTCAATACCTCTCTCACTGACGATAAAGCCTAATAACTTGCCGGAACGGACTCCAAATGTACACTTGTTGGTATTCAGATGAAGCTTGTACTTTCTCAGACGCTGAAAAAGCTTCAACAAGTGCTCTACATGTTCCCCTTCTGTTCTTGACTTCGCAATCATATCGTCAACATATACCTCGATCTCCTTGTGCATCATATCATGAAACAAGGTAGTCATAGCTCGTTGATACGTGGCTCCGACATTCTTCAAACCGAAGGGCATCACTCGATAACAGAATGTTCCCCAAGGTATGATGAATGTTGTCTTCTCCATATCCCCGGGTGCCATCTTAATCTGATTATATCCGGAAAATCCATCCATAAATGAGAAGACATTGAATTTAGCTGTATTGTCTACCAACATATCAATATGTGGTAGAGGAAAATCATCTTTTGGACTAGCTTTATTCAAGTCCCTATAGTCCACACACATCCGGACTTTTCCGTCTTTCTTAGGCACGGGCACAATATTGGCCACCCATTGAGGATATGTAGAAGTCACCAGAAACCCTGCATCAATTTGCTTCTGAACCTCCTCTTTGATCTTTACTGCTATATCAGGATGAGTTCTTCTAAGCTTTTGCTTCACAGGCACGCACTCAGGCTTTAAAGGTAGAAAATGTTGCACAATATCGGTATCTAGACCAGGCATGTCTTCATATGACCAGGCAAAGACATCAACATATTCTCGTAGCAATTCAATCAACCCCTTCTTAACAGACTCCTCCAGGAGTGCCCCAATCTTCACTTCTCGCACACAATCTTCAGACCCCAAGTTGACTGTTTCCAGATTCTCGAGATGCGACTGAATGATCTTCTCTTCATGCTCAAGTAGACGGGTAATCTCATCAGGAATCTCTTCAACATCATCTTCTTCTGCCTCAAATACAGGGAATTCAAAGTTGGGAGATGGTGTTGGGTCATTATGTTCAATGGGTTTGATCAACCTGCATAATGATTTTGGATATGAAAAGCTTTAGAATTCAAACAAGGCAAATCATTATGCAGATGAAAAGATTGATTTTATTTTATTTTTTTAGGTTTTATGTGATCACCAATTTCATGCAAAAAAGCAAAAAGGGAAAATAATTGAAAAACAAACATTTAACATGAATTTATTGAATGAAAATATCATTGTATTAATGCGCCAACTATGTCATCACTCCTCCTTTTGGCATGGGAGGAGGGTTTTTTTTAACACAGTGAACATTACTTCGACTTATGCATAACTGTTGGAATATCCACAACGACCCAATTATCGCAGATTCCCCCGGGGATGACGAAGTTGCCAGAATCCTCTTCGTCCTCTTCTAAGATGGCAGCAGCCTCCTCGTCTTGACTGGTGTGGATGAAACCTCCACTCTTGAACAACCCTTGCATATTGAAAACCCCAGACGAATAACCTATGCCAACCCGAGACTTGTTGTCTTCTAGCTCAATCATCTTCCCTAAACCAGCGGTTGCACCACGCTCAATGGCCAACTTTGCATCTTTGTAGGAAGAAAATGAAGGAGTTCTCTTCTCAATAGGCTCAACGATAGATAAAGCTTGGAAAGGAGTTCCAACTTCATCTTCAGCATCTATGTATGAGAAGGAAGACAAATGGCTAACCAGGAGAGCCTTTTCTCCCCCTACCACCACCAATTTCTTATTCTTCACGAATTTCAGTTTCTGGTGTAGGGTGGATGTCACGATGCCTGCCTCGTGAATCCATGGTCTGCCTAAGAGACAGCTATATGATGGGTGAATGTCCATAACCTGGAAGGTAATCTGGAAATCACTCAGTCCGATTTTGATTAGGAGATCAACCTCACCAATCACAGTTTTGTGAGACCCATCGAAAGCCTTCACAACTACTCCACTCTGCCTCATGGGAGGCCCTTGATATGACAACTTCGAAAGAGTGGTTTTTGGCAATACGTTTAATGATGACCCAGTGTCCACCAGCACATTGGACATGGCGTCGTCTCTGCAACCCATAGATATATGTAATGCCAAGTTGTGGTCTCTTCCCTCCTCGGGGAGATCGGAGTCACAAAAACTCAAATTGTTACAAGCAGTAATGTTTGCAACAATGGTATCGACTTGTTTTATCGTGACATCGTGATCCACATATGCCACATCCAAAACCTTCTGCAGAGCCTCTCGGTGTGGTTCTGAATTCAATAGTAATGATAACACAGATATCTTGGATGGCATTTGTAGAAGCTGGTCTACAACATTCTACTCGCTTCTCTTGATGAGCTTTAGCATCTCATCACAGTCTTCTTTCATATTGCCGCTTGGGCCAACAGAAGCAGGAGTTCTCAATGCAGAGGAGGTCTTAACAACAAGTGCCAGATTCGGAGTGCTCACAACATTCCCAATCGGGCGTTCAACAGAGTCAGCATCAACACGAGTATCAGTTTGAGGCCTTGAAGGTGCTGAGAATATCCGACCGCTGCGGGGTCAAACCACTAACATCAGCAATGTTGACAATAGATGAGGATGGCAAGGACACCTCTTTCCCATTATCTACCGCAACAGCATTGTAGCGATAGGGGACCGCCTTTTCAGAAGAGTATGGTACTGGTCCGGCTGGCTTGATGGTTAATGCGGGAGAAAACTTCTTCTTGCTACCATCATACTTGATGATAACAGGCTCGGGGATCCGGAATACTGGAGAAATTATGTTGACCTCATCAGCATCTTCGTCAACATTTCTGTTTTTGAAGGATCTCAATAACTCCTTCATCCAGCATTTCTTGAACATCTTTGCGTACCTGGCGACAACCTCTTTGATTGGCAGAACAGACTCGGCATCTATCATGGTCATGCTCATAATGACTATAATCACATAGCAAACGATGCATCTCAACCAGAGACTGTCGAATATGACTGATATATTTGACTTTGTACTTGCCAGGGCAGCCCTGGACCATGTTGACAGACTTCCCATGCTCGGGCAATAGGTTCTTCTTCACGTTGGGACCTACGTCCTCGAAACACAGAATGCCACACCTCCCAAGGTCTTGAACCTTGGTCTTCAAAGGGTAACAATTCTCCACGTCGTGGCCGGTAGCACCAGAATGGTAAACACAGTGTAATTCAGGCTTATACCACCACTGGGGGTTAGCAGGTATAGCTGGTGGGTTTTGTGGAGTAATCAACTTCCTCTCTCTCAAAGAGGGATATAACTATGCATACGTCATTGGAATAGGATCGAAAGTGACCCTTTTCCTCTCGTAACTCGTGCTGGTTTGATTACTGTTTCGAGGCTAGTAGGCCTGCTGTTGCGGACGGTGCTGTTGTTGGTATTGCGGATGTGGTTGCTGATTGTTGTTATGTTGCTGGTACTGCTGATTATCTCTGAAGACAGGTGCTATATGAGCCACCTGGTGCTGGTTACCGGCGGGACGCACGGTCTTCCTCCTCACAGAGGGTCTTCTTGATTTCATATGGGAGGTCACAACATGTGCCTCTCCATCTTTCTTCTTTGCAAACGCCCCATAACGTTTGGAAGAAGAGCCTCCTTCTCTGGTCAGACGTCCCTCTCTAACTCCTTCTTCTAGACGCATCCCCATATTCACCATCTCGGTGAAGTCAGAAGGAGCGCTAGCGATCATCCGCTCATAATAAAAAGAACTTAAGGTCTTCAAAAAGATCTTAGTCATCTCTTTCTCTTCTAGCGGAGGCACGATCTGCGCTGCTAACTCTCGCCACCTCTGGGCGTACTCTTTAAAGGTTTCCTTGTCTTTTTGGGACACGGCTCTCAATTGATTCCTATCGGGAGCCATATCCACATCGTACTTGTACTGCTTGACGAAGGCCTCACCAAGATCGTTGAAGGATCGGATGTTCGCACTCTCTAAACCCATGTACCAACGCAGAGCAGCGCCAGACAAACTGTCCTGAAAGTAGTGGATGAGCAATTGGTCATTGTCGGTCTGAGTCGACATTTTTCTTGCATACATGACCAGGTGGCTGGGAGGGCAAGTATTTCCCTTGTACTTTTCAAAGTCAGGGACCTTGAATTTCACTGGGATCTTCACATTAGGAACCGAGCAGAGTTCGGCAGCAGACTTGCCGAAAAGATCCTTTCCTCTGAGAGTTTTCAATTCCTTGCGAAGCTCAAGAAATTGATCGTTCATAGCATCCATCTTCTCATAGACATCTGGGCCCTCAGACGGCTCAGAATGATAGATGGTGTCGTCTACTCTGGGCATAGTACGCACGACAGGAGGAGGAACAGCAAGGACCAGGCTAGATGCCGGCATAGAAGCAAAGGTGGGAGCAGGACCCTCGGGCATGAAATTGGGAGGCATCCCCCAGGGGAATCCGGATGGCATGGCCGTTGGAGCAAAGTGTGCACTGGCCGCAGGCACAGTTGAAGAGACAATCTCAGAGATGACTGTCCTCTGGGGAGGAGTTGAAGGTGTCGGAGAAGACTGGCTTTGGGCAGCCATGAATGACTCCATCAAGGCACTTAGTCTGGCCACTTCCTCTTTCAACTCGCGGTTCTCTTGTTCCAGATGATCCATCAGTCTTGAAATGTTGGCTCTGGTGTAGTACCGGTGAGTCAGCTTGTCTTCAAAATAAATGAAGAACACAGAGTTAGACCACAGGACAAGAAGCCGGGAACAAAACCTGCTTATGCACATGATGCGTACAATGCTTGTGCATATGATATTATTTTTTATTTCAAAGGAACTTTAGGGTTCTATTTGCAAATTTTGGAAATATTAAACATTTATCACATATGGAAATGTCTCATCAAATAATATCGGGGAAAAGAAGTACAACATTGGTAACCATATACAAGAGAAAAAGAAAATAATCATCCTATGGATCCCTAGAAACAATCATCTAAAGCTCTAGACACAGGAAGATAAGATGCACGAAGCCTCTTCACCTCCCTCTCGTAGGCTGCCTCCATATCTGCTTTCTCCTTGGCGAGTCGGTCGTACTTCCTCTTCCAAAATTTGGAAGACTGGGGGAGTAGAGAAGTCCATGCATCATCCGGATCATCAATAACCTGATGCTCGATGAACTCTATCAAAGCATCCTTCTCCTTGATCTGCTGAAGCAACTTCTCTCTTTCACGGATCCAAGCACGTGATCAATCTTCGTTTCTCAACTCCTCTACTCCTTGGTCAGGGAGGGTCGAAGGCCCAATCATAACCAAAGGTGTAGGTCTCGGATACTCGTAAGGCATGAGATACTCAGATGCTCTCTTCCTAACCCAAGCAGTGTAAGGCTCCATGGCAACATAATTCTTAGGACCCAACTCCTTCCTTCCTTTCCTATGAATCTTGCACCAAGCGTGAACCATTCTGCCCTTCAAGCCTTGGGGATCTTTACCCTCCTGAAAGAACACACCCTCTAACAGAATGTTATTAGGTTTATCCTTTAGGGGGAACCCAAGTTGACGGCGTGCCAAAACAGGGTTATAGTTAATCCCACCACATGTACCAAGAAGAGGTACATTGGAGAATTCACCACAAGAGTCGATAATCTGCACACCATCATACACACGGTTGTACCAAGAGATATCATCATTAGTGAGAGACATAAGTCTTGTGGACCACCGTAGACATCCCTTGTTCTCCTTGAAGGCGACCATCTACGGTAAGTGAGAAATAAACCACTTATACAACAGAGGCAAACAGCACACAATGGCACCACCACCCTTTGCATTCCTCATATGCAAAGAAAAATAAGCGTCACCCAACAGAGTCGGAACGGGATGAAGAGTAGAGAAAATCCTAATAGCGTTCACATCCACAAACTTGTCGATGTTAGGGAACAAAACCAACCTATAGATGAGAAGTACAAATATGGCCTCAAAGGCGTCCTCACTCATGGCCTTCCCATACACAGTAGCTTGAGCAATGAGGAACTCAGAAGGGAGACCTTGAATTCCACCCTTGGTAGTCATATGAGCACCAACCAGAGATTCATCTATATGCAACATGTCTGCTATCTCTTGAGAAGTAGGAACCCTCTCCAAGCCACTGAACGACAACTAGTCTAGAATAGGTATACCCACAAGGTAGGCATACTCCTCAAGTGTAGGCAAAAGCTGGAAGTCCGGAAAAGTGAAGCAACGGTACAAAGGATCATAAAACTGCACCAATACACTCATCAATCCTTCATCCACCTGAGTAGTCAGCAGAGGAAAAAGCTTCCCAAAACGAGCCTTGAAACCCAAGGGATCTAGTACATAGGATGTCAGATTCCTTAACTCTTTCAAATCTGGTTGTCTGAAATTGTACTTCTTTGTATTTCTTCTTTGTCTTTCCATGTCTGAAAATTTGCAAATAAACCCCTTAAGTTCCTTGAGAATTTTCTTCATTATTGATGATATGGATGCAAATGGGTGCATGAATGCATGAATGCAACAATCACACTCAAGGATCAAGCAAAGCACACCAAACAAAGGTCATGGGATGGATCATATCATCCTTAATATCAATCATCCATTTTGGTGGATTATGGTTTACACCTTATCAACACCCAAGTTCCATTGATATTAAGGGTACATGAACAGATCAACCATAAATCAAGGGTTTGTTGCAAGTCACGAGCATGGAGTCTCGGTTAAGAACCACCCAAAGGGAGTGTACTAGAGTTTAAACCTGCCAAACATGTTCTACAACAGGTTCCCATAGTCATCATCCCATCTTTCGGATATTATCGGATAAGCGACTACTCGTATTCCAAAAATATTCTCAAGAGGGACTCTTATGAGTGTAGTATCGTGTAACAATCGTATCAAATCTTACACTTGAACGACTTTCGCACTACATCCTAAAAATAGGCCAAGATGGGCTTGGTAAACTAAGGTCCTTGGCTTCTAAGGTTTATATTGGAAAGAGTAATGTCTAACCCCAACTTACTTGTGTGACATTATTGATCCCAACATGACCTCCACCAAGTGAATGGACTTGCAAGTCAACTTGCTAAGGAATAACTCCACACAAGTCAACAAGACTATGCCATTCTCCTATCCTAAGTGCACTCGAGTTCGGGTATAGAACCCATCTCACGAAGATCACCAAGCATACAAGGAATTAATATTCAAGCAATTCAATTATTACATACAATAAAGTAATCCCAAATTGCACAAAAATATGTCACAAGACAATAAAATACAACAAGTATGAAAAGTAGGCAAAACCCACTAGGCAAATTTCCACAGCAGAGTGGCCACTTTTCTGTAGCGGGGTATTTGTTACCATTAGACATATTGACTAAATCCAAGGTAAACCATACAAGTCGAGTCGCCACCGCACTTCTATTTGTCCAAAGGAATGGTTAGAAAGCGAACAAAAACCTAAAAGTTTTAACAAAAACTAGTAAAAGAAACAGAGATCTGGGTAAGAGGGTTGGTTATGTAATGGGAAGGTGTTAGGCACCCAAAACATCCTAGGTACTCCTAGGGAGCCCTTTTCACACTTGTTGTAAAGGTTGTTATTTTTTGTGAAAAATTTATTTGTGCAAACATGATTGAAGAGATGAGAAGAGAATATACAAGTTATTTACATTTTGTGTTTGGATGGATAAACCCATTGCCTACGTACCATCTTCAAAAAGATTAGGATCAAAACCTCGTAGTTCGGGATAAAAATCTCAAAATGAGTTGATGGATTGATTGGTCCAAAAGCCTTAAGGTCTTTTGTTATCAAAGGGAGAAAACTCAACCTAAAACCACAAATCCACCATGTGAGGACAGCTTCAACATGCTAGTGAGGGATTAACCCAATAATAAGCATGGAAGACTCATTGTCAATCACTAAGGATATAGGTGAGTATTACATCTACCACAAGGATAACTCAAACCTAATAGCTAAAGGTTAAAAAAATTGATTAAGGAAGTGGCCATTGGAACCATAAAAAGACATTTGAATGGGTTATATTTACCAATTAGAAGTATATACAAAAATGATCAAAGTTAACTTAAAGATTCAATTCAAATAAGTATTATGAAAAGAAAGTTTGAAAATCAAAAGCATAAGGCTTAGGTTTCTAATGTTTGGAAACAATGGTTAAATGTTTGCACAAAAAGTTTTGGCTTGGGTTAGAGTGGAGGGAAGAAAAAGAATGGCTAAGTCCTAAGTAAAGCAAAAAGGTGAGGGATAAAGAAACAAAACCACAATGGAGTTCCTCTCTTGAGATCATATTGATGATCCAAGTAGCTCCCACCCTTTGGAATAAGCAATCACACTAATAGTAAGCTCAAGCAATCAAACAAGTCTCTTAAGAGATCCTCAATGTATCTTGTGTCTTTTACTTTGGATGAACATAGCAATGGTACTTCAATTTAAGCTCATAGAATCCCCTAGCACAAAAGCACACACATCAAAAGTTCCATGAAGTAAATCAAAAATGGACAAGAGTGAGTTTAGAGATTTGGTCCTTCTAATCCATCTTCATTGTTAAGGTTCTTTTACTCCAATCTTTGCATAGGGAATGTCCTAGAAACTAAGTCCATTTGTCCATTTCTTTGCATTTTGTCCACAACAATCAAAACAAAACACAAACACAATAGTATATACACAATTATGTGCTCAAGTGAGCAAAAGGCAAATGGCATTAACATAAACATGTGCTCAAGTGAGCAAAGGGAAAAGCAAATGGATAATATGTGCAAGAATAGTGAATTGCATAAAAGTAAAGTGCAATAAGTAAATGTTAATGGTTAACAGTTAGTGTTAGTAGTTAGTGTGCCATAAGGCGAATTTAGCGCTATGTTAAGCAATCGTAATTGGACTTATGTAGAAGTCACAACTATCTGAGGCCGGTCAATAATAATGTAGGCAACAACACAAGTTAGAAGTCTTGATTAGTGAACCAAGTTCCAACAACTTGCCATGCCAAAAAGAAGAAGAGAATTGATCTTGTATTGGTTCAAGCCTTTTGCATGATTTAGAAAACAACCTATCCTTAATGCAAAGCCATTCACTTGATCAATTGATCAAGATGAATTAGATTTGAATCAAGGAAGATTAAGTCTCCCTAATCAATGCTAACTTATAAACCTTTAACTCATTGATCAAAAAGGAAAAAGAAGAAAGAAGAAGGAGATGAAGAATGGATAAGGAAATCGAAAGATCAAAATGCATAAGGTGAAATAAGATGTACCAATCCATATGTATTGACCAAATGACATTTAAAGTCAAAGTCAAACAATGAGAAATCAAAAATGAGATGAAGATTGGAGATCAAACAATAAGCAAAATATTTTTGGCATTTTCAATACTAAAATAAACTTGAATTAAAAAATAAAATAAAAGGTCAAATTTCAAAATCACTTTAAATCAACCTTGAAAGGTCCAAGTGATTTATCCCAAGTTCAACAAGGTCAAACTAAGTTTGACAAAAAATTTCCGCATTTTTAAAAGTCAGAAACTATTTTTAACCAATTAAAAATGAATAAAAATAACCTAATTGAACTAAAATCTCAAATAAATCTCAAACCAATTAAAAAATTGATGAGAATATTTTTCATAGATCCATCATCATTCAAATAGGTTAGGAAAATATTTTTGTATTTTTTGAATATCAAAAACTGTTTAAAATGAATTAAAAATAACCAGAAAAGATAAAATTCACAAAAAATATCAAATGATGAAATAAAAAATATTAAAAATCAGAAATAGAAACTAGAAATTATTTGGAGAAGAATGCAATTGGTCCCATATTTTTTGGATTTAAAATGAAGAAGATATTGATTTTTGAAAATAATTGGAATAAAAGAAATTAAATCAGAAAATTGGAAATTCAAAAAAAACAGGAGCGTTAGATCTGAGCTCATTAATTGAGCTGGCAGATCACACGCTCCAGAAGCGCGCTTCCACCATATGTCCAAGTCCACGCGTAACACAATGCATAAATGAAAGTCATAACAAGCGAAGGCCAGGATTAGATCTGGAAAACTCAATCCAACGATCCACATTCAAACTGGAAATGGGACGGCCACCGGAGCCACCTTCTTCTCCGGTGAGCTTGTGTTTTCCGGCCAAAATTGCAGACGACCAAAACTTAACCAAAATACACGATCTATACACTGTTGGAAAGCTGGGATGATGTACATCATTCCTGTACCACTCAATTCCACTCTAGATCTTTATATTGAGAGAAATCAGAGATAGAAGTTCTGTGGTGTTCATCATGAACTTAATGGATTTCAAAAATTAAATGCACAGTCGTGATGCCTTTATTGAGAGGACTTCAGCCAACACAAGATCCAAGCAAATAGGTCAATATATGATGAGTTTCGAAGAAAAAAACCAGTTGCATAACAACCTTGATTTCTAGAGACATGAGCTTGATTCCCTTCTTCCTTTGCCAAAACAGAAGATTAATGGAGTAAAGGATGAAGGTTTAGAAGCTTTAGATCCAAGGATTCAACCATATGTAAATGAATTTTGGATCTGAAAAATTTGAAGAAAATTGAAATAGCTTCTTTGGTGAGGTTGGGGAATGACTTCAGTAGGGTTTCAGGCGCCCTTAGGTTGGTTTTGGATGAAGGTATGCACCTCTATTTATAGTAAAACCTGATGCAAGCAAGGTGAATTTTGTGTGCATGAAAGTTGAAGGCCTCCATGCATGGGCTTGTACAGGCGCATGGAGGGCCCAAAAGCCAATGCAAATGGATGCTGAAATGATTTGGAGAAGGTTTGGACGTGTGGTTTGCACTCCAATTGCTTGCATATGAAGTTTCACCATGTTATGCATAATTGAACCAAAAACTTCCCCTCTTCGAAAATGCCAATTGCCAAATCCAAACATGATCATGTGAGTAATAGTTGGACAGGTTTTAATGTAAGGAACAATTGTTATGTTGGGCAAAAATCCATTTGAGTTATGGAAATTGGTGAAATTGGAGTTTAAAGTGCAAGGTGCAAAAGATGTAAAGGCAAAGTTTCTAAATTTGGCCAATGTTCAAGCCCTTCTGTTTTGGTGATGTAAGCTTCAAATGAAAAAGCCTCCAACATCAAAGTTTTAGATATTTTCAAGGCAATCAAAATGGACTTAAATTTTGCATAATTTGGATTTTTGAAGAAGAAGTTATGAGCACTTGAAGTTGGACTTTTTTGCCTTTTAATGCATTTGGCCCAAAATGACCTATAACGTCTGCATTATCACATGTAATTCCTTTGAGATTCTGAAATTTTGTTCAACATAACATTTGAAGTAGACATCTTAAGATGTCCAATTCATTTGATCCCACCTAAAAATCATAAAAAATGAATGAGTTATGTCCTTGGGAAGTTGACCCAAAATTAGGGTTTCAGTCAAAATGACCTATAATGTCTTGGAATGGAAGATGACCTTCCAAGCTTCAAATCAATTTTTGATGAACATGAAAGTTGTTCCCATTGTCCTTAAGAACAGTTCTTCTTTTGGGATGATCTCCATTTGACCAACACATAAAAAGTTAGGTCTCAGTGCATTTCAGAATAGTCAAATGAATTGACTGATCAACTTCTCAAGTCCATGACTCATATCTTGATGAGTTGATGATTGAGGACACTCAAATAAGTTCAAATATGCATGAAATGATGAGTTAAAGAACTTCCCTTGATTGTATTTGATCATGGGCCGAGGTTGCTTCATGAGCAAGGCATTGTGGTGCATAGGTGAATTAGGGTTTCCCTGAGGAACCAACCTCAAACCCTTTGACTTGCTTTGATCAAAATGATTAATTTAGGTGCTAGGGAGGCGTATTTGATGGATGAGAGCTTTGGGAACCATTACCATGCTTTCTATCATCTTCACTTGGCCATATCTTTGTACCAATGATCATCTTGAAGCTTTTGACCTTGTGATTGCTCAAGCTACAAACAAAAGATGTTAGTGACATATTTTTGTGCTTTTGGTTAGTAAACAAAATAAGAAAAGCAATGATATACAATTCAAGCATGCTTGGTGATCTCAAACCACTCTCAAGAAGTCCCACCCAAAGGCAAAGGGAACCAAGATGCTAATGATCCTTGAGGCAATGCAAATGCAATATTATGATGCCATGAGGGATCTAGGGACAAAATTAGGGTCTTACAGCGATCCAGGAAAAAGTTAGAGACATAAAAAATGAATATATACATCCCTCTAGATTGAGTACCTCACCCTGGGGAAATCTAGGCAAAAATTAGGGATTTGGCAAGTAACTGTATCTTGATAAGACTTCGTTTTTCAACTGTCATCTGTCAAAGAATTTCACTCAGTCATCGTCAACTGAAGCTTCAGACACATTGGACTCAGAGTTGGTGGAGAAATGGTCATTATGTTCAATGTAGCCTTTTTCCAATATATATCACCAATTTCAAATTTGTAAAGATCCATGGAGTCCTTCCATTTGCAGACTACCATCCCATCAAATAAATTTGAGCCTTTATCCAATTCTTTGCACTCTTATTTGCTTCTATTTAACAAATGTTTGCATGTTTTAATTGATAAGAATCATTGTTTTAAACAAATAAAGTTTGTATAAATTGTCTTTTAAACAAAGTGAACATTCACAATGACTGAAAGGATAATTGGAATATCTTCAGTGCTCTGCCAAGGGTAGTATGATCTCCAAAAGGGTAAGGCACTTGTTCATATTCCTAGCATATTTGTATCCTATTCATCATCTTTCAGGTTGTCTCTTCAGTGAGCGCAAAGAAGTGATACACCACCCAGAACCCCCGAGTGTCTAGAGTTTGGTCTCAGTCTTCTAGCTTTCCAGTGAGTCTGGATCTAGCATCTGTGTGTTATCAATTATATGGTTGTCATCCCTTGTGTGGATTGACCTAAATTCCCTTATATTGATAAATTGACATGCTATCTTGTATCCTATCCCCGGTAGATTCGCATACATTGATCTCCAGCGGGTTTTCCTATCGTTCATCATCCGCAGGGTTGCTCCCATTAGACTTCCCCAGTTTGGTCAGCAACAGATTATTTCCAACTGATCGCCTGCAGGTTATCCCCGGTTCAGTCATCAGCGGTTGTTTCCCTAGTGGAGTTGCCTGATCGAAGTCTAATGGTTGTTACTTTCTCCTTCTTGGATAGTTTTCCTCCTAGCAGAGTGGGTGATGAAAATATTTTCTATCCCCAGCGGAACAGTGTTTCTCTCCTCCTCGGCAGAGATTGTTTCTCCAGTAGTTTGAGGAAAATTTGATGATTATTGGAAATTTTGTTTGGTGGTTATTCCCCGCAAAGATGTAACCGGTAGATGTAATCCCCTCTTTGTTGGTTATCTTTATCCAATATTCGGTATTGATATTCCTTCACCTTTCGAGTATATCTCTCAGTAACTGGTGATATATCTCCCGGATCATTGCTTTTGTCAATGTATCCCCAGCGAGTCATCTTTCATTTACCCTTATTTAGTAATGATTGTCTCCCCCATTGACTGGTCATCATTTAATACCTAGTAGCCGGTATCCCAATGTCCTTTCTTTTTGGTTGATTTATCCTTTATTAACCCAGTAACTGGTTGTGGATAATCTTCCATGCGAGTATGTTATCTACGTTCTGACGGTAATAGATAATATATCTCATGCACTCTTCGGTCAAAGTCTTTTCCTTCCCCAGTCGAGTAAGATTCGTGCTTCCTTATGGTATCGAATGTCCATCCTGTAATCGAGTCTGCTTTTTCAGCCCTCCTTTCAGATGATGAGTGTCTTGTAAATATTCCCCAATTCACGCCTGGTTGGTCACCTATTATATGCCCAGTAACCGGTATCCTTGGTGTTCCTTCCTTTCTGCTCCCTATTATGACTTTTGTCCCTTATGGAGTCAGATTTTCCTGAGTTGAAGTACCTGTTTAGGTCTTCCTCAGATGTTTTGGATGATTGATATCTCTAACCCTTATACCGGTCTTAGATTTTTTCTCCCTGAGCGTGTTGTTCTTTCACCCTTTTATCGGTGATTTGATCACATGTCTCTTTGAGCTTATTACCCAGTAACCGGTAATACCTCATTTGTTTCCTCCTCAGCTGAGTCCTTTGTGGATGTTCCCAGCCTGGGCCCCTTAGCGGATTTTCCCCTCTGAGTCCGGATTTTTGTCTGAAGTATCCTTTGTGGATAGTTTGCTGTATTGGCATATTCCCCAATACATGCAATACATGCATCTTTGCGTCAGCTCGAGTCGTTCCATTGATTTATTTTCATGGAAACCCGTCGTATCTCCCATCAAGTTTCAAGTCGTGACCTGCTCACGCATTTTATCCCCTTTATTCCCCAGTAAAGTCCCCAGAGTCTCTGTCCCATTTATGAGTGTATTACTCAAGGATTTTCAATTTCTCCCGGCTTCTTTTTCCTTTGTAGACATATATCCCCACAGATTATTGACTTTTGCATACATACATTTGCATTATGAGGTCTCTTAGGGACCAAAATTCGTCTCTTTGTTATTATTTAAGCCCAGTCTACCTCGTCGAGACGAAGATTATAACCTTCATACCTCCGGCTAGAAAGACCTTAAATAGGGGCATCTGTAAGACCCTAATTTTGACCCTAAGATCCCTCATGGCATCATATCATTGCACATTGCATTTGCCTCAAGGATCATAGCATCTTGGCTCCTTGCCCTTGGGTTGGGACTTGCGTGAGTTGGTTTGAGACCACCAAGCATGCTTGAATTGTATATTATTGCTTTTCTTATTTTGTTTACTAACCAAAAGCACAAAAATATGTCACTAACTTTGTTTGTTTTGAAGCTTGAGCAATCATGTGATCCAAGGCTCCTAGGAGGCCCTTATACTCAATGATGTGGCCAGATGAAGTTGAAAGCAAGCATGACAATGGTTCCCAAAGATCTCAATCATCATATATGCCTCCCAAGTATCTCAATTTGTCAATTTGATCAAGATAAACCAAAGGGCTTGTGGATTGTTTCCCAAGGAAACCCTAATTCAGCTATGCATTGACTGTGCCTTGCTCATGAAGCAACCTCAACCCATGATCAAATACAATCAAGGGAAGTTCTTTCTTTCATCATTTTATGCATATATGAGCTTATGTGAGCGTTCTCAATCATCAGTTCATCAAAATTTGAAGTTTGGACTTGAGAAGTTGATCAGTCAATTCATCTGACTATTTTGAAATCCACTGAGACCTAACTTAAGAACCATATGAACAACTTTCATGTTCATAAAAAATCCATTTGAAACTTGGAAGGTCATCATTAATTACAAAACATTATAGGTTATTTTGACTAAAACCCTAATTTTACGTCAACTTCCCAAGGACCTAACTCACTCATTTTTTATGATTTTGAGGTGGGACCAAATGAACTGGAAAGTTTAAGATGTCTAATTCAATTGTTATCTTGGACAAAATTTCATAATACTAAAAGAAACACATGTGATAATACAAAACATTATAGGTCACTTTGGACCAAAGCCATTGAATCTTGAAAAAGTCCAACTTTAAGTGCCCATAACTTTCTCATAAAAAATCCAAAGGATGCATAATTTAAGTCCAAATTGATTGTCTTGAAAATATATACAACTTTAATGTTGAAGGTTTTGTCATTTAAGGCTTGAATCATTGAAATGGAAGGGCTTGAAGTTGGTCCATTTTGGCAAAATTCTGATATACATGTTTTGCACCTTGAACTTCATGGTCTGTTTTCAATAATTTACCAACACGAAATGGATTTTTATTCAACATAACATTTGTTCCTCATGTCAAGACCTTTCCAACCATTACCCATATGCCTATGTTTAAATTTGGAAAATGGTACTTTAGAAGAGGAGACGTTTTGGTTCCAATTATGCATAACATGTCGAATCTTTGTGCACACTCCATTGCAATGAAATCTGCACGTCCAAATCTGATCCATGTGACTTCAGCTTGCATTTGCCATTTCATTTGGGCCTCCCATGCGCCTGTACAGGCCCATGCATGGAGGACCCAACTTCACATGCACATGAGTTTTCTCCTTGCTTGCATCTGCCTTGCCTATAAATAGAAGCCTCATTTCTCTTCAAATTCCAACCTCAAGGCGCCTGAACTGATGCACAAGTGAAATCCCAACCTCCATTAAAAGAAATTCTGAGTTTTCTTGTCCAATTTTCAAGTTCAATTTTCAACTTCATTGGTTGATCATTGAACTTCAATTCCTAAACCTTGCTTCCTTGTTACCTCAAGAACACACTGCATCAAAGAATTGGAGTAAATCAAGTCTTGTCAAGCTGCACTTCAAAGGTTGTTGTTCAAACTGTTTTGATTCGAAACTAATTGGATATTGATCATTTCTTGCATTGCTTGGTACCTCTAAAGTCCTCATGTGAGAGGAAATTGATTTGAGCTTTTAATTTTATGAATTCAGTAAACTCAGATTGAACACCACAAATTTCCATCTCAAATTTCTCTCTCCATAGAGATCTTGAGTGGAAACCAAGGTCACAGGGGTGATGTACATCACCCCCAGCTTTCTAAAGATGTATAGATTGTGCATTTTAATGAAGGTTTGAAAACTTGCAATTTTTGGCCGGAACTGTGAAGCTCACCGGAGAAGACGGTGGTTTCCACCACCGTCCCCACGTGGCTGAGTTCCTAGCCTTTGGATTTGGACCCTGGGATCTAATCTTGACCGTGTTTTGTTTTGACTTATTTTAATGCCATGTGTGATGTTGTTGACTCAAGTAAACCATGCGCGCGCGTCTCCCAGCCACTTGATGCGCCACATCAATTAATGAGACAGGATCAGACGCTCCATGATTTTTCCTATTTTCTGAATTTCATTTTATTTTCTTTAATTCCCTTTTATTTTAAAAATTCATAACTTCTTTATTTTTAATCATAAAAATATGGGACCAATTGCAAAATTTTCCTTTTAAATTCTAGTTTCTGAAAATGGTTTTTAATATTTTTTATGATTCCATTTAATATTTTTTGTGAATTTTCTCTTTTCTGGTTATTTTTAATTCATTTAAAATACTTTCCAATATTCAAAAATGCCGAAAATATTTTCTCAACATCTTTGAATGATGATGAATCTATGAAAAATATTCTCATCAATTTATTAATTGATTTGAGATTTATTTGAGATTTTAATTCAATTATGTTATTTTTCTTCATTTTTTATTGATTAAAATTAGTTTCTGTTTTAAAAAAATGATGGAAATTTTTTGTCAAACCTTGTTTGACCATGTTGAACTTATGATGATCCAATCGGACTGTTCCAAGTTGATTTGAATTGGATTTGAAGTTTGACCTTTATTTGTTTATTTTAATTCAAGTATTATTTTAGTTTCAAAAAATACCAAAAATATTTTTGTTGTTTTTTGACTTCTAAGCTTCATCTCACTTCTGTTTACCATTGATTGATGTTGATTCCATTCATATTTGGTCAGTGTGTTTTTGCTTATGTCATTTGAATTTCAATTATGTACATTCCATTTCTTCTTCTTCTTCTTCTTTTTTCTTTTTGATCAATGAGTTAATGATTGGTGGTTAGCTTTGACATATGAGGGGCTTAACCTTCTTTGATCCAAATCAAATTCATCTTGATCAAAGATCAAGTGAATAGCTTTGCATTAGAGATAGGTTGCTTCTTGGTCAAGCAAAAAACCTAAATCCATACAAGATCATTCTTCTTTTCTTTTGGCATGGCAAGTTGTAGGAGCTTGGCTTACTAGTCATGGTCTCTAACTTTTGTTTGTTGCCTATAGTTTTATTGATCGGTCTCAGATAGGTGTGACTACTACATTAGTCCACTTACGATTGCTTAACATAGCGCTAAATTGCCTTATGGCACACTAACACTAAGTACTAATTACTAATTTTTAATTCAAGCATTTAATTCTTGCAATTTACTTTTATGCAATTTAATTTCTTGCATATTAATTCATTTGCCTTTTCCCTTTGCTCACTTGAGCTCATGTTTATGTTAATGCAATTTGCCTTTTGCTCACTTGAGCACATTATTGTGTATATACTATTGTGTTTGTTTTGTTTTATTTGTGTGAACCCAATGCAAATGGAGAAAAGACTTAGATTTTAGGACCTTACCTATGCTAATGGTGTTTGAAGAGCAACTAGGCCTCATGCCTTTAGAATGCTAAAAATTGTCAAAGAGAAACTAGGCCTCATGCCTTTAGAATGCTTAAATCTTGAAGATGACATTGAAAGGACCCTAATTCTAAACTCACTCTTGTCCATTCTTTCTATTGCATTGTGGAACTTTTTTATTTGTGTGTTCTTGTGTTCTTGGGATCCTAAACTTGAGCCAATTTGAAGATTCTTAGGAGCTTGATTGATATTTGCTTGATTGCTTGAGTTATTTGCTTACTGCTTGCTAATTCAAAAGGAAAGGGAGAAACTTGGATCATCTTTATGATCTCAAGAAGGGAACTCCAAGTGGTTTTATTTCTCTTCCCTCATCTTTGCATGTTTAGGACTTAGCCCTTCTCTTCTTCTCTCCACTCTAACCCAAGCCAAACTTTTGTGCAAATATTAACATTATTTTCAAAAATTAGAAATCTAGGCATTATGCCTTTGAATTTTCAAACTCTTTTCATAACACTTATTTTGAATTGAACCTTAAGTCAACTTTGACCTTATTTTGTGAATACTTTTCATTTGTAAATACAACTCATTCAATTGTTTTATGGTTCCAATGACCATTTGTGTTAAAGCTTTTCATAAACATTAGCTACTAGGTTTGAGTTATCCTAGAGGTTGATATAATACTCACCTGTATCCTTGGTGATGGACTATAAGTCTTCCATGCTTATTATAGGGTTAACCCCTCACTAGCATGTTGAATCTCTCCTCACATGGTGGATTTGTGGTTTTGGGTTGAGTTTTCTCCGTTTGATAACGAAAGACCTTAAGGCTTTTGACCAATCAATTCACCAACTTCTTTTGAGATTTTTACCCCGAACTACGAGGTTATGATCCTACCTTTTTAAGATGGCACGTAGGCAATGGGTTTATCCATTCAAACATAAAATTGTAAATAATTTGTATATTCTTTTCTCACCTCCCCAATCATGTTTGCACAAATAATTTTCACAAATACCAACCTACCTTACAACATTTGTAAAAAGGGCTCCCTTAGAGTACTAAGGATGTTTTGGGTGCTTAAAACCTTCCCATTGCATAACCAACCCCCTTACCCATATCTATGATATTTTTATTAGTTTTTGATTTGACAAAACTTCTCGGTTTTGGTTCGCTTTCTAACCTTTCCTTTGGATAAATAGAAGTGCGGTGGAGACTCGAATTATATGATTTACTTTTGATTTAGTCAATAAATATAAAGGTAACGAATACCCCGCTACACTCTTGACAGTGAATATGACTGTTCCATTATTCTGATTAATTGCTTTACATGTTTTTTGATTGAAGATTACATCATAGCCATTATCACTTAATTGACTTATTGATAACAGGTTATGCATTAATCCTTCTACATAGAGAACATCAGATATAGAGGGAAGAGTTCCATTACCAAGAGTTCTGGAGCCTCTGATCCTTCCTTTCTGATTTCCTCTGAAACCTACGAAGCCAGCATCTTTAAGTTCCAGGCTTTGGAACATATACTTTCTTCCCGTCATGTGTCACGAGCATCCAGAGTCCAGGTACCATGACTGGGGTCTTAACTTTGTTGCATAAGATATCTGCCATATAAACAATCTTATCCTTTGGTACCCAGAATCTTTTGGGTCCTTTATGATTAGTTTTCCCAGAGTTTCTTAGAACTTTGGGTTTTCTATTATTATCAAAACGTTGTGCTTGTGTATGTGTGTAGTGGTAAGAAAATGGAGATTTAGGTTTGTCATTTGTGGAAGATTTATCTTCACTGGGGTTATACCCTATTCCTCTTTTATTATTCTGACTTACTCCACAAATCATGGATGTCATTCTGCTTCTCTCTATCCCATTTTTCTGAAACTTTTGAAAAGATTTTTCATATTCATAAATTACTGTGTTTGAAGTTTGTGGAACTTGAGATAACGCTTCTTCAAGTTTTAAACATTGTTTCTTTGTGGAGTCTCTTTCTAATATCAAGGTTCGGTTTTCATATTTTAGTTCTGAAACTGTTATCTCAAGTTTACCACATTCTTCGATGGTTTCTTCAAGAACCTCTTTTATAACTTTAAATTTTTATTTAACTTTCTTATATGAGTTTAGAGTTTCAAAAAGGCATGATTCAAGGTCAGAGCGAGAAAGATTAGAAAATACCTCTTCAGATTCAGATTCTCCATTTGATGTATTTCTGGAGGTGGTAGCCATGAGTGCAACATTTGCCTATTCTTCAGAGTCTGATTATGAGGAATCAGATCCACGGTCGTCCCAGGTGGCCATCAGTCCCTTTTTAGTTCTGAATGAACTTTTCTTGAAATTTTCTCTTCTAGAGCTTTCTTTCTTCAACTTAGGACATTCATTTCTGTAATGACCTGTTTCCTTACATTCATAGCATGTTATATCTTTGTTTGACTTACCTCTGGAAGTTGGTTCTGATCGATCCCCCTTGGGTCTTGGTCTTCTAAAGTTATTATTCCTTTTTCTCCAGATTTATTTTACTCTTCTGGTTAAAAGGGATAATTCTTTTTCGTCGTCAGAGTCTTCCTTCTCAGAGTCATCATTGTCTTCTTCTTCAACCTGGAAGACTTTGTTTCTATCTAGTCTGCGTCTTTCGGATCTGGACTTTAGTGCTACAGACTTGACCTTCTTTTGAGGTTAATCTTCCTCCAATTCAATCTCGTGGCTTCTGAGTGGACTGACGAGTTCCTCAAGGCTGATGTTGTTCAGATCTTTTGATAACTTTAAAGCTGTGACCATGGGTCTCCATTTCTTTTGCAAGCTTCTAACAATCTTTTTGATATGGTCCGCAGTTGTATATCATTTATCCAGCACTTTGAGTCCTGCAATTAAAGTTTGAAATCTAGAAAACATTACCTCTATAGCTTCATCGTCCTTCATTTTAAAGGCTTCATATTTCTGGATTTCATCCAGAGCCTTTGTTTCTTTGACTTGAGAATTTCCTTCGCGAGTCATCCTCAGGGAGTCAAGTATTTCTTTAGTTGTTCCCCTATTGGTGATCTTTTCATATTCATTGAAGAAAATAGCATTGAGTAGTATCGTTTTGGCTTTGTGATGGTTTTTGAATTCACACTTCTGATCATCTGACATTCTGCTTATGGGAATAGAAACTCCAGCATCTGTCACTAGTGGTGTGTAGACAATTGTGACAATATCCCATAGATCAGCGTCGTATCCTAGAAAGAAACTTTCAATTCTGTCTTTACAATAATCAATATTTTCTCCATCAAAGATTGGAGGATTGGCATTGTAACTATCTCTTTCATTGGTGTTGGCCATAGTTTTTCTCACGCTGGATCTCTCTACACTGTTAAGTGTTTGATTAGAAAATCAATAACAGAGCAGACGCTCTAATACCAATTGAAGGTTGAGTAAAACAAGAAAGGGGGTTTGAATTATTTTGGAAATAATTTTTTTCAGAAATCAAGCACACAGAGAATAAAAAGGAAATGACACAAAATTTTGTACTGGTTCGCTTGAAATTCAAAGTTACTCCAGTCCACCCGACCAAGGTGATTTCGCCTTCAAAAAGGACTTAATCCACTAATCTTGAAAGATTACACAACCAAAAGTCTAAGAGAATAATCTCTCAGCCCTCTCAAGTATTCAGACTGCGCAGAGTCACCTGAGGAAGTAGTTTAAGCAAGAGTAAATTATAATGTAAAGTGCTTCTAACAAAAAGAAAATATTACAGAATTGTAAGAGCAATAGTTTTTCACGTAAGAGCAGCAGCTCGTGAAAATGAGAGAGGATGAATGAGATTTCTTGTATGTCTCAGGTATGTTCTCTTGTGAAGTATTCCGTTCTTTTTATAGTCGTTGTGAAGGACCGTAGGAGTGAAGACATAATCTTGGTCATTGAAGAATGATTAATGTCATTACTCTTCTTGTTTCTTTCTAAAACAGTTTTGCATGCCTCATTATTCCCTTCTTGAAATACTTTCTTTCCATATTAAGATTCTTTTCGGTCACGCGTTCTGGACTGGTGAGTCTACGTCAGAGTCTTGATATATCAGATTTTGTCTTCAGAGGATGATTATGTATAACCTCATCAGAGCTTCTCCATGCTCTAGACTTCTTTAATATCAGAGTTTGGATTCATTAGTCTTTTATCGGAGCTTCTGACTTCTTAAATGTTACACTGGTATCTGCGTTGAACAGAATCAGAACCTTTTGGACGCATCCTTTCTGAGTGGTATCTGATCATCGAATGTTTTATATCTCATGTAATTTTCTATCTGATGTTGTAAGACCCTAATTTTGACCCTAAGATCCCTCATGGCATCATATCGTTGCATTTTGCATCTTGCCTCAAGGATCATAGCATCTTGGCTCCTTACCTTTGGGTGGGAACTTGTGTGAGTTGGTTTGAGATCACAAAGCATGCTTGAATTGTATATTATTGATTTTCTTATGTTGTTTACTAACCAAAAGCACAAAAATATGTCACTAAAATCTTTTGTTTTGTAGCTTGAGCAGTCATAAGATCCAAAGCTCCTAGATGGTCCCTATACTCATTGATTTGGCCAGGTGAAAGTGAAAGCAAGCATGACAATGGTTCCCAAAGCTCTAAATCATCTAATATGCCTCCCAATTATCTCAAATTGTCAATTTGATCAAAGCAAACCAAAGGGCTTGAGGATTGTTTCCCAAGGAAACCCTAATTCAGCTATTCATCAACCGTGCCTTGCTCATGAAGCAACCTCAACCTATGATCAAATACAATCAAGGGAAGTTCTTTCATTCATCATTTCTTGCATATTTGAACTTATTTGAGTGTCCTCAATCATCAACTCATCAATATTTGAGGTTTGGACTTGAGAAGTTGATCAATCAATTCATTTAACTATTTTGAAATACACTGAGACCTAACTTTTAATATGTTTGTCAAATGGAGATGACCCCAAGAGAAACAATGTTCTTACAAACCATATGAACAACTTTCATTTTCATCAAAAGTTTATTTGAAGCTTGGAAGGTCATCATCCATTACTAAACATTATAGGTCATTTTGACTGAAACCCTAATTTTGGGTCAACTTCCCAAGGAACTAACTCACTCATTTGTTATGATTTTGTGGTGGGATCAAATGCATTGGAAATTATAAGATGTATACTTAATTTGTTATGTTGAATAAAGTTTCATAATCCTAAAAGAAATACATGTGATCATGCAAAACATTATAGGTCACTTTGGACCAAAGACATTGAAATGTGAAAAAGTCCAACTTCAGGTGCCCATAGATTTCTCATCAAAAATCCAAATGATGAAAAATTCGAGTCCAAATTGATTGTCTTGAAAAGATATACAACTTTGATGTTGAAGCTTTTTCCATTTGAAGCTTTCATCATTGAAACAGAAGGGCTTGAATTTGGTCCATTTTGGAAATTTTCACATGCACATGTTTTGCACCTTGAACTTTATGACCAATTTTCACTAATTTCCCAATTACAAATGAAGTTTTGTTAAACATAACAATTGATCCTCATGTCAAGACCTTTCCAACCATTACCCACAAGGCCATGTTTTATTTTTGGAAGAGGCATTTTCGAAGAGGGGAAAATTTTGGTGCAATTATGCAAACTTGATTCAAAATTCATGCACAATCCAATTACCTCACATCGGCACGTCCATTTCAGATCAAAATGACTTAAGCTTGCCAAACCAATAGGATTTGGGCCCTCCATGCGCCTGTACAGGCCCATGCATGGAGGCCCTTATCATTCATGCACACATAATTCTCATGCTTGCCTTTGTCATTTGCTATAAATAAGCATGCTCAGCTTCACTATTCTCCAACCTGAAGGCGCCTGATATGCTGCAAAATTGAATCCATAACCTCACATAAAGGAATTTCTCTCTTTCACTTTCAATTTTCAGATCCAAATTTCAACCTCCTTGGTTGTTCTTTGGACTCAAATTCCTTAGCCTCGTCTCCTTTCCATCTCAAGAGTGGACTGTAATCAAGAGCTGTGAAGAATTATGTTCCATAGATCTACATTTCAGAGGTGGATGTTCAAACTTTTCTTCTTCGAAACTCACTGATTATTGCTTGTTTCTTGTGTTTCTTGGCTTGGCTGAAGTCCTCTCATCAGAGGCATTTGAATTGTGCTTTTAATTTTGCAAAATCATCAAGTTCAGTTTGAACTCCATCATTTTCCTCTTCTTATTTCTCTTACTATGGAGATCTAGAAGGAAAACTAATGGTACAGGGGTGATGTACATCACCCCAGCTTTCCAATGACATGAGGATCGCTTCATTTGGTTAAGATTTTTTGTCTGCAACATTGGCCGGAATCTCCTTGCTCGACGGAGAAGACTGGGGTGTACACCACCATCCGTTTGCCAGTTTTGATCCAGACCGTTGTTGATGATTTCCAGATTGAACCATGACTCTTGGATCTTATGACTTTATTTAATAGTTTGTGTTGCTCAGCTGACTATGGTCTTTGGTGCGCGCGCATGTCACAGCCCTTGGATGTGCCAACTCAATTAATGAGACTGGATCCAACGCGCCACATATTTTCCCATTTTTCATTTTTCTGATTTTTATTTCTTTTATTTCATTTATTTCATTTTATTTCAAAAAAATCATAACTCTTTCATTTTAATTCCAAAAAATCTGGGACCAATTGCATTATTTCCCTTTTAATTTCTAGTTTCTAAAAATAATTCTTAATATTTCTTATTCTATCATTTGATATTTTTTGTGAATTTTCTCTTTTCAGGTTATTTTTAATTCATTTTAAATAGTTTCTGATATTCAAAAAATATAAAAATATTTTCTTAACCTCTTTGAATGATGATAGATCTATGAAAAATATTCTCATCAATTTATTAATTTATTTGAGATTTATTTGAGATTTTAATTCAACTAGGTTATTTTTTATTCATTTTTAATTGATTAAAAATAGTTTCTGGTTTCTAAAAATGCTGAATTTTTTTGTCAAAACCTTGTTTGACCTTGTTGAACTTAGGATGATCCATTTGGACTTTACAAAGTTGATTTGAAATGGATTTGAAGTTTGACCTTTAATTGTTTATTTTAATTCAAGTATTATTTTAATTTTGAAAAATACCAAAAATATTTGATTTGTTTCTTGACTTCTAAGTTTCATTTTGCTTCTGTTTACTAGTGTTTGACTTTGATTCTAATCATCTTTGGTCAATGCACTTTACTTACTTCATTTGAATTCTATTAATGTGCATTCTTATTCATCTTCTTCTTCATCTTTTTTCTTTTTGATCAATGATTTAAAGATTGGTGGTTAGCCTTGATGTATAGGAGGTTTAACCTTCCTTGATTCAAATCTAATTCATCTTGATCAAAGATCAAGTGAATGGCTTTGCATTAAGGATAGGTTGCTTCTTGATCAAGCAAAAGACCTAAATCAATACAAGATCATTCTCATTTTCTTTTGGCATGGCAAGTTGTAGGAGCTTGGCTTACTAGTCAAGGTCTCTAACTTGTGTTTGATGCCTATATTTTTATTGACCGACCTCAGATAGGTGTGACTACTACATTAGTCCACTTACGATTGCTTAACATAGCGCTAAATTGCCTTATGGCACACTAACTCTAACTGTTGACCATTAACTTTTAATTCTTGCAATTTACTTTATGCAATTTAGTATTCTTGTACATATTATTCATTTGCTTTTGCCCTTTGCTCATTTGAGCTCATGTTTATGTTAATGCAATTTGCCTTTTGCTCACTTGAGCACATAATTGTGTATATACTATTGTGCTTGTGTTTTGTTTTGATTGTTGTGAACCAAATGCAAATGGACAAAAGGACTTAGACTTTAGGACTTTCCCTATGCAAAATGGAGTCAAAGAGCAACTAGGCCTCATGCCTTTAGAGTGCTATAAATGTCAAAGAGCAACTAGGCCTCATGCCTTTAGAATTCTTAATCTTGAAGATGAACTTGAAAGGATCCTAATTTCAAAACTCACTCTTGTTCATTCTTTGTTTGTATTATGGAACTTTTTGATATGTGTGTTCTTGTGCTAGGGATCCCAAACATTGAGCCAAATAGAAGAACCATTGTCCTGAGCATCCAAAGTGAGAGATACAAAAGCCATTGGAAGATTCCTAAGAGCTTGTTTGATTGTGTGATTGATTGCTTGAGTTACTTGCTTATTTACTTTCTTATTCCAAAGGATGGGAGCTACTTGGATCATCACTATGATCTCAAGAAGGGAACTCAATTTGTGTTTTTATTTCTCTTCCTTCATCTTTGTATGTTTAGGACCTTAGCCATTCTTCTTCTTCCCTCCACTCTAACCCAAGCCAAAACTTTTTTGCAACCGTTAACATTTGTTTTCAACATTAGAAACCTAAGCACTATGCTTTTGATTTTCCAAACTTCTTTTCATAACACTTATTTTGAATTGAACCCTTAAGTAAACTTCGACCATACTTTGTAAATACTTTTCATTGGTAAATACAACTCACTCAATTGTTTTATGGTTTCAATGGCCACTTCTTGCCAAATCTTTTTCATAACCCTTAGCTATTAGGTTTGAGTTATCCGTGAGGTTGATATAATACTCACCTATATCCTTAATGATGGACAGTGAGTCTTCCATGCTTATTATAGGGTTAACCCCTCACTAGCATGTTGAAGCTATCCTCACATGGTGGATTTGTGGTTTTAGGTTGAGTTTTCTTCCTTGGATAACAAAAGACCTTAAGGCTTTTGGACCAATCAATTCACCAACTTGTTTTGAGATTTTTACCCCGAACTACGAGGTTTTGATCCTAATCTTTTTTTAAGATGGTACGTATGCAATGGGTTTATCCATTCAAACACAAAATTGTAAATAATTTGTACATTCTTCTCTCATCTCCCCAATCATGTTTGCACAAATAATTTTTCACAAATACCGACCTACCTTACAACAAATTGTGAAAAGGGCTCCCTAGGAGTACCTAGGATGTTTTGGGTGCTTAAAACCTTCCCATTGCATAACCAACCCCCTTACCCCGATCTCTGACATTTTTAGTAGTTTTTGATTTGATAAAACTTCTCGGTTTTTGTTTGCTTTCTAAACTTTCCTTTGGATAAATAGAAGTGCGGTGGCGACTCGAATTGTATGATTTAATTTTGATTAAGTAAATAAATCTAAAGTTAACGAATACCCCGCTACAGAAAAGTGGTGACTCTGCTGGGGACATAAATTTGACTAGTGGGTTTTGCCTACTTTTCACATTTGTTGTATTGTATTGTGTATATTATTTTTGTGACATGTTTTGTGAAAATTTGGGATTGCTGTATTGAATGTAATGTATGAATTGCTTGATATACTAATTGCTTGTATGCTTGGTGATCTTTGTGAGATGAGTTCTATACCCGAACTCGAATGCACTTAGGATAGAAGAATGGCATAGTCTTGTCAACTTGTGTGGAGTTATTCCTTATCAAGTTGACTTGCAAGCCCATTCACTTGGTGGAGGACATGTTGGGATCAATAATGTCACACGAGTAGTCGTGGTTAGGCATTACTCTTTCCAATATAAGCCTTGGAAGCCAAGGACGTTAGTTTACCAAGCCCATCTTGGCCTAGTTTTAGGATGTAGTCCGAAGATCGTTCAAATGTAAGATTTGATACGATTCTTATGTGATACTACACTCATAAGAGTCTCTCTTGAGAATATTTTTGGAATACAAGTAGTCGTTTATCCGATAATATCCGAAAGATGGGATGATGGCTATGGGGACCTCTTGTAGAACATGATTGTCAGGCTTAACCATAGTACACTCCCTTTGGGTGGTTCTTAACCGAGACTCCATGCTCGTGACTTGTAACAAAACCTTGATTCATGGTTGATCCCTTCTTGTATATCCTTAATATCAATGGAACTTGGGTGTTGATAAAGGTGTAAGCCATAATCCACCAAAATGGATAATTGATATTAAGGATAACTTGATCCATACCATGACCTTTGTTTGGTGTGATTTGCTTGATCCTTGAGTGTGATTGTTGCATCCATGCATTCATGCATTCATATACATGCATATCATCAACAATGAGAAAAAAATTCAAGGAACTTAAGAGGTCTATTTGCAAATTTTCAGACATGGATAGACAAAGAAGGAATACGAAGAAGTATAGTTTCAGAAAACCCGACTTGAAAGAGTTAAAGAGTTTGACATCCTATGTATTAGACCCCTTGGAGTTCAAGGCTCGTCATGGGAAGCTTTTATCTATTCTTGCTACTCAGGTGGATGAAGGTTTGATGAGTGTATTGGTGCAGTTCTATGATCCCTTGTACCGTTGCTTCACATTTCTGGATTTCCATCTTTTGCCTACGCTTGAGGAGTATGCCTCTCTAATGGGTATACCTATTCTAGATCAGTTGTCGTTGAGTGGCTTGGAGAGGGTTCCTACTTCTTAAGAGATCGATGATCTGTTGCATATAGATGAATCTATTGTGGGTGCTTATATGACTACCAAAGATGGAATTCAAGGTCTCCCTTCTGAGTTCCTCATTGCTCAAGCTACTTTGTATGGGAAGGCCATGAGTGAGGACGCCTTTGAGGCCATATTTGTACTTCTCATCTATGGGCTAGTGTTATTCCCCAACATCAACAAATTTGTGGAATATGAACGCTATTAGGATTTTCTCTACTCTCAATCTCGTTCCTACTCTGTTGGGTGACACTTATTTCTCTTTGCATATGAGGAATGCAAAGGGTGGTGGTACCATTGTGTGTTGTTTACCTCTGTTGTACAAGTGGTTTATTTTGTACTTGCCACAGACGGTCGCCTTCAAGGAGAACAAAGGATGTCTAGGGTGGTCCACGAGACTTATGTCTCTCACTAATGATGATATCTTTTGGTACAACCGTGTATATGATGGTGTGCAGATTATTGACTCTTGTGGTGAATTCTCCAATGTACTTCTTCTTGGTACACATGGTGGGATTAACTACAACCCCGTTTTAGCATGTCGTCAGCTTGGGTTCCCCTTAAAGGATAAACCCAATAACATTCTGTTAGAGGGTGTGTTCTTTCAAGAAGGTAAAGATCCCCAAAACTTGAATTGCAGAATGGTCCGCACCTGGCCCAAGGTTCATAGGAAGGGAAGGAAAGAGCTTGGTCTGAAGAATTGTATTGCTTTGGAACCTGTAGCGGGGTATTCGTTACCATTAGAGATATTGACTAAATCCAAGGTAAACCATACATGTCGAGTCGCCACCGCACTTCCATTTATCCAAAGGAATGGTTAGAAAGCGAACAAAAACATAAAAGTTTTATCGAATCAAAAACTAGTAAAAAATTCAGAGATCTAGGTAAGGGGGTTGGTTATCCAATGAGAAGGTTTTAAGCACCCAAAACATCCTAGGTACTCCTAGGGAGCCGTTTTCATATTTGTTGTAAGGTTGGTGTTTTGTGAAAATTTCTTTGTGCAAACATGATTAAAGAGATGGGAAGAGAATATACAAGTTTATTTACATTTTGTGTTTGGATGGATAAACCCATTGCCTACGTACCATCTTATAAAAGATTAGCTTCAAAACCTCGTAGTTCGGGGTAAAAATCTCAAAAATGATTTGGTGAATTGATTGGTCCAAAAGCCTTAAGGTCTTTTGTTATCCAAGGGAGAAAACTCTACCCAAAACCACAAATCCACCATGTGAGGATAGCTTCAACATACTAGTGAGGGGTTAACCCTATAATAAGCATGGAAGACTCATTGTCCATCACTAAGGATATAAGTGAGTATTACATCTAGCTCAAGGATAACTCAAACCTAATAACTAAAGGTTATGAAAAATTTGATTAAGAAAATGGCCATTGAAACCATAAAAAGACATTTGAATGGGTTGTATTTATCAATGAGAAGTATTTAAAAAAATGGTCAAAGTTGGCTTAGAAGTTCAATTCAAAATAAGTGTTATGAAAAGAAAGTTTGAAAATCAAAAGCATAAGGCTTAGGTTTCTAATGTTGAAGAAAACAAAGGTTAAATGTTTGCACAAAATTTTTGGCTTGGGTTAGAGTGGGGAGAAGAAGAAGAAAGGCTAAATCCTAAATATACAAGAGGTAAGGGATAAGAAACAAAACCACAAAGGGAGTTCCTTTCTTGAGATCATATTGATGATCCAAGTAGCTCCCATCCTTTGGAATAGGCAATCACACAAAGCAAAAACTCAAGCAACCAACAATCAAATGAACTCTTGGAAAGCTCCTCAATGTATCTTGGATTCCTCTCTCTTAGAAGCTTATGGTAATGTTTCCTCAATTTGGCTCATCATTGGAAAACCTAGCACAAGAACACACACATCAAAGATTTCTAAAATGCAATCAATGGATGGACAAGAGGGAGTTTAGAATATGGCCCTTCCAAAGTCATCTTCAACGTTGAGCATTCTAAAGGCATGAGGCCTAGTTGCTCTTTGACATTTATAGCACTCTAAAGGCATGAGGCCTAGTTGCTCTTCAAACTCCATTAGCTTGGGTAAAGTCCTAAAATCTAAGTCCATTTTGTCCAATTCTATGCATTTGGTTCACAACAAACAGACAAACACAAGCACAATAGTATATACACAATTATATGCTCAAGTGAGCAAAAGGCAAATGGCATTAGCATAAGCATGTGCTCAAGTGAGCAAAGGGAAAAGCAAATGAATAATATGTGCAAGAATAGTAAATTGCATAAAAGTAAAGTGCAAAAGGTAAATGTTAATGGTTAGTGGTTAGTAGTTAGTGTGCCATAAGGCAAATTTAGCACTATGTTAAGCAATCGTAATTGGACTTATGTAGAAGTCACAACTATCTGAGGCCGGTCAATAATAATGTAGGCAACAACACAAGTTAGAAGTATTGATTAGTGAACCAAGTTCCAACAACTTGCCATGCCAAAAAGAAAAAGAGAATTGATCTTGTATTGGTTTAAGTCCTTTGCATGGTTTAGGAAACAACCTATCCTTAATGCAAAGCCATTCACTTTATCAATTGATCAAGATGAATTAGATTTGAATCAAAGAAGATTAAGTCTCCCCAATCAATACTAACTTATCAACCTTTAACTCATTGATCAAAAGGAAAGGAAGAAGAAGAAGAAGATGGATAAAAATGGAAAGTAAAAGGAAAGAACAAAATGCATTAAGTGAAAGAGAATGTACCAATCAACATGTGTTGACCAATGGTATTGAGAATCATGGTCAAACAAACAAAAACAGAAGGGAGATGAAGATTGGAAGTCAAGAAATGAATAAATAAATTTTTTGCATTTTTTAATATTCAAAATAAAATTGAATTAAAATATTAAAGAAAGGTCAAACTTCAAAATTATTTCAAATCAACTATGAAAAGTCCAAGTGATTTATCCTAAGTTCAACAAGGTCAAATAAGGTTTGACAAAAAATTTCAACATTTTTAAAAGTCAGAAACTATTTTTAGTCAATTAAAAATGAATAAAAATAACCTAATTGAACTAAAATCTCAAATAAATCTCAAATAAATTAAAAAACTTATGAGAATATTTTTCATAGATCCATCATCATTCAAATAGGTTGAGAAAATATTTTTGTATTTTTTGAATATCAAAAACTATTTAAAATGAATTAAAAATAACCAGAAAAGAGAAAATTCACAAAAAATATAAAATGACAAAATAAAAAATATTAAAAATCATATTTAGAAACTAGAATTTAAATGGAGAAGAATGCAATTGGTCCCATATTTTTTGGAATTAAAATGAAGAAGTTATGAATTTTTTAAAATAAAGAAAATAAAAGAAATAAAATAGAAATTGCAAAAATCAGAAAAACCACAAGCGTCTGATCAAACCTCATTAATTGACGTGGCTGATCAGACGGATGTGAGATGCACGCTCATGGTGAGTCCAAGTCAAACGCGTCACACCTGCCATTAAAGCAAGTAATCCAAACGCATGGCTAGGATTAAAACGTGGGAGATGCATCCAACGATCCAGATTGAATCTGGCATGGTGGACGGTGGCCAGCGCCACTGTCTTCTCCGACGAGCATACAAGCTCCGGCCAGAGTTGCAGGTCCTCCAAACTCAACAAAAATTCACGATCCAGGCATCAATCGAAAGAGGAAGTGATGTACATCACTCCTATACCACTCACTTCCACTATAGATTCCTATACATGGAGAAATCAGAGATGGAAGCATGATGGTGTTCATCATGAACTTGCTTGATTTCAAAAATTAAACACACAGCAATGATGCCTCTATAGAGAGGACTTTAGACAACACAATATCCGGTTCAATAGGTCAAGGAATAAGGAGTTTCGAAGAAAAAACCAGTCGAAGTAAACCTTTGAATTGTGAAGATCTGAGCTCCTTCCCTTGGTTCTTTTTGCAAAACAGAAGTTCAATGGATCAAAAGATTAAGGTCTAGGAACTTTAGATCTAAAGATTCAACCAGATTCAGTTGAATTTTAGATCTGAAAAATTGAAGAAAATGGGAACTAGTTCTTTTAGGTATGGCTAGGTTTTGATTTCTGCAGCATTTCAGATTGATTCAGGGATGGAAATTGAATGAAATGGTGCTTCTATTTATAGATGGAGAGGCAAGGCAAGGGTGATCAAACTCGTGTGCATGAAATTGGAGGCCTCCATTCATGGAGAGCCCAAATCCAATGCCAAATGAAATCTAAAGCATAATTGAGCTGAAACGGACGTGTACATGTAATTGGTTTGGAGTGTGCAATGAGTTTCAAACAAGTTTCCATAATTGCACCAAAATCTCCCCCTCTTCGAAAATGCCACTTGAAAAATTGAAACATAGGCATATGGGTAATGGTTGGAAAGGTCTTGAAATAAGGAACAAATGTTATGTTGGACAAAAATCCATTTGAAGTGTGGAAATTTATGAAAATAGGCCATGAAGTTCATAGTGCAAAACATGCCTTTGAAAATTTTGCCAAATTGAACAAATTTCAAGCCCTTCTGTTTTGATGATGCAAGACTCAAATGGAAAAACTTCCAACATAAAAGTTGTAGGTCTTTTCAATACAATCAAAATGGACTTAAATTATGCATCATTTGGATTTTTGATGAAGGAGTTATGGGCACTTGAAGTTGGACTTTTTTGACTTTCAATGCATTTGGTCCAAAGTGACCTATAATGTTTTGCATTATCACATGTATTTCCTTTGCGATTTTGAAATTTTGTTCAACATAACATTTGAAGTAGACACAATAAGATTTACAATTCATCTAATCCCACCTTAAAATAATAAAAAATGAATGAGTTATGTTCTTGGGAAGTTGACCTACAATTAGGGTTTCAGTCAAAATGATCTATAATGTCTTGGAATGGGAGATGACCTTCCAAGATTCAAATAAATTTTTGATGAACATGAAAGTTGTTCATATTATCCTTAAGAACATTTTTTCTTTTGGGATCATCTCCATTTGACCAACACATAAAACGTTAGGTCTCAGTGTATTTCAAAAAATAGTTAGATGAATTGACTGATCAACTTCTCAAGTCCACCACTCATATCTTGACGAATTGATGATTGAGGACACTCAAATAAGTTCAAATATGCATGAAATGATGAATTAAAGGACTTCCCTTGATTGTTTTTGACCATGGGTTGAGGTTGCTTCATGAGCAAGGCATACTTCGTACACAGATGAATTAGGGTTTCCTTGTGAAACAAAACCTCAAACCCTTTGACTTGCTTTGATCAAAATGATGAAATGAGGTACTAGGGAGGCATGTTTGATGGATGAGAGCTTTGGGAACCATTACCATGCTTGCTTTCATCTTCTTTTGGCCATATCTTTGCACAAAGGATCTCCTAGAAGCTTTTGATCTTGTGATTGCTCAAGCTACAAACAAGAAATGTTAGTGACATATTTTTGTGCTTTTGGTTAGTAAATAAAATGAGGCAAGGAATGATATACAATTCAAGCATGCTTGGTGATCTCAAACCACTCACAAGAGGCCCCACCCAAAGGCAAGGGTAAACAAGATGCTCATGATCCTTGAGGCTTTGCAAATGCAATGTTATGATGCCATGAGGGATCTTAGGGACAAAATTGGGATCTTACTGAACCCTACACCACTTGGGTGAGGAAGAGAGCGCTTGAGTACCGCATGCCTTACGACTATCCGAGACCTACCCCTATGGTTATGGTTGGGCCTTCAACCCTCCCTAATCAAGGAGTATAGGAGTTGAGAGATGAAGACCGCTCGCGTGCTTGGGTTCGTAAGTGAGAGGAACTGCTTCAGCAACTCAGAGATAAGGATGTTGTGATAGAATTTCTAGAGCATCAGGTTATTGATGAGCCTGATGATGTGGTGACTTCTCTTCTTCCTATGTCTTCCAAGTTTTGGAAGAGGAAGTACGATCGACTCGCCAAAGAAAAGGCAGATATGGAGGCAGCCTATGAGAGAGAGGTGAAGTGGCTTCGTGCAGCTTATCTTCCAGTCTCGAGAACTTTGGACGATTGCTTCTAGGGTTCCATAGGATGGTCATTTTCCTTCTCTCTTGTATTGTATTTGGTTACCAAGACTGTACTTCTTTGGTGTAAAAATATTTTCCAGATATTATTGATATGATATTTCCATATATGTCTAAATGATTAATATTTCCAATATTTGAAAATAGGTCCCTAAAGTTCCTCTGATAAAAGAAACATATGCACAAGCATTGCATGCATCATGTGCATAAGCAGGTTTTGCTCCAGGCTTCTTGTTCAATGGTCTAACTCTGTGTTCTTCATTTATTTTGAAGACAAGCTGACGCACCGGTACTACACCAGAGCAAACTATTCAAGACTAATGGATCACCTAGAGCAAGAGAACAGAGAACTGAAGGAGGAAGTCACAACACTGACTGCCCTGATGGAGTCTTTCATGGCCGCCCAAAGCCAGTCGTCTCCAACGCCTTCAACTCCTCCCCAGAGGACAGTCATTTATGAGATTGCCTCTTCAACAGTGCCTACTGCCAATGCCAACTTCGCGCCAACTACTATGCCAGCCGGGTTTCCGTGGGAGATGCCCGTGAATTTTGTTCCTGAGGGTCTCGCCCCAACGTTTGCTTCTCTGCCGGCATCTAGCCCGGTCCTTGCTATGCCACCTCCGGTCGTGCATACTATGCCAAGGGCAGACGACACCATCTATCACTCTGAGACATCTGAGGGCCCAGACGTGTATGAAAATATGGATGCTATGAATGATCAGTTCCTTGAGCTTCGCAAGGAACTCAAAACTCTCAGAGGGAAGGACCTCTTTGGCAAGTCCGCTGCTGAGCTCTGTCTAGTTCCCAATGTCAATATCTCTGTAAATTTCAAAGTGCCTGACTTTGAAAAGTACAAGGGAAATACTTGCCCTCTCAGCCACTTGGTTATGTATGCAAGAAAGATGTCGACTCAGACCAACAATGATCTGCTCCTCATTCATTATTTCCAGGACATCTTGTCTGGTGCCGCCCTGAGATGGTACATGGGTTTGGATAGCGCGAACATCCGCTCCATCAACGACCTTGGCGAAGCTTTCGTCAAGTAATACAAATATAATGTTGATATGTCTCCCGATAGGGATCAATTGAGAGCCATGTCCTAGAAGGACAAGGAAACTTTTAAGGAGTACGCCCAGAGGTGGCGAGAATTAGCTGCACAGATTGTGCCTCCGCTGGAAGAGAAAGAAATGACCAAGATCTTTTTAAAGACCTTGAGCTCATTTTATTATGAACGGATGATTGCCAGCACTCCTTCTGACTTCATCGAGAGGGTGAATATGGGGATGCGTCTGGAGGAAGGAGTCAGGGAAGGGCGCCTGACTAGAGAAGAAGGCTCTTCTGCCAAACGATATGGGGCGTTTGGGAAGAAGAAAGATGGCAAGGAACATGGTGTGACCTCCCATGTTAAAACTAGAAGACCCTCTATGAATAGGAAGACCGTGCATCCCGCCGGTAACCAGCATCAGGTGGCTCATATAGCACCTGTTTTTAGAGAAAATCAGTAGTATCGGCCTCACAACCAGCAACAACAACATCAACAATATCAACAACAACGACACCGTCCTCAACAGCAGGCCTACTAGCCTCGAAAAAATAATCAGACCAGTACAAGCTATGATAGGAAGAGGGTCAGCTTTGATCCTATTCCCATGACCTATGCAGAGCTATATCCTTCTTTAATATAGAGGAAACTGATCACTCCACGTGACCCACCGGCTATACCTACCAACCCTCAATGGTGGTATAAGCCTGAGCTACATTGTGTTTATCATTCCGGTGCTCCCAGACATGATATGGAGAACTGCTACCCGCTGAAGACCAAGGTTCAAGACCTTGTTAGGTGCGGTGTATTGTTTTTCTAGGACGTAGGTCCTAACGTCAAGAAGAACCCATTGCCCGAGCATGGGAAATCTGCTGTCGACATGGTTCAGGGTTGCCCTGGCAAATACAAGGTTCGATATGTCAGCCATATCCGACAATCTTTGGTCAAGATGCACAGACTGTTGTGCGGATACAATCACTATGAGCATGACCATGACAGATGCCGTGTTTGCACTGTCAATGAGAGAGGATGTCGTCAAGTCCCAAAAGACATCCAAGAAATGTTGGACGAAGGTCTAATTAAAATACTTCAGAATCACGACGAGGATGATGAAGTCAATGTGATATCACCAGTATTCAGGATTCCCGAGCCTGTTGTCATCCGATATGATGGCAGCAAACAGAAGGCTTCTCCTGCTCTCATAATCAAGCCAGTTGGCCCTGTGCCATACTCTCCTGATAAGGTTGTTCCCTATCGTTATAATGTTGTTGCATTGGAAGATGGGAAGGAGGTGCCTCTACCCTCCACCTCTGTTGTTAACATTGCTGATGTTAGTGGCCTGATCCGTAGTGGTCGCGTTTTCTCGGCTCCGTTAAAACCCCAATCTGACACCAGAAGGGTTGATGTTGCTGATAGTGTCTGTAAGACCCCAATTTTGTCCCTAAGATCCCTCATGGCATCATATCATATCATTGCATTGCCTCAAGGATCATTGTGCATCTTGCTTCCTTCCCTGTGGGTGGGATCTCTTTTTGAGAGTGGTTCTTGATCACCAAGCATTCCTTGCATTTATATGTCATTGTTTTTCTTTTTATCACTAACCAAAAGTACAAAAATATGTCATCTAACCTTTGTCTTGCAGATGAAGCAATAACAGGTCAAGGCAATTCAAGGCATTTATTGAGCAATAGATGGTGGTCATTCTTGAAATTTGACCCCACAATCATTCACAAGAGTTCATATGAGCTATGATGTCATTTTGAAGCAAAATCCCAAGTGGTAGAGGCTTGAATTTCATCAGAACATTCCAAGTCAACTGAAGACCTAGAAAGTCAACTGTGGATTTAGAGGTGGGAAGTGATGGGAAATACTTCATTCATGTTCAAACAAGTCTCATTTGACATTTCAAACACTCACATTGAAGAATTTGAGGTCCAGTCAAAAATTTCCCAAAATAGAAAGTGACCCATAATTTGAAATTTCCAAAAATGGAAGGGTTTGGGACCAACTTCAACTCAATCTTACATCATCAAAAATGCTTCAAATGAAATTTTGTTGAACATAAAAGTTGTAGATATTTCTCTCCCATTTCCAAAATGTCCAAGATCATGAGCATATGATGCGTGGTTAAGGAGATATGATCAAATCATGGCAAAGTGTGCATGGGACTTCAAATGGGCATAACTTTTCAACCAAAGCTCCGAAATGAGTGGTTCTTTTTTCTATATTCTCCTCATGACTTTTAGTTTCTTAACATCTCATTACATGGCTTGAATTCCATTTGCATTATCATGTGTTCATTCATGTAGTTTTTGAAGAGAAATTTCATAAAACCATTTTGGATGATTGTATGCATACAAAACCAATTCAAAAGCTTGCATGGGCCTTGTTTAAGAGGATTTGGATCAGATTCGTGCACTGTTCACGTGGCTACCTCATGCATGTGGGTGAAAATCCAATTTGTGCATACACCTTAAAACTTGATTAATTTCAATTGCATTAGGCTTAAACAGGTTTTAAACATGATTAGCATGGCATATATAAGGTTAAACATAACTGCATTTGCCATTAACTACGTTTTCAGATCTGAATCTCAAAATTCTCCAAATTTTTCTCTCAAAAATATTTTGCATTTCTTCACACAAGGACCATTTCTATTGATTGGTTCATGATCCTGAAGCATTTTTGAGTGGAATTGGACGTGGAATTGGAGCAATTGGTGCCATATTGAGCCATACTCGAAGCTTGAAGGTTCCATGGATTTTGCAAATTGAGCTGGATTCGTGTAGGCTGGAGCTTCAAATTCATCATCAATCAACTCCATAAGCATTGTAGTGGAGATTTGAGGTTTGGCTGAGCTTGTAGCGTACGATTCAAAGGCTCTGCACTTCAAGAGGTCATAATTTGCATCTCTTAATTTCAAAATTCGTTGCTATATTGTTATAGATCTTGTTATCCTGATGAATCTGAGCTTTGAATTGTGTGATTTGGTGCTGTTTTGAGCTAGATATGCATGATTGAAAGTTTGATGTTGGTTTTTATTTTCCTCGATTTGGCTTTGTTGTGATGAATTATGTTGAAATGATTATGGATCTTTGATGTGCATGTGATGAGGATTCGAATGCTGTGCTTGTTTTTGATTTCTGGAACGTTTTAGGTTTTTCTGGAAATTTGTTCATGATCTTCATCTTCTTCCTCATGAAGAAGATGAAGTTCATCATTTGCTACGAACCTGTTGCACATTTGCTACGAAATGCATGTTTTGCTACGAAAATCTGGAAACTCTGTGCGCTAGGGTTTTAGGATTGAAACGGTACCGTTTTGGTTGAGGCGCGCAAATTTGAATGTGCGCCAGGTTCGATTCTTACCGAGTGAATATTTTCAAAATTGCCTTGCATTTTTCACTTTCCCTCCTATTTTCACATATCATGTCCATTTTGATTTTCATTTTTTTCCTCAACTTAGAAAAATCATATAAAATTGAAATTAATCCAATTTCATCCCAATTTTTTGCATCTTGCTCCTTATTCTGTCTAGTTTTTTATGAGCATAAATTTGCAAGTTGTGCCTGGCTGGAAAAATATTTTGTGCTAGGTTGATTGATCATATGTTTAATTGTGACCTTGCCTTGCTTATCTTATTGTGAAATGCTTGTTTCTTATCCAATGAATGTGAAATTTTGCATGTTGATTCTAGACTCATTGCTTGACATTTTAGTTTTGGTTTGACATTTTTATCAATTACCATTTTTGTTTTATGGATGTGCTAACTTGGTGTGACAATTTGTGTCACACCTTTGACTGTCCAACTTGTACCACTTGATTTCCATGCCAATTGATCTCCAATGTTTCTTATTTTTTGTATGTGGATCATGTTAGATGTCTTGAATGTGAATGAATTTTTCCAGATTTATTTGAATCATTTCTGTTTTGATTTGAATTTTTCATTCATGTTGATCACATATGAGCTTTGAAATTGCCTTGAACTTCACTTGATCATGAAATGCTTTTGGTAATTGATTTTGATGTGAGCCTTTCTAGGATATGTCAATATGTGTTTGAAGTTACTTTGTGTTGAATTTCATCCCATGTTTTGGATTTTTTCTTCATCTTTGACCCTAGGCTTTGACCTAGTGGTTGTTGCTCACAGTTGAGTTTTGATTTCAGGTTTAAGCATCCAAATTGCCGTAGTTGATGATGCTTCTTCATGTGAATATTGATGTTTGATTTTGATTACTAACACTTGTGTGTTTTGTAGGTTGATGCTAACTCATTTGAGTTTTGCCTTATGGCTTACACATTTTGTGCATTGGGATTGTTTGTTGCTCATTGACTGTTGACTGTTTATCTGAGTATTGTACTGATTTGTTTAGTGTTTCCACAGGTACCTAAGTTGCTTTAAGTTCATTTGAACTTTGCTTTGCTTGGTTGCTTAACCACTTAGGTATAATCTCTAATCTTCATGTAGTCTGGAAGACCTACTATTATTGGTAGGCACCTGTCTGAAGCCCTCCTTAAGAGGCAATGCTTGTGATTGTTTAATTTTGTGCCAAGCAGGTAAAGTCCTCTTAAGAGGCAATTGGCAGATAAAAGAGATGTGTAATCCATCTCCTGCTACTCAGTGTGTCATTCACTTTGCTCACACCATGTGTTGATGCATTGTGAATAAAAACCCAAGATCTTATAGAGTCAATCCCTTGTGGAGAAGAGTTCCTACTTTCTGAACTCCCACACTTTCCATTGATCAAAGCTCTCCCTGACCAGGGATAAGAGCTATGAGGCACACCCCTCATCTCCATTTCATCTGCTTCATCCTAAATCTCAATGTTAGGGTTAAGATCTCAAATCACCCCATTCCAGTTGGCTGTAAAGCCTAACCTTGCTTGAGCCTAATTGATTGTGTATAGTGTGTGCTAATTGACTTGTTTGTTTGCTCACTTGATTCATCTATGCGTGTTTGCTTATGTGTGCCTTTGTGCATTTATCATCATTACTTGTATATCATTTCATAAACATTGTTCATTACTTTGTAACATTTTGTTTTGTCCATGGAGGAGACAAGCATAAGTCCATTGAGTGGCAGTTGTTTCCTGTGATATGGTGTGAGACTAGTATAAGTCCATTGATTGGCATCTGGTATCCTTGTTTGTTTGCTTTGTGAGACTAGTATAAGTCCATTGATTGGCCTCTGGTATCCTCTTTTCTTTCCTTTGTGAGACTAGTGTAAGTATATTGATTGGCATCTGGTATCCATGTTTCTCTTTGTTTTGTGAGACTAGTATAAGTCCATTGATTGGCCTCTGGTATCCATGTTTTGTTTGTTTTGTGAGACTGGTATAAGTCCATTGATTGGCATCTGGTATCCATCTTACTCTATTTGCTTATTGCTCTGTGTTGCCTATTCCAAAGGAATCACTTGGATCATCTACATATGATCTCAAGAGGTGAACATCTAAGAAGTTTTACTTCCTCACCCTCCCACCTTTTGTTTCTTTAAACCTCCATTTGCATGTTACCCAAAACCTGAAAACTATTGTGCAAACATTTTCATCTATTTTTTTCAAATTAGAAACCTAGGCCTTAAGCCTCTGATTTTCAAACTTCACTTTCACAATACTTCTTTTGAATTGAATCTTAATCATACTTTGACCATATTTTGTGAATACTCATAACCAATTAATTTCACTCACTCAATTGCTTTTGTGGCCCAAGTCCACTTCTTAATCAAGTTTTCATACATTAGCCATAGATCTCAATTATCTTAGTGGTTGATGTTAATCTCACCTTTTGTCCTTAGTGATCGAACTGTAAGACTTCCATACTGAAAACAGGGTTAACCCCTCTAGTATGTCGAAGCTATTCTCACATGGTGGACTTGTTGTTTGTAGAAGGTTGAGTTTTCTCCCATGGATAATGAAAGACCTTAGGGCTTTTGTTTAAAATCAATCCACTCACCTTTTGGAAATCTTTTAGCCGAACTACGGCGTTTTGATCCTTACCTTCCATGGAAAGGTACGCAGGCAACGGGTTCATCCGTTCAAACACAAAAATAACAAAACTTGTATATTCTTTTCTCATCCTCCCAATCAATGTTTGCACAATAAATATTTCATAAACAAATAACATTTCGTACAACAAGTTGTGAAAAGAGGTTCCCTAGGAGTACCTAGGACGTTTTGGGTGCCTAACACCTTCCCATTGCGTAATTAACCCCTTACCCAGATCTCTGATCTTTTCATTAGTTTTCTATGTGTAAAACTTCTTAGGCTTTTGTTCGCTTTTTAGCCATTCCTTGGGATAAATAAAAGTGTGGTGGCGACTCGACTCTTTGTATGCTTTGCTTTTGATTTAATTAATAAATCATAAAGTGACGAATACACCACTACAGTGTCGTTCATCCTGTAAGAAATTCTTCCAATTCTTCGAATTCAGCACTTGCTGTTAATAGACCTGCTGCCGCTGTTAAAACTCCTGTCCCTGCTGGCCAGAATGGCATGATGAAAGAGGATTATGATGAGATGCTGAGGCTCATCAAGAGGAGTGAATACAACATTGTAGATCAGCTTCTACAAACGCCAACAAAGATCTTTGTTCTATCTTTTTTAATGAACTCAGAACCACACCGCGAAGCTCTGTAGAAGGTGTTGGACGTGGCGTATGTAGATCATGACGTCACCATAGAACAATTCGATAGTATTATTGTAAACATTAACGCTTGTAACAATTTGAGTTCCTGTGATGCTGATCTCCTTGAGGAGGGAAGAGACCACAATTTGGCACTTCATATTTCAATGAACTGTAAAGATGATGCCATGTCTAATGTACTGGTAGACACTAGATCATCACTGAATGTGTTTCCAAAATCCACTCTGGCTAGATTGTCATATCAGGGGCCTCCCATGAGGCAGAGTGGAGTGGTGGTAAAAGCTTTTGATGGATCCCGTAAAACTGTGATTGGAGAAGCTGAGATCCCAGTCAAGATTGGACCAAGTGATTTCCAGATCACTTTTCAGGTCATGGATATCCACCCATCATATAGTTGTTTGTTGGGTAGACCATGGATTCACGAGGCAGGCGCTATGACATCCACCCTACACCAAAAATTGAAATCTGTCAAGAACAAAAAGTTGGTGGTAGTAGGGGGAGAGAAGGCTCTCTTGATATGTTGGTAGATAATACATCTAAATTCAATGTCTTCTCGTTTATGGATGGATTTTCCGGATATAACTAGATTAAAATGGCACCCAAGGATATGGAGAAGACAACATTCATCATACCTTGAGGAACATTCTGTTATCGAGTGATGCCCTTCGGTTTGAAGAACACCGGAGCCACGTATCAACGTGCTATGACCACCTTGTTTCACGATATGATGCACAAGGAGATCGAGGTGTATGTTGATGATATGATCGCAAAGTCAAGAACAGAAGTTGAGCATGTAGAGCACTTGTTGAAGCTTTTTCAGCGTGTGAGGAAATATAAGCTTCGTGTGAATCCTAACAAGTGTACATTCGGAGTCCGTTATGGCAAGTTATTGGGCTTTATTGTCAGCGAGAGAGGTATTGAAGTTGATCCTGCCAAGGTCAAAGTAATATAAGAGATGCCTGCGCTCAAACTTGAGAGGCAAGTTCGAGGTTTTCTTGGCCGCTTGAATTATATCTCTAGATGTATATCTCACATGACTGCCACATGTGCGCCAATATTCAAGCTCCTCCGAAAAGATCAGCGTCATGATTGGACCGAGGATTTCTAGAAGGCCTTTGACAGTATTAAAGAGTATCTGTCCGAGCCGCCGATCCTGTCTCCGCCTGTGGAAGGCAGAGCCTTGATTATGTATCTGACAGTTCTTGAAGAATCAATGTGTTGTGTCCTTGGTTAGTAGGACGAAACAGGTAAGAAAGAATATGCTATATACTACCTGAGTAAGAAGTTCACTCATTGCGAGTCTCGATACTCAATGCTTGAGAAAACATGTTGTGCTTTGGCTTGGGCTGCTAAGCGCTTACGCCAGTATATGTTAAATCATACGACTTGGTTGATATCCAAAATGGATCCAATTAAGTATATCTTTGAGAAGCCTGCTTTAACTGGGAGGATTGCCCGTTGGCAGATGCTGTTGTCTGAGTATGATATTGAGTATCGAGCTCAGAAGGCTATTAAAGGTAGTATCTTGGCTGACCACTTGGCACATCAACCAATTGAGGATTATCAGTCAGTTCAGTACGACTTCCCAGATGAGGAGATTCTATATTTGAAAATGAAGGATTGCGATGAGCCTACGCTTGATGAAGGACCAGAGTGTGGTTCCCGATGGAGCATGGTGTTTGATGGCGTTGTAAATCAATATGGAAATGGTATTGGGGCAATGATTATTACTCCTCAGGGCATGCATTTTCCTTTTACAGCAAGGCTAACTTTCAAATGCACGAATAACATTGCGGAGTATGAGGCATGTATTATGGGTTTGGAAGAATGTATTGATCTTAGGATCAAGCATTTGGATGTTTATGGAGATTTGGCCCTTGTTGTTAATCAGATTAAGGGTGAATGGGAGACGAATCATCCTGGCCTCATCCCATACAGAGATTATGCGAGGAGGATTTCAACTTTCTTTACTGAGGTTGACTTCCATCATATTCCTCGAGTTGAGAATCGTATGGCAGATGCTCTTGCTACGCTTGCTTCAATGATTATGGTGAGACTCTGGAATAAGGTTCCCAATATCATTGTGATGCGCTTGGGTAGACCAGCTCATGTATTTGCAGTAGAAGAAGTGAAAGATGATAAGCCATGGTATTATGATATCAAGTGTTTTCTTCAGAGTCAGATTTACCCGCCTGGGGCATCTGTTAAGGATAGAAAGACTTTGAGGAGATTATCTGGCAGTTTCTACCTCAATGGCGATGTGCTTTATAAGAGAAATTTTGACATGGTTCTGCTCAGATGCATGGATAGTCACGAAGCAGACCTGTTGATGACCGAAGTCCATGAGGGTTCATTTGGTACTCATTCCAATGGACATGCCATGGCTAAGAAGATTTGAGAGCAGGCTTTTATTGGTTGATAGTGGAGTCTGACTGCTGCAAGTATGTGAAGAAATGCCATAAGTGTCAGATTTATGCGGATAAGATTCATATTCCCCTGACACTTCTAAATATGATTTCACCACCATTGCCTTTCTCCATGTGGGGAATTGACATGATTGGCATGATAGAGCTGAAGGCGTCCAACGGTCACAGATTTATTCTTGTAGCAATTGATTGCTTCACCAAGTGGGTTGAAGCGACATCATATGCGAATGTGACCAGGCAGGTGGTTGTGAAGTTTATCAAAAATCAACTCATATGCTGTTATGGTGTGCCAGACAAGATCATTACTGATAATGGATCTAACTTGAACAACAAGATGATGAAAGAGTTGTGTAGTGAGTTCAAGATAGCACATCATAATTCTTCTCCTTATAGACCCCAGATGAATGGGCCTGTTGAAGCTGCTAATAAGAATATCAAGAAGATTATCCAGAAGATGGTTGTTACATACAAAGATTGGCATGAGATGCTGCCATTTGCTTTGCATGGCTATCGTACATCCGTCCGCACTTCAACAGGGGCAACCCCTTTCTCTCTTGTTTATGACATGGAGGTTGTGCTCCCATTAGAGATGGAGATCCCATTAATCAGAGTCTTGATGGAAGCCAAGTTGACTGAGGCTGAATGGGTTCAGAGTCGTTATGACTAGTTGAACTTAATAGAAGAGAAGAGATTGACTGCCATGTGCCATGGTCAGTTATATCAGCAAAGGATGAAGAAAGCCTTTGATAAGAAGGTTAAGCCTCGTGTATTCCGAGAAGGTGACCTCATGCTCAAGAAAGTCTTGTCTTTTGCGCCCGATTCCAGGGGCAAGTGGACTCCAAACTATGAAGGTCCATATGTTGTTAAGAGAGCCTTTTCAGGCGGTGCTTCGATACTTACAACTATGGATGGGGAGGATTTCACTCGTCCTGTAAATTCAGATGCAGTTAAGAAATACTTCGCCTAAAAGAAAAACAGAATAGCTCGCTAAGTTGAAAACCCAAAAGGGCGGCTTAGGCAAAAATGAGCGTCTCGGTGGATTTAAAACCTGAAAGGGCGATCCAGGCAAAAGTTAGAGACGTAAAAAAATGAATATATGTATCCCGCTAGATTGAGTACCTCACCTTGTGGAAAGTTATGCCCCACCAAATCCCTAGAGAGTCTGGAGTTTGGTCTAAGTTTTCTAGCTCCCCGGTGAGGTTAGATTTAGCATTTGTGTTATCAATTATATGGTTGTCATCCCTTGTGTGGATTGACCTAAAATCCCTTATAAATTGATAAATTGACATGCTATCCTTTCGAGGAAGTTGGTCTTCCCTCATTGGATTTCTCCCGCACAGTGAGTAGGAAATCCCCAACATGAGTGGAATTCTTAACATTTTGCTTGTAGCTTATCCCCTGTGGACTCGCCTACATTAATCTCCAGCAGGATTGGCTTTGTTCATCCTTAGCAGGGTTGATCCCATTTAACTTCCCAGTACGGTCGTCAGCAGTGTTTCCCCAGTGGAGTTGTCTGATCAGAGCCTGTTTGTTATTTCCTCCTGAGCAGAGCGGGTGTTGAAAATGTTTATTTTCTATGCCCAACGGAGCGGTGTTCCTCTTCTCCTCGACAAAGATTGTTTCTCCAGCAGTGCAAGGAAATTTGTAGGTTTTGGAACTTTTGATTGGTGGACATTCCCCATAGCTTTGGTGACTGATCTTATCCTTGTCTCTGCGTACTGTTAAAAGATCCCCAGCTTTGGTGATTGTGATCCCTTGTTTATTCCCAACAATAGTCTTTGATCCTCGGTGACCCTGTTTGTTCCCCTAGCAGTGATCTTTGTCCCTGGCAATGACTATTTGATTCTCAGCATTGGCTTGGTTCCCCTGCAGAGATCATTGATTCCTGGTATCTATTGTCCCCATCAGATTGGGAGTTTCCCCTGTGGGCCTGGCTTTCTCTTTTAAGACGTAGTACCGGATGTTTGTCCATTGATTCATGGACCTGTTTGTGTTAGATATGTCTGTTTGTCACCATTAATCATACATAAACCATGCATATACATGCATAATTATAACATTCAGATATTCATGTAGCATTCTTTGCCATATATCTTTATTTGTTGTCTCCTGCTATTTGGTGATATATATTTCCCCAAGCAGATGTTTGTATCTGATCTCTCCATATAGAGTCAGCCTCATAGGCAGAAAGTGTATACCCCCTTTCTTCCACATTCCCCACTAAGTTATGTCCTCGTGGATGATTGTTATTTCAGTTCCCGCCCAAAACATGTACTGGGATGGAATTACTCCCCTGAGTTATATCCTCATAGGGTTGAGTCTTGTTTCATTGTGTCTCTCTAGTTCGATCCTAGATTGACTACTCTTGTTATTTCCCTTTGCGCTTCCCCGTAGTTTAGATGAATGATTGCTCAGTAACCAGTAATTGTCCATCTTTCCCCCAGCGGAATCTCTGGCCTTCTACCCAGTAATCGCTAGTTGTAAGTCCTATTTCTGTGGTTTTCTACCCTCATACCGGTAGCTGTAAACCCCATTTTTATACTCTTGCAGAGTTAACCTTGATTTTGTTCATCCTAACCTATGGCGGTTGCTCTTCTATGGTTTTCTACCCAGTGACCGGTAAATGTAATCCCCTCTTCATTGGTTATCTTTATCCAATATTCGGTATTGATATTCCTTCATCCTTTTGAGTATATCCCCCAGTAACCGGTGATATATCTCTTGGATAATTGCTCTGATAAAGCAACTCATCCCCATCGAGTCATCTTTCATTTACCCTTTTTGTTGGTAATGATCGTTTCTCTCCCGATTGGTCATCATTTTATACCCAATATTCGGTATCCCGATATCCTTTATTTTTCGGTCGATTTATCCTTTGTTAACCCAATAACTAGTTGTGGATAATCTTCCATGCGAGTATATTATCTATGTTCTGACGGTAATATATAATATATCTCATGCACTCTTCAGTCGAAGTCTTTTTCTTCCCCAGTCGAGTAAGATTCGTATTTCCTTATGGAATTGAATGCCTATCCTGTAATTGAGTTTGCTTCTTCAGCCCTCCTTTCGGATGATGAGTGTTTCGGAAATATTCCGGTTGGTCACCTATTATATGCCCAGTAACCGGCATCCCTGGTGTTCCTTCCCTTCTGCTCCCTATTATGACTTTGGTCCCCTGTGGAGTCAGATTTCCTGAGTTGAATTATGCCTTTTTAGGTATTCCTCAGATGTTTTGAATGATTGATATATCTCACCCTTATACCGGTCTTATATATTCATTCTCCCCGAGCATGTTTTTCTCTCGCCTTTATACCGGTGTTTTGATCACATGTCTCTTTGAGATTATTACCCAGTAACCGGTAATACCTCATTTTGTTGTTTCCGCATCTGAGTCCTCTTTGGACATTCCCCATTGGAGTCCTTTAGAGGATTTTATCTTGGGGTCCTCTTTGTGGATAGTTTTGCTGTATTGGCATATTCCCCAGTACATGCATCTTTGTGTCAGCTCGAGTCTTTCCATTGATTTATTTTCATGGAATCCCTCTCGTGTCTCTCAGCAAGTTTTAAGTCGTGACCTGCTCACGTATTTTATTCCTTTTACTCCCCAGAGTCTCTGTCCCATTTATAAGTGTATTACTCATATGGATTTTCAATTTCTCCAGATTTCTTTTCCTTTCTGGACACATATCCCCACAGAGTATTAACCTTTTTCATACTTACATTTGCATAATGAGGTCTCTTAGGGACCAAAATTTGTCTTATTAAGATTTAAGCCCATTCTACCTCGTCGAGACGAAGATTTTAACCTTCATATCTTCGGCTAGAATGACCTTAAATAGGGGCATCTGTAAGACCCTAATTTTGACCATAAGATCCCTCATGGCATCATATCGTTGCATTTTGCATCTTGCCTCAAGGATCATAGCATCTTGGCTCCTTACCTTTTGGTGGGAACTTGTGTGAGTTGGTTTGAGATCACCAAGCATGCTTGAATTGTATATTATTGCTTTTCTTATGTTGTTTACTAACCAAAAGCACAAAAATATGTCACTAACATCTTAGATGGTCCCTATACTCATTGATTTGGCCAGGTGAAAGTGAAAGCAAGAATGACAATGGTTCCCAAAGCTCTAAATCATCATATATGCCTCCCAATTATCTCAACTTGTCAATTTTATCAAAGCAAACCAAAGGGCTTGAGGATTGTTTCCCAAGGAAACCCTAATTCAACTTTTCATCAACTGTGCCTTGCTCATGAAGCAACCTCAACCCATGATAAAATACAATCAAGTTAAGTTCTTTCATTCATAATTTCATGCATATTTGAGCTTTATTGAGTATCCTCAATCATCAATTCATCAAGATTTGAGGTTTGGACTTGAGAAGTTGATCAATCAATTCATCTGACTATTTTGAAATACACTGAGACCTAACTTTTATTGTGCTTGTTAAATGGAGATGACCCCAAGAGAAAAAATGTTCTTATTAACCATATAAAAAACTTTCATGTTCATAAAAATTTTATTTGAAGCTTGTAAGGTCATCATCCATTTCTAAATATTATAGGTCATTTTAACTAAAACCCTAATTTTGGGTCAACTTCCCAAGGACCTGACTCACTCATTTTTTATGATTTTTAGGTGGTATCAAATGAATTGGAAAGTTTAAAATGTCTAATTCATTTGTTATGTTGAACAAATTTTCATAATCCTAAAATAACTACATGTGATAATGGAAAACATTATAGGTCACTTTGGACGAAAGGCATCGAAATGTGAAAAAGTCCAACTTCAAGTGCCCATAACTTTCTCATCAAAAATCCAAATGATGAAAAATTCGAGTCCAAATTTATTGTCTTGAAAAGTTCTACAACGTTTATGTTGAAGATTTTTCCATTTTAAGCTTTCATCATTGAAACATAAGGGCTTGAAGTTGGTCCATTTTGGAAATTTCACATGCACATGTTTTGCACCTTGAACTTTATGACCAATTTTCACTAATTTACCAATTCCAAGTGAAGTTTTGTTCAACATAACAATTGATCCTCGTGTCAATACCTTTCCAACCATTACCCACAAGGTCATTTTTTATTTTTGGAAGAGGCATTTTCGAAGAGGGGAAACTTTTGGTGCAATTATGGAAACTTGATTCAAACTTCATGCACAATTTACCTACCTCACATCTACACGTCCATTTCAGATCAAAATGACTTAAGCTTGCCAAACCAATAGGATTAGGGCCCTCCATGCGCCTGTACAGGCCCATGCATGGAGGCCCTTATCATTCATGCACACATAATTCTCATGCTTGCCTTTGCCATTTGCTATAAATAAGCATGCTCAACTTCACTATTCTCCAACCTGAAGGCACCTGATATGCTGCAAAATTGAATCCATAACCTCACATAAAGGAATTTCTCTCTTTCACTTTCAATTTTCAGATCCTAATTTCAACCTCCTGGGTTGTTCTTTGGAATCCAATTCCTTAGCCTCATCTCCTTTCCATCTCAAGAGTGGACTGCAATCAAGAGCTGTGAAGAATTGTGCTCCATAGATCTACATTTCAGAGGTGGATGTTCAAACTTTTCTTCTTCGAAACTCACTGATTATTGCTTCTTTCTTGTGTTTCTTAGCTTGGCTGAAGTCCTCTCGTCAGAGGCATTTGAATTGTGCTTTTAATTTTGCAAAATCATCAAGTTCAGTTTGAACTCCATCATTTTCCTCTTCTGATTTCTCTTACTATGGAGATCTAGAAGGAAAACTAATGGTACAGGGGTGATGTACATCACCCCAGCTTTCCAATGACATGAGGATCGCTTCATTTTGTTAAGATTTTTTATCTGCAACATAGGCCGGAATCTCCTTGCACGCTGAAGAAGACGGTGGTGTACACCACCATCCGTTTTCCAGTTTCGATCCAGACCGTTGATGATGATTTCCAGATTGAATCAGGGCTCTTGGATCTTATGACTTTATTTAATAGTTTGTGTTGCTCAGTTGACTATGGTCTTTGGTGCGCGCGCATGTCACAGCCCTTGTATGTGCCAGCTTAATTAATGAGACTGGATCCAACGCGCCACATATTTTCCCATTTTTCATTTTTCTGATTTTTATTTCTTTTATTTCATTTTATTTCAAAAAATTATAACTCTTTCATTTTAATTCCAAAAAATATGGGACCAATTGCATTATTTCCCTTTTAATTTCTAATTTCTAAAAATGATTTTTAATATTTTTTATTCTATCATTTGATATTTTTTGTGAATTTTCTCTTTTCTGGTTATTTTTAATTCATTTTAAATAGTTTCTGATATTGAAAAAATACAAAAATATTTTCTTAACCTCTTTGAATGATGATAGATCTATCAAAAATATTCTCATCAATTTATTAAATTGATTTGAGATTTATTTGAGATTTTAGTTTAATTAGGTTATTTTTTATTCATTTTTAATTGATTAAAAATAGTTTCTGGTTTCTATAAATGCTAATTTTTTTTATCAAAACCTTGTTTGACCTTGTTTAACTTAGGATGATCCATTTGGACTTTGCAAAGTTGATTTGAAATGGATTTGAAGTTTGACCTTAAATTGTTTATTTTAATTCAAGTATTATTTTAATTTTGAAAAATACCAAAAATATTTTATTTGTTTCTTGACTTCTAAGTTTCATTTTGCTTCTGTTTACTAGTGTTTGACTTTGATTCTAATCATCTTTGGTCAATGCACTTTACTTACTTCATTTGAATTCTATTAATGTACATTCTTATTCATCTTCTTCTTCATCTTTTTTCTTTTTGATCAATGAGTTAAAGATTGGTGGTTAGCCTTAATGTATAGGAGGTTTAACCTTCCTTGATTCAAATCTAATTCATCTTGATCAAAGATCAAATGAATAGCTTTGCATTAAAGATAGGTTGCTTCTTTATCAAGCAAAAGACCTAAATCAATACAAGATCATTCTCATTTTCTTTTGGCATGGCAAGTTGTAGGAGCTTGGCTTACTAGTCAAGGTCTCTAACTTGTGTTTGTTGCCTATATTTTTATTGATCGGCCTCAGATAGTTGTGACTACTACATTAGTCCACTTACGATTGCTTAACATAGCGCTAAATTGCACTATGGCACACTAACTCTAACTGTTGACCATTTACTTTCAATTCTTGCAATTTACTTTATGCAATTTAGTATTCTTGTACATATTATTCATTTTCTTTTGCCCTTTGCTCATTTGAGCTCATGTTTATGTTAATGCAATTTGCCTTTTGCTCTCTTGAGCATATAATTGTGTATATACTATTGTGCTGGTGTTTTGTTTTGATTTTTGTGAACCAAATGCAAATGGACAAAAGGACTTAGACTTTAGGACTTTCCCTATTCAAAATGGAGTCAAAGAGCAACTAGGCCTCACACCTTTAGAGTGCTATAAATGTCAAAGAGCAACTAGGCCTCATGCCTTTAGAATGCTTAATCTTGAATATGAACTTGAAAGGATCGTAATTTCTAAACTCACTCTTGTCCATTCTTTGTTTTCATTATGGAACTTTTTGATATGTGTGTTCTTGTGATAGGGATCCCAAACATTGAGCCAAATTGAAGAACCATTGTCATGAGCATCCAAAGTGAGAGATACAAAAGCCATTGGAAGATTCCTAGGAGCGTGTTTGATTATGTGATTGATTGCTTGAGTTACTTGCTTATTTGCTTGCTTATTCCAAAGGATGGGAGCTACTTGGATCATCACTATGATCTCAAGAAGGGAACTCCATTTGTGGTTTTATTTCTCTTCCTTCATCTTTGTATGTTTAGGACCTTAGCCATTCTTCTTCTTCCCTCCACTCTAACCCAAGCCAAAACTTTTGTGCAAACATTAACATTTGTTTTCAACATTAGAAACCTAAGCACTATGCTTTTGATTTTCCAAACATTTTTTCATAACACTTATTTTGAATTGAATCCTTAAGTCAACTTTGACCATACTTTGTAAATACTTTTCATTGGTAAATACAACTCACTTAATTGTTTTGTGGTTTCAATGGCCACTTCTTGCCAAAGCTTTTTCATAACCCTTAGCTATTAGGTTTGAGTTATCCTTGAGGTTGATATAATACTCACCTATATCCTTAGTGATGGACAATGAGTCTTCCATGTTTATTATAGGGTTAACCCCTCACTAGCATGTTGAAGCTATCCTCACATGGTGGATTTGTGGTTTTAGGTTGAGTTTTCTCCCTTGGATAACAAAAGACCTTAAGGCTTTTGGACCAGTCAATTCACCAACTTGTTTCGAAATTTTTACCCCGAACTACGAGGTTTTGATCCTAATCTTTTTCTAAGATGGTACGTAGGCAATGGGTTTATCCATTCAAACACAAAATTGTAAATAATTTGTACATTCTTCTCTCATCTTCCCAATCATGTTTGCACAAATAATTTTTCACAAATACCAACCTACCTTGCAACAAATTGTGAAAAGGGCTCCCTAGGAGTACCTAGGATGTTTTGGGTGCTTAAAACCTTCCCATTGCATAACCAACCCCCTTACCCCGATCTCAGACATTTTTAGTAGTTTTTGATTTGATAAAACTTCTAGGTTTTTGTTTGCTTTCTAACCTTTCCTTTGGATAAATAGAAGTGCGGTGGCGATTCGAATTGTATGATTTACTTTTTATTTAGTCAATAAATCTAAAGGTAATGAATACCTCGCTACAGATGTATGGTCTGAGTCCTGCATAAATGGTCAGAGTCCTGCACACAAAAAAATATCGTTAGAGTACCATTTTTGTTTCATCCTTTGTTATCATCAAAATCTTAGAGATATATTGTAGAACCAACTTTGTTCTTTACAGGGACCCTTTATGATACAAAAAGTATTTCCGCATGGAGCCGTTGAACTAAGAAATCCCGCAAACGGAGACACGTTCGAGGTGAATGGGTAGAGAGTGAAATCGTACCTACAAGACCAGGAGGGCGGTCTAATAGACAAAATTCGTCTCACCTAAAAAGATGGAGGACCGTCGAGTCATGCGATGTTAAACGCGACGCTTCATGGGAGGCAACCCACGCAATTTAAATCTAATCTGTCATATATGTTTGTAGGTTTACATAGGAGTTCTACAAGGAGGGAACATCACTTCAACAAATGTCTAAGTCATGAAATAGGATAATCAACATGGTCAGAGGTACCAGAGGTTGAACAGGAGAAAAATTCAAAAAACAACCAAAAGGGCAGCCTGACACGGCCACCCGCTTCAGCTAAGACGGGCCACGTCAGGAGAGGGAAAAATCAGGCTAAGGATGTGAAATACAGTGGCCTGACACGGCCACCCGTGTCAGCTGACACGGGTCGTGTTAGGAGCACTGAAAGGGAAAGGAAAAAGTTTATCAACAGTGACGTGACACGGGCGGCCGTGTCAGTTGACATGGGCCGTGTCAGCTGACACGAGCCGTGTCAGGAGCACTGAAGGAAATGGTAAATGTATGGTGATGGACAGTAGCCTGACACGGCCACCCGTGTCAGGCAGACGAAGTTTTTGAAAAATCTTTGAAATTCCAATTTTTGCAGTGGGCCCTACCTATTTACTCCACCTTAACCACACTTTACCCCATTTACCTTATCATTATCATAATTTTTTTATTACATTCTTATCATTCTCTCTCATCATTATCATCATTCTCACTCTCCTTCTCTCTAAACCTCACAAACCCCATTAAACCTCACAAACCCCATTACCTAAAAGCTTCTATAACCACCACTTCCACTCTCCTACTGCAAAAATACCCTTCACAAATATTACTCCCCTTCCTAACCACGGTTTCGGAATTTTATAACTCCCTATTTCAAAACATTTCTATTTTTATAGGTCCAAAATGCCCCAGAGGAGAATTCTCACCGGAAAGCAACAGCTTGCGGATATGGCAAGGTCACGGAAGGGATCAAGCCGGAACCCAAATCCACACAACATTGTGTTTGACAATCCAGAACGAGAAAAGAGGTATTAAATTCACCAGAAACGGAAACTCACACCGACAAGGTACATGTGTGAGCATACTCTAATCGCACTAGGGATCAAAATTGAGGTATACAGGATGTTCCATATATTAGGAATGCTAGAGTTCATGAGAGGTGGATAGACACGACCAGGTATTATTTCGGCACTATGCGTTTCCGCTTGTTTAATTATTATCATGAATTCTCGGTTGAGGAATTGGCAGGGATACTCCGACTCCCTCTGTACAGACCAAAAGCGGTCCCAGATGGGTTCTCACCTAAGGATTTCTGGATTGCCATCACCGAGAGGACGAATTACACCTCCAAAGGTGCTAAGGCCTCTGGCATCCAAAATCCATGTTTCTGGTATGCTCATAAGAGTTTGGCCTACACCCTGTTTGGAAGAGGCGAAAGCACAGGGGTAGCTACTCAGAGAGAGCTATTTTTTGTGTACTCGATGGCACATAACAATGCCATCAATGTAGCTACCTTTGCAGCTGACTATCTGGGCAGAGTTGGTCGAGCAGACTCCAGAGGCATCTTCGTGGGTGGCATGATCACCCAAATAGCTGAGCATTTTTGGTATCAAGTTGTGTTACTCGAAGACACGCCAATTATAGGTAAGACCAAAATTGACATGTCCGCTCCAATTCAACAAGGTATGATTGTTGTTGCTCCTACTTACTATTTTGTGCTTATCCATAAGAGGTTTATTATAGCTCTGCTGAATCCGGACAAAGTTGATATTACTGATTGTGCCAACTGGTTATATGTGAGCACTGACCCCGACGCGGAGGAAGACCATGACACTGACCATTTTACTACAAATGAGCATTTTGTAGATGACCAGGTGGATGCCACGGAGGCAGAAGAAGAGGAACCCCAAGCACCTCAGAAATAGTTTGTACCACCACATCAGGAACATACCCAGCAAGAGGCAAGTTCCTCTTCCTGGTCCACTGACCAATGGACCTGGGTACAAACCGAAATAGTTGACTTAAGGATGGAACAACAATGACAAGGCATTGCACAAGCCCGACAGGGGGCAATATTGGATGAGATGAGCAACATGATGCGGCAGTTGATGTTGCATTTTCCACAACCACCTCCTCAGTAGGGTACTGCGAGTGTCCTCCTTCGCTCTTGTTTGCAAACATTGAAGCCAACGTTTAGTTCAAGTGTGGGGGCGATTTTATGCCTTTTAGTGTTATATTTAGTATTTTGTTATTTTTCAGTATGATGTTATTTTACTTTATTACATTCTAGATTTGGTTTTTCTGTTTGAAGGTACATTATACTGCGAGTGTTTCAAGTTTGTGGTGATATTTTGGAAATAGTAATGATCACGAGTGGGAGTGGATGAAAGGATCACGCCACTTACCATGGCTTATTGTGAAGGATCTCCCCAGGAAGTTGACACTGCTGAAAAAGAAAGATCGCACGCAACGTATACAGCTTAACCAACATAAGTGTCATGTACATTCAGAAGTAAGGAAGAAGTCGCACCAGGCTAAAGAGTATTGTGGATACTGTCAAAGCTTAACCAAACACATTGATCATCATGAGCGATATTCAGGTTTGTCTTTATCACTCTAAATTTGCATAGACTCTCTGGGACTGTCACTGCAGGATTACACACAATGAGGCATGTTGTTTGAAATTAACCCTGAGCCTTTCTAGCCATCCTAAATGATTATATCCCTTGTAAACCCCATTTGAGCCTGTATCCATTTGTTTGTTTAAACCCCATAAATGTAGCCCTTGGCCAAAACACTTCCTTATCCTGTTCAGAGTCATGTTGAAAAGCTAAGTTTGGGGTGCAAACCCCAAAGAGTTCCAAACGTCCAAGAAAGTGCGAAAACAAAAAGAGAAAAAAGGTGAAATAGGAAATCATCGAGAGAAAAGGAAAAAGAATTATTATAAATAAACTCGAAGATTCAAAAGAAGCACGAAAAAGGGCACTCGGTTGAAAAATAGAAAAAAAAAAGAGAAAACCGAGCGAAAAAACAAAAGAAACCAACATAGTAGGTATCATCGACTCTGAACCAAAAACCACTTGTTTCCCATTTTTGTTTGAATATCCACTCCCTAACCCAAGCCAACTTACAACCCGAAAGACCTCAAAAGTGTGTGTGTTGTATGTAGGTGATATGATAAGAGAGACTATTCAAACTTGCGAGTTGATATTGCATATTCTGAATTATGAGTGAAAACACTTAACCTCGAGAGAATTGGTGAGAATGTGATATAAGATGACAGGTGAAACGGTGCTTTGAAGTGGAAGTGCGATTGAAAACTAACAAGGAAAAAGCTGGACTTATGGAAGGAAGAGGAATGATGTTAGCGAATGATCTCAGCAGTGTTAGGAAACAAGAATCATGGGGAGTGACACGCAGTATTCTCTTAAACATTACTTGAGGACAAGAGATGAGCTAAGTTTGGGGTTGTGATCAGTCACCATTTGCATTAAGTTTTCGTTATTGACACTACGCCAAATAAGGGAAAAGAGGGCGCTTTTTTTGGCCTATAACAGCGCTTTACAGCGCCCTCTAATCTGGCGCTGGCATAGGTAAAGACAACGCTTTTTTACCTCTAAAGTGGAAACTTTTAAGGGTTTAGAGGGCGCTTTTACTGGAAAGCGCCCTCTAAAGTGGAAACTTTTAAGGGTTTAGAGGGCGCTTTTACTGGGAAGCGCCCTCTAAAGTGGAAATTTAAAGGGTTTAAAGGGCGCTTATTTTGGAAAGTGCCCTCTAAAGTGGGTGGTTATTTAAATTTTTTTTTTAAAAAGCGCTATATTTTTTTTTTATTTTAGACAACCTGTATATTGAAGCAGTACACCTAAAACTGTATAATTTGAAGCCCTTTTTCACACATTGCATTCAACAAGCCTTACATGCAACAATCCATACATATACAACAATCCACTGATATATAATCGTTTAACTTCTAAAGATTCTAAATATACAACCAATTCATAACTTAAAAAGAAATAAAACTAAGTAGCAAAAGCATCTCTGAGATGTATGTTTTTTTTGCTAGCCGCAGTCTTCTTAGCAACAACCTCTTTTTGTTCAATATCAATAGCATGAACCTAAAATATCATAAAATTAGTTAGGTGAAGTATAAGATCAAGAATTAACATTTTCTATGCATAAATATCATATAATTGTGTTTATACCTTTTTTTTTTATGCAACTGACTCGATTTGCTGTAATAAAAGCCATTTTACCTGTAATAAAGAAAACAATTAAAATCATTTGACCTGTACCTTTTTCACTAAGTTCTCTTTCTTTTCTTGGTTGGAATATGTTCTACATGTCTCTTAACAACACGGACGGTTGGATTGATCCAAATACCCTCATTATGATCATTTCTAATATATGAATCATTTGATATAATATTCTCATCTTGATCATTTCTGGTAAACGATTGAATCTCAACATCAATATCACCTTGATCTCCAGTGTTTTCATCAATTACTTTGTTGGAAAAAAGAACTATAGACCATTTCGTACTTTTCGGATCATTGACATAGAACACTTGTCTAGCTTGAGAGGCTAGAATAAAAGACTCATCTTTGTATCCCACCCTATTAAGATCCACTTGCAAAAATCCTGACTTATCCATTCGAATGTCGTTATTATTTTCAACCCACTTGCAACCAAATATAGGAATCTGAAACTTCTCATAATCAAACACCCAAATGCGCTCGATAACACCAAAATATGACAGATTTGCAAATTTGGGGTTTAAGTCCTTCACACTTGATATGTGCATTGCTTCAGCTACCACGGTGACACCACTATTCTGCATAGTACTTTTATCACCTTGTTCTTATGTATAAAATGTGTATCCATTAATCGCGTATGCGCTATAAGAAAAAACATGGAAACTTGGACCATATGCTAAGCATCTCAACCTTTTTGTTATTGAAGCGGGATCTGAATAATACTTTGAATAAATATGATCCTTAAACCAAGGTATAAAACATCGATTCTGCTCTTGTACTATCCAATTTTCATTTCTATTGGGATTTAAACCTCGGAGAACATCCTTGTGAATTTCAACATACGGCTCAACCTCATTCTCATTGTGCAGAACATACAAATGCACTTGATCCCGTTCGACCCTTGATACTGCCACGATTTTATTTCCAATTAGATTTTTTCCTTCTTTCTTTTCGACAAGCTGAGACTTGGGGAGTCCGATTGACTGAACATTAGACAAATATTCAGTACAAAACTCAATCGCTTCTTCAACAATGTATCTTTCAACCATAGAACCTTCTGGTCGACTTCGGTTCTTCACGTACCCTTTTAATATTTTCATATAACGTTCAACAGGGTACATCCATCTCATATAAGCTGGTCCACACAATTGTGTCTCTTTCACAAGATGAACAACTAGATGTACCATTATGTCAAAAAATGATGGAGGAAAAAACATTTCAAGCTCACACAAAGTAATAACGATTTCTTTTTGCAACATTGGTAAGATCGCAGGATCGATCACCTTACTGCAAATTGACTTGAAGAAAGAACACAACTTAGTTATAGAGCTTCTTACTTTTTCTGGAAGAATAGAACGTATACCTATTGGGAGAAAATGTTCCATTATAACATGGCAATCATGGGTCTTTAAACTCTTTAACTTGAGGTCTTTCATAGACACAAGTCTTCTAATATCTGAAGAGTACCCTTCTGGAACTTTAACTTCACTTAGAAACTTACACAATGTTTTTTTCTCCTTTCTAGATAGAGTATAAGCAGCAGGCGGTAGATATGTTCGTTTTCCTTTCTTCAAGGGTCCTAATTCAGTTCTTATTCCCATCGCTATCAAGTCCTTTCTTGCCTTAAGGCCATACTTAAACTTTCCTTGTATACTGAGTAACGTGCCAATAACATTTTCAAATACATTTTTTTCAATATGCATAACAACCCAAAACCAAAACAATTTTGGTTTATTGAGTTAGTTTCTCAATATTTTCAGATATCTCTGACTTCAATAGCATGAGAATGTATGAATCATGCATTAAGCATTTGTGGTATGCACTAATTTGTAGCATAGTTATATATCATCATATAGTTTTTACAAAAGATAAACATTGACTAGAAAATATATATGTAGAATTGTATAATGGTCTAACTGAAAGCTAACAGAAGAATAGTCGACTCTAATTTACTCTATCAAATAACATCCATACCTAAACTTCTTAAGTTACTAGCTACGCTATGTATGCTAGAATAAATACACTCATAAGCTGCATAGTGTACCTTTGATTGGTAGAAGGTGTTTTAGATATTGCTGCCTCCTTTTTCTACATCGAGAAACAAATGGAACAGTTGGTGAAATTTAACCCATAATGCCTAGTCTCCATTGCTAGCATTGCAACACAATAATTATTGTTGAGAATACTTAATAAATGTATGAACCAAGAAAAATGAAACCAAAAATGAACAATAGCGAACGTCAGAAGAGAAACCAAGTAATATGAAGATTAGAAAAATACCTATGGTGTCAAAATCGAACAGCTAACAACGAATTAATAGAAGGAGGAAACGTCGTAGATCTAACAGAGGTGGAAGGAGAACGCCTTAGAAGTAGCGAAAATCATAGCAGTAAGAACCCTAACGTGAAAAAGAATGAAAATAACAGAGAGTGAAATAACAAAACGTGCAGTATATTATAATTTTAATATTTACTAAAGGGGACCTTAGAGGGCGCTTGTGGAAAAAAAGCGCCCTCTAAAGGGGGCCTAAGAGGGCGCTTATGAAAGCTCTCTTTAAGACTTTCCAAAAGCGCTTTATAAACTGGAAATGCACATGGACTTATAGAGCGCTTTTTTAAAAGCGCCCTCTAAGGGTAACCTTAGAGGGCGCTTTCTAAAAAGCGCCCTGTATTGTTGTCCCTCTATCTCCTCCTTATTTTTTTGCTTCACCTTAGAGGGCGCTTTATTACAAAAGCGCCCTCTAAAATGCGCTGTCTATTCCAGTTGTTCGCTCCTTATTTTTTCGCTTCACTTTAGAGTGCGCTTTTGTAATAAAGCACCCTCTAAGGTGCGCTGTCTATTCCAGTTTTTGGCGTAGTGTGATCCGACAAGAAATCGAGGATTTTGAAACACTGTGCAAGCATTTTTGATACTTTTCAAGGAAATTTTACTTTTGGTATAACATTTAAGCATTTCATTTCATCGTTATATTTTAATTCTATTTTCGTGATTTTATGCATGGGATAATTGTATTTTTGTCCGACATGTCCAGGTAGAAGAACCAGGAAACTTAGAGCGAGACAATGCGAGATTCTTACAAGCAAAGGAGTTAAAAAACCCCGGTACAGGAGGCCTACAACGGCCACCCGTGTCACCTGACACGGCACCCGTGTCACCTGACACGGCACCCGTGTCACCTGACACGGGCCGTGTCAAGCAAAGGAGGGTGTGGCAAGAAAGACAGTGGCTTGACACGGCCACCCGTGTCAGCTGACACGGGCCGTGTCAGGCATTAATCCCCCCCTGTCAAGAGGTCATGGGCGTGTCACCAATAACATTAGGCTGACACGGCCACCCGTGTCAACTGACACGGGCCGTGTCAGCCCAAGGCCAAAATTTCCCTTTTTCTCGGGCTTTTGTTTGTCGGGTTTTTCAGAGAGACTTTTGGACATGTCCACCTGCTGCTTGGAATTTTCATTATAAAAGAGAACCTTCTTCCTAAGGAAAAATCATCTTGGAACAAGGAAAAATACAATATTGTGAAGCAATCAAGTATTACAGAGAACAAGGAGTTTGGAGAGCTGAAGGTTTTCATGAGAGGGAGCGATTGAAGATTACTTATAATGTGTCATTTTTATTTTGCATTTGTTTTAAACAATATGAGCAGCTAAAGCCCCTAATTCTAGCGGGGTGTCTCTGATTTAGAATTGTAACGAATTTGAATTTACATTTGCATTTATAATATTATTTTTACGTAACCTTTTGATGTGTTTATTGCTTTCTCTTCCGGACCAATCGAGATTGATTTGTGGTTATCAATTAGGATGGACCGCCATTGATAAGGTTTTCATAAGGTTACTCTACAGTAGATATCACCTAGGACTAGGGATACCCTGTATGAACCAGAGTATTCTTGATATTATAAAGCTTAACTTCACCTTAATTGGAAATGGACCTAGAAAATAAGGTAGATTGATTAAAGGTTTTCTCACCAAGGACTTGGGAGAAAATACCCTTAAGAACCGGTAGTAATTGATATTTGTTGATGCAATAGTGACTCAAAGTTGTTACAGGGATAAATCATACACCTTCCCTAGCATTGTTCATTTTTCCCTGTAAACCTTTATTTTCATCCTTATTTGCTTTTACCTTTATTCTTATATTTTTACACCTAAAAACCAAATTAATACTTTTTTATTTAATTGGATTATAATTTAAACTCAATATTGACTTGTAGTCCTTGAGATCGACATTTGAGGAATTTCCCCATTATTACTATAAAAGGAAAAATAGTACACTTTCTATTTTCCCGATCAGTAATCATAAAAAACATAAATAAATAAAATATAATTTGTCCATTTGCATAAATTTGGTCACAATTCACTCCTCTAAAATAAAAATATCAAATCATTATGTAGGTTGGTTTCTAAACCCATTGAATACAATGATCATACTCCTTCGTCAAACTTTGAATTCCCTGTGTTTAAAGTCGAGGAAGGAAGTGATGAATAAATGTATGATGAATTGTCTCGTTTACTTGAGCACGAGGAAAAAGTCACTCAGCCATTTGAAGAGCAGATTGAGTTAGTCAACTTGGGTTCCGAAGATGATATGAAGGAAGGCAAGATTGGGTCTCGACTGTGTTCAGAAGTTAAGAAGGGGTTGATTGATCTTCTCCGAGAATATTCAAATGTTTTTGCTTGGTCCTTAGCAAGTTGACTTGCAAGCCCATTCACTTGGTAGAGGTTATGTTGGGATCAATAATGTCACACGAGTAGTCGTGGTTAGGCATTACTCTTTCCAATATAAGCCTTAGAAGCCAAGGACCTTAGTTTACCAAGCCCATCTTGGCCTATTTTTAGGATGTAGTCCGAAGATCGTTCAAATGTAAGATTTGATATGATTCTTATGTGATACTACACTCATAAGAGTCTCTCTTGAGAATATTTTTGGAATACAAGTAGTCGTTTATCCGATAATATCTGAAAGATGGGATGATGACTATGGGGACCTCTTGTAGAACATGATTGTCAGGCTTAACCATAGTACACTCCCTTTGGGTGGTTCTTAACCGAGACTCCATGCTCGTGACTTACAACAAACCCTTGATTCATGGTTGATCCGTTCTTGTATATCCTTAATATCAATGGAACTTGGGTGTTGATAAAGGTGTAAGCCATAATCCACCAAAATGGATAATTGATATTAAGGATAACTTGATCCATCCCATGACCTTTGCTTGGTGTGATTTTCTTGATCCTTGAGTGTGATTGTTGCATCCATGCATTCATGCATTCATATACATGCATATCATCAACAATGAGAAAAAAATTCAAGGAACTTAAGAGGTCTATTTGCAAATTTTCAGACATGGGTAGACAAAGAAGGAATACGAAGAAGTATAGTTTCAGACAACCCGACTTGAAAGAGTTAAAGAGTTTGACATCCTATGTATTAGACCCCTCGGAGTTCAAGGCTCGTCATGGAAAGCTTTTATCTATTCTTGCTACTCAGGTGGATGAAGGTTTGATGAGTGTATTGGTGCAATTCTATGATCCCTTGTACCGTTGCTTCACATTTCCGGATTTTCAGCTTTTGCCTACGCTTGAGGAGTATGCCTATCTAATGGGTATACCTATTCTAGATCAGTTGCCGTTGAGTGGCTTGGAGAGGGTTCCTACTTCTCAAGAGATTGTTGATCTGTTGCATATAGATGAATCTATTGTGGGTGCTTATATGACTACCAAAGGTGGAATTCAAGGTCTCCCTTCTGAGTTCCTCATTGCTCAAGCTACTTTGTATGGGAAGGCCATGAGTGAGGAAGCCTTTGAGGCCATATTTGTACTTCTCATCTATGGGCTAATGTTATTCCCCAACATCGACAAATTTGTGGAATGTGAACGCTATTAGGATTTTCTCTACTCTTGATCTCGTTCCTACTCTGTTGGGTGACACTTATTTCTCTTTGCATATGAGGAATGCAAAGGGTGGTGGTACCATTGTGTGTTGTTTGCCTCTGTTCTACAAGTGGTTTATTTCGCACTTGCCACAGACGGTCGCCTTCAAGGAGAACAAAGGATGTCTAGGGTGGTCTGTAGCGGGGTATTCGTTACCATTAGAGATATTGACTAAATCCAAGGTAAAACATACAAGTCGAGTCGCCACCGCACTTCTATTTATCCAAAGGAATGGTTAGAAAGCGAACAAAAACCTAATAGTTTTAACAAAAACTAGTAAAAGAAACAGAGATCTGGGTAAGGGGGTTGGTTATGCAATGGGAAGGTGTTAGGCACCCAAAACATCCTAGGTACTCCTAGGGAGCCCTTTTCATACTTGTTGTGAAGGTTGTTGTCTTGTGAAAATTTGTTTGTGCAGACATGATTGAAGAGATGAGAAGAGAATGTACAAGTTATTTACGTTTTGGTGTTTGGATGGGTAAACCCATTGCCTACGTACCATGTTATAAAAAGATTAGGATCAAAACCTCGTAGTTCGGGGTAAAAATCTCAAAAACAAGTTGGTGAATTGATTGGTCCAAAAGCCTTAAGGTCTTTTGTTATCAAAGGGAGAAAACTCAACCAAACCACAAATCCACCATGTGAGGATAGCTTCAACATGCTAGTGAGGGGTTAACCATATAATAAGCATGGAAGACTCATTGTCCATCACTAAGGATATAAGTGAGTATTACATATACCACAAAGATAACTCAAACCTAATAGCTAAAGGTTATGGAAAATTTGATTAAGAAAGTGGCCATTGGAACCACAAAAAGAAATTTGAATGGGTTATATTTACCAATTAGAAGTATATACAAAATGGTCAAAGTTGACTTAAAGATTCAATTCAAAATAAGTGTTATGAAAGGAAAGTTTGAAAATCAAAAGCATAAGGCTTAGGTTTCTAATCTTTGAAAACAATGGTTAAATGTTTGCACAAAAGGTTTTGGCTTGGGTTAGAGTGGAGAGAAGAAGAAGAAGAAGGGCTAAGTCCTAAGCTAAACAAAAGGTAAAGGATAAAGAAACAAAACCGCAATGGAGTTCCTCTCTTTAAATCATATTGATGATCCAAGTAGCTCCCATCCTTTGGAATAAGCAATCACACAAAGCATAAGCAATCAAACAAGTCTCTTAAGAGATCCTCAATGTATCTTGTATCTTTCACTTTGGATGAACATGGCAAGGGTCCTTCAATTATGCTCAAGTGGGAACCCCTAGCACAAGAACACACACATCATAAGCTCCATGAAGTAAATCAAGAATGGACAAGAGTGAGTTTAGAGGTTGGTCTTTCTAATCCATCTTCATCAATAAGGTCCATCTACTCCAATTTTGCATAAGGAAGGTGTCGCATTACGCGAAAAACCGGCGGGAAAACAAGAACAACAGAGCCGCCACCGTGCGTTATTTATCCCAAAAGAGGGAAAGGAAACGCTCGAAGTAAACCTGGAAAAAGCATGGTCTCGCGACCAAAGAGAATGGGATCGGGAGTCGGTTATGCGAAGGGAAGGTATTAGCACCCCTACGCATCCGTCGTACTCGACGGGATCCACGCACAATAGGAAGGGAAATGGTTGCTAAAACACTGCTCAAATAAACATCTATACAGGCTGAAAGAGACACAAGGAAACAAACAAGACTGACTCGGCAGGACATCGTATCCTGGGCCTACTTAGTCTATCAGGCATAGACATCAGAGTCAAAGTAGTTTGGACCGGGGAAACAACACATGCTCGCTAGGATATCGCATCCTATGCATACGTATCTCCTTTGGACGAAGGAGAATCAGAGCATTCGTAGCTCGGCTAACACGCACACAAACAGAAACAGGCAAAGGCAAACGTGGAGCCTGAATGCCAATCACTGGACTTACATCAGCATCCGAACCAAAACACACACAAGGAGGCAAACGTGGAGCCTGAATGCCAATCACTGGGCTTACATCAGCATCCGAACCAAAACACACACTGGAACCCGAACGCCACTCGATGGACTTACATCAGCTTCCAAGCACACAACAAGACACAGGAAGAAGAAGGGTCTCGATTGCAACTAGGGCAAGAGAAAGGAGAGGTCTCAATCGCAACGAGGGCGAGAGAAAAGAATTAGTGTTAGTCGTTAGTCAAACTCGACAAGACATCGCATCTCGTGCCTACGTATCTCATCTGGACATGAGAATCAGAGTTGCCGTAGTTCGGCTAAACTATTCCTGTTGGTTTGTGTTTTTTAAATGGACAACGTCACTACACAATCTACCTGATGCTCGACCTTTGGAGACTTACTCACCTGTAGTAGAAGGAGTGGACGTATCCTTAAGAGGGGATAATGTTTGTTTGTGTTTTAGGAAAGCTCAAGCAAAAAAGGAAGTCCTATACGAAGGAACCGTGCTACCTTAATTGACATGCAAACGAGACTACGCGGAGTCTAGCAAACCTAGGGGATACAATCACACCACACAAACATATACAGCATGAAATAAACACACCAACAAGGGGCTCAAACATCAGGGCTAGGCTTTAGTCGAGGGGTCATATCAACCTCAACAAACAAGCCTCTGTATCGGGGTCAGGTTAGCTCTTAACCTTGCCATTGTGGGGCTAAGGTGAAGCTGATGAAAGGTGATGAGGGGTGTGCCTCATTGCTTCTATCTCAAGTCAGAGAGAGCATCAGACAAGGGAGCGTGGGTCCAGAATGGGGGGACCCTTCTACGCTCAGGACATAGACTCGACTGTACAATGTACAAGATCTTGGGCTTGGATCTCAATGCTACAACCATGTAATGGGAGCAAGGAGAAGACTCACAGAATAGTGGGGGATAGATTGCTTATCCCTACCTTCCACCAATTGCCTCAAATGAGGACTTTCCCTGCTTAGGACAAATATAAACATACACAAGCATTGCCTCTTAAGGAGGACTTCAGACAGTTTTGCCCGGCCCGGTAACAGCCGGGTCTCCAGACTACATGAAGAAGAAAGTTCTATACCTCAATGCCAATTGCTTATAAGCAAAGCAATGCAAGTTCTTAAGAGAACTGAGCAACTAAGTGTACCTGTACAAAAGTCAAACAGAATCAGCATCCCATTCATGATCAGACAACAACAATAAGAATCAATAATGTACAATCAAACAACAATGTGCAAGGCACAAGGCTCAAAGCTCAAACATCCTACAAACCAAACACATTAGTTTATAGGCCAAGCAACACAATCCCAAATGTGAAACAATATCCTTAAGCCTTAACTCCTTAACCTGAAAAGCCACAATCACATTCAAATGTAAGTAACATGACCACTAGGACTAGCCTAGGGTCCAAAAGAAGGAAAAATCCTAAAACAGCAACCAATTCATGATCAAAGTCAAGCTATTTCAATAACAAAGGGATCCCAATTGGTCCCATATCCAAACTATGTACACATCTCATTTTATGCAACATGTAAGGCAAAGTGAGCAATGTTAAACCACATATGAGCAATCAGCAAGATCACATCACAAAAAATATCAAAACAACACAGTAAATTCCACAAAAATTATATCCTAAACAGAGGACATTCAACAAGCTACATGTCAAATTTCAAGTAATTTGGATTAGTGGAACTATGGGAATTAATTCAACATGTCTAAGCATGCAAAAACACAATCAAATGAAGCTACAAAATGTACATTAACTTCAATCCAATGGTAAACAGTGAGATTAAATGGGAAATGGATGGGACCAAAGCCAAATGAAAACTACACATGTCAGGAACTATTCTACCAAATTTCATGGTCATATCATTCATCATGCTCATTCTATGCACAAAGTAAGGCAAACTAGTTCATAGGAAGCACTAAGCCTACAAACAGAACTATTGCATTCAAATCCACACCAAAACAACCCCAAAAATTCTCAAATAATTTACACCTAAACAGGGGATATTCAAGGTCTACCATGTCAAATTTTAGCTCAAATGGGCAAATGGAATCACATCAATGAAAATCAACAAAAACAGACACAATTATAGGCTCCAAATCACAACATCAACACATGCTTCCACTTCAAAAATTCACAACTCAATGAAAACAAAAAAGAAATGGATGAGACCAAAACAGGGAGGTCCTAACATGTGTCTACTACATGCATATCAAATTTCATGATCATACAGTACAACATGAGCATTTCACATTGATTCTACCAACCTATGTCACATGGATTTGCAAATTCAACCACCAGAAATGAAAAATCATGATCAATTAGAAAACACAATGAACAATTCCACAAAAATTCACAAAGGAACCTAACATGTTAATGAACATCCATACCAAATTTCAATCAATTCTAACAAGGATAGGTCATGCTAAAAATCCAACAAATTGGCATCAAGAGGTGTGACACAAATTGTCACACCTAAGTTCAAAAATTTGTAACTCAATGACCAGGTATCAAAAACTCAAGAAATTTATATGGAAATAAGCATCAGCCAGTCAAGATTCATCACAAAAATTTTCAGCCATTTATCATACAATATGAGGATTTCATGATCAAATCATTCAAAGGTGTCAAATTATGCGCATGTGGAGGAAACCCTAGGTCAAATGAAAAATATTCCAAGCACAACTTTGACCAATAGGTCAAAAATCATCTACAGTCAACCACAAAGTCAACAAAATTATTTTCATATTTTTGCGATTTTTCTATGATTTTATATGATTTTTTAAAGGTATTAAAGTATTTTTTTGGATTTTTGAATTTATTGAATTAATTAATTAAATAAACTAGTAATGGCAATACTGTAATTTTGCGCGGGGGAGGGAAACTCCCAGTTTGAATTTTCAAACTGAAGTATGGATCTAGCGCATGATTCTCGTCGTCTTCCACATGAAGAAATTCCAGAAAATATGAAGAACACGCAAAACACCAAATCCACAATTCCTAACCAAAATGCACAATCTCATAGTCATTGGAACCGTTACAACACATAGATCATGAATCTCCACTCCAATCATCCTAACGACTCCTAAATCGTGCGAATCGATGAACTTAGGGTTCTAGATCTAAACTTCGAGTTAAGATTTCTAAGCCTACGATTGATCATTTTCAATTCCGAAACCAGCATGATAATCTACGTACTATGCACTACAACACGCACACCTTAATTTATCGAAAGCTTAAGATCGAAATCTGAACCAACCTGCAATGGCCGTGGTGATTTGGGGAGAGTTAGCGTGCGAATTGATGAAACAGCAGTAGAAGGATGAATGGTGAAGTGGATGCAGCTCGCGGTTTGGCTCGAATCTCTCTCTATCACGAGAAATCTTCAATCACCATTGATGAAGCTCCTTTGGACAGTGGATTTTGGCACGGCTATGGATGCTACCAGCTGCAAACAGATGAAGTAATAGACAATTGGAGATCGATGCAAAAAGAAGAATGCAAATTGATCAAGGTTTTGTGGAGATTTTTGGATTTTGGCTCTTGTGAGTTCTTGAAGATTCTTGGAGAAGATTTGTGATTTTGATCTGAAAATTTGGTGAATGAGAATTCTGTTACGTTTATGCAATCATTAAGCTTTTATATGGTAGCTTTAATCATGATTAACAAGCCCTTAATCCAAATTGGCATTGTAAGCAAATGTGCAATTCTCTTCAAAATGGCCAAAAATGCCCTTCCTTCAAAACAGTCCAAATTGCAGCTCAATTTTGGTTCCAACATGTCTAAAATGCCATATGCAATGTGTAGAAACAATTCTCACTTCAATTGGATGCCTACTTTGCAATTTCACCATGTGATGGAAAATGTCCAATTTATGCACTTTCATTCTTCAAGCCAAAACTCAAATTATGAGGCCTAGCCATGAAATGAGGATTCAAACACCCTCCAAATGCCATTCCTGAGGTGTTACAAAAGGTCCCATTCCAAAATTCCAAATATTTTGATATTTGGACAATTTTGCCCCTGATCCAATTTAACAGTCCAGTTGAAAAGTGACTTTTTGCATTGGCCATTTTTGGAAAAAACCAATGATGCACCCTTGAAGTACATGTCAAATGGAGTTTGTGCATATAAAGAACTTGCAATTTGGACAAACCATGTGGTAGTTATGGCCTCCTGATTACGGGTCTTTTCTGAAATTCATCTGATCATATTTTGCAAACCACACATTGGATTTTCAAGTTCTTGGACTTTTTGGAATGGTGAGAACAAGATCTTCAACTTTCATGTTGGACAAAATTCCATTTGAAGCTTGTATGATGAAGTTATCTTGAGGAGAAAAAGTTTCCATTTTGGGCAGCTGAAATTACAGGTCATCTGCTATTTTTGGAAACTTTCTGTCTGAGCTCAATTCCTTCAACCTTGGTCTTTGATATGCCAAATGAGACTTATATGGACATGAATGAAGCCTTTCAAACCATTTCCCACCTTCCAATCCATAAAATCGGGCACAGTTGACCACAGTTGACTTTCTAGGGTTTTTGGTTGACTGAACAATGACTGGTGACTTCTGAGCATCCAATCTTTGGCCAAACCACTTCAAAATGATCCTTGGACCATATGAGCTTGAAAAATCAACCCTAGGGCTTTGTCTTAATGAAAATGGCACTTGCTTGCCTGATTGACTGATTCTCCTGATCAGTTGGACTGATTCATCAACTGAGCTTGCACTTGGGCATATGGACAATGCAATGTTATGCAGTGGCCTATGTTATGTTATGACCTAATATGAAATGAAATGTACAAAATGGTAGGGTGCAAATTTGAGGTGCTACAGCTGCCCCTATTCAATCAACTGGGAACCCGAATGGATGAGAGCAACGGCTATCAGACTTCAGGGTAAACAGGGATTGAATAACAAGAACCGTAGAAATTTGCACACTGCTGGGACTTTTTTCTTGTTTTTGTTGTTTTTTTTTTCAGAGGTACAACCACATCCAGACATCGACACACGATGCATGGGGTCAGAAATCATCTCAACTAGATGCCAACGGACAACTAGGAAACACTCAACGTTTACCAAAACCAACGGAGAGGTAACTCAACTCTACTGGGGATAACCAGGAAAGGATACAACCATACGTCAGCGGACGTAATGGGAAAAACTCAACGTTTACCGAGACCAACGGAGAGGTAACCAATCATTAATGAATGACTGGAAGGATAGTGATACAACCATACGTCAGCGGACGAAATGGGAAAGACTCAACGTTTACCAAGACCAACGGAGAGGTAACCAATCATTAATGAATGACTGGAAGGATAGTGATACAACCATACGTCAGCGGACGTAATGGGAAAAACTCAACGTTTACCAAAACCAACGGAGAGGTGACCAGACATCATCGGATGAATGGGAAGAGAGATACAACCATACGTCAGCGGACGAAATGGGAAAAACTCAGCGTTTACCAAGACCAACGGAGAGGTAACCAGACATCATAGGATGAATGGGAAGACTCGACCAGACGTCATAGGACGAAAGGGAGAAGCTCGACGTTTATCGACACCAACGGAGAAGGAGAAAACTCAGCCAAGACGTCATAGGACGAAAAGGAGACTCAACGTTTATCGACACCAACGGAGAAGGAGGAAACTCAGCCAGACATCATAGGACGAAAGGGAGACTCAACGTTTATCGACACCAACGGAGAAGGAGAAAACTCAGCCAGACGTCATAGGACGAAAGGGAGACTCAACGTTTATCGACACCAACGGAGAAGGAGGAAACTCAGCCAGACGTCATAGGACGAAAGGGAGACTCAACGTTTATCGACACCAACGGAGAAGGAGGAAACTCAGCCAGACGTCATAGGACGAAAGGGAGACTCAACGTTTATCGACACCAACGGAGAAGGAGGAAACTCAGCCAGACGTCATAGGACGAAAGGGAGACTCAACGTTTATCGACACCAACGGAGAAGGAGGAAACTCAGCCAGACGTCATAGGACGAAAGGGAGACTCAACGTTTATCGACACCAACGGAGAAGGAGGAAACTCAGCCAGACGTCATAGGTCGAAAGGGAGAAGGAGAAAGCCACTTCACGAGGGAAAGGCACCACAACCGGAAATCGAATAGGACGTCTACTGAGAATTCTGGTTGGGAAGTCAACCAGACATTAATGAATGAATGGGAATAGGGTACACAATCAGACGTTCGCGGACGAATGAGAAAAACACAACGTTTATCGAAACCAACGGGGAGGTAGATCCACTTGGGGAAGGGTACAACTATACGCCATAGGACGAATAGGAAAAACTCGACGTTTATCGACACCAACGGAGAGGAGGAAACTCTGAGGGGAATCATATGGTATTACCAAATGATCTGTAGGGAATAAGCAACTAGACATCATCGGACGACTAGGAAAAACTCGACGTTTATCGACACCAACGGAGAGGAGAAATCTTCTGGGGACGACCCTGTGGGGAAAGATATCAACTATATGCCAACGGACGCATAGGAAAAACTCGACGTTTATCGACACCAACGGAGAGGAGTACTCTGAGGGGAATCATAAGGCATTACCAAATGATCTGTGGGGAATAAACAACTAGACGTCAGCGGACGGCTAGGAAAAACTCGACGTTTATCGACACCAACGGAGAGGAGGATTCTTCTGGGGAAGACCCTGTAGGGAAAGATATCAACTATACGCCAATGGACGCATAGGAAAAACTCGACGTTTATCGACACCAACGGAGAGGAGGATTCTTCACTAGGGAAGAGTGAGAACACAACCAAATTATCAGCGGATAATTGGGAAAAACTCGACGTTTATCGACACCAACGGAGAGGAGTAACTTCACTAGGGAAGGGACGACGTTACGAACATCGAAAGATGATGTTTACAGACACCAAAGAATACCAGACACTACGCATGACTGGGAAAGCACCGAAAGATGGTGTTTACCGACACCAAAGAAGACCAGACACTACGCATGACTGGGAAATCACCGAAAGATGGTGTTTACCGACACCAAAGAAATAACACACGCGGGTGCTAACGGGATACTGACATCTACAAGATGACAGGGCAAGGCTGAACACTTGCAGGGGATCTCACCGGGGAACAAGGTCACGACAGCGAGCAAACAGGAAGGAACACCAAGGATACCGGGTTGTAGGTATGAAACGGGTGACCGACCAAACGTGAATTGGTTTGTTGTCCAAAACACTCAACATCCTGAAGAGGGCTAGAAAAGCAAACTCGTTAAAAGATGGACATTCGATTCCACAAGGAATACGAATCTTAACCGACTAGGGAGGACGACTTCGACCCAAGAGCGCATGAGACATATTATCTATAGCCGTCGGAACGTAGATAACACACTCGCATGGAAGATTATCCATAACCGGGTTGGAGGTTGTTAAATGGATAAATCAACCGACATCATCCTGAAGAGAGCGAAAGCAAACTTGTTAAAGGATGGACATTCGATTCTGAACAAAGGAATACGAACCTTACTCTGCTGGAGAAAACAATCAAAGGACTGACCAGAGAGTGCATGAGACATATTATCTATAGCCGTCAGAACGTAGATAACACACTCGCATGGAAGATTATCCATAACCGGGTTGTAGGTTGTTAGATGGATAAACGACCGAAAAGAAAGGCATCGGGGTACCAGGAATAGGTATGCAAAGATGACCAATCAAAAGAGGATGAAGTTGCTAACTCGGAGCAAATATCCAAAAGAAAGGGGGAGACCCACTGGGGACAATACTGCTTGATCAAGGCGAGTATCCAGAGGGGAAAAGAATATCAATACCGCAAATTGGATACTGATAACTGCAAAGAGGGGATTACATCTACCGGTTTGTAGGCAGAAAACCACGGAAAAGTAACCGGTCATCGATAAGATGAGCACACAGGGTTAACTCCACCAAGGGGATGAAAGTGGGATTTTACAACTACCGATAATAGGTAGAAAACCACAAAGATAGGACTTACAACTACCGGTTTGTAGGTAGAAGCCAACCGACAGAATGAACCACAAAGGTTACCTCTGCTAGGGGATGAAAATGGGATTTTACAACTACCGGCTTGTAGGTAGAAAACCACGACGATAGGACTTACAGCTACCGGTTTGTAGGTAGAGGCCCACAAATTCCGCTGAGGATAAGATGAATGAGTACCGGTTAGTGAGCCACTATTCATTCATGCCCCAGGGCAACACAAGAGACAGCCACAAGGAAGCCAATTCAGGATCGATCCGGAAAGGCAGACTGGATCAAGACTCATCCTAATGAGGAAAGAACTCAATAGGGAAAACCCATCCCGAGGGGGAGGGAACGGAAACAACCTTCATCCACGAGGATCTAACTCAGTGGGGAGCGCAGAAAGAAATGGTAGACACTTTTCTGCTTAAGGGGTAGACTCTACATGGAGAGGTCAGACACACCCACATCTGCTAGGGGAATTGTACTGTTGGGGATACTCGCTCGACTAAGGAGTCGCTTGCTGAGAAAACACCAACCTCTCAACCATGCTGGGGAACCCAACTCTGAAGCCGATCCAATGGCGCGATGCTAAACTCTTTCCAACAACCCAATCTCGGCTGGTCACCATTGCCTAGGGCTAATGGACATGTTTGCAATGTTGATGCATGAGTTTTTTTTGTTTTACACAATGCCCCATGATCATGGAAATGCTATGCACTAATGATGCAATATGCTATGCTTGTCTAATATGATGAATGCATAAACACGCGTCTCCTCCAGAGACAACACTGAGGAACTCCAGGAACTGTGCTGAGGATCTCATTACCACGTCCATTTCCACCCTGCTGGGGAAAGGCAAACCTCGCTGGGGATGAACTCCATCGAACCCATACTGCTTGGAGATTACCCAGCTAGGGGAGGCAACCCATGCTTGTCTCTACTAGGGATGATTCTCCGAACCCGATCCGCTTGAGGACCTCTCTGAGGGAAAACCATCAACACAAACTCTACTGGGAAGACAGCTTCAGACTTGGAAAACAATCACAACTCCGCTGAGGATATGGTAACCTTTAGGCTTGCTGGGGAGGCACCGATCTCGAATCTGCTAGGGAGATGACACTCTCAAACCCATTGGGGAAATACGGCCTATCGGACACGGGCCGCCCTTCGATTCGTCGAACACTGGTGTTCATCATCCTACCACAGTGTTGACTTTCCACTTTTGAGAATTCTCAGAATCGCTTGGACTTTTCTGATTCATCCCACGAAGATCAAATTCCTGGGATTCATACAAACTTTCCAGTCTTCAGACTTTGAAGAGTCTTCTTGATTAACTCCTTCCAGGATCGTCGTCCTTCTTTCGTCGTCCTTTCACCGTTCGTCTATCCCTTGCCCCTGGTTGGACTCTGTGGGGATTTCTTTTTTCAACAGGCTTCATATCACTACTTGCCAGCGAATGAAGATATCTAACAGCACCTGCACAAGAGATTGTTAGATAAAAGCGTGCCCCAGGCGTGCCAACACTTCAACATCTTGGTCACTCAAACCTCCGAATAAGATTTCCAGATTTCAATCTTATAAGCATGCATCGGAAGGGACCTCCATGTTTCAAAATGCAAATATTCTTATCAAAATAAACGGATGTTTTCGTAATCAAAGCAGTAATGAAAACAAAAACAAAACTATTTGACTAAATACGCATTTTATTGACTGAAAGAATGGTGGCTCAGAATCGAGCAACACACAGGAAGCAAACCCTGGAAAGAGGTGATTGCGCACAAAGGAAAAAATCCATCCTATTGGCAATGCGGAACCGTGATATCATCGGGTTCCAACTCGGTTACACCTCATATGTCCTCAAGACTTTCCTCACTTTCGGCCTTCTGAACAAGACGCTTCCAATCGGTCTCTGTCGGAGACTAGCCGAGATGTCCTAACCAAAGCACAAACGGTCATGCTAGACGCAGTTGTTCGTTTCAATCCCTCTTTTGCCTGGACCGCCCTTTCGGGTTTCAGTCCACCGGGATACCCTTTTTTGCCCAAGTCGCCCTTGTGGGGTTTTCGACTTGCCGGGTGTACAGTTTTTTTTTTTATTATCCCTAACTTTTGCCCGAACCTTTTCTCTTTTTTTCCTTGGTTCGCCGGGATGCCCTTTTTTGCCTGGACTTTTCTTTTATTCTTTTTGTCCAGCGGGTCAATTTTTTTTCACGAAGTATCTTCTAACTGCGTCCGCATTCACGGGGATTGGAAAATCTTCATCATTCGTGGTCATCGATCACAAGGCTCTGTCAGAGGAGACCTTTTCGACCCCGAATGGACATTCATAACTGCTTATCCATTTGCCCCACGATCGTTGAGGAGGAAGGATCCTTTTCAACACCACATCTCTTCCATGCTACCCACGAGGTCACACGTCTCGGTTAACAACACGCTTCATTTACTGGGTACAACTGCCCCACGACAAGTAACTGTCGAACTCTTCTCTCAATCAGGCTCCATGCGTCGTACCGAGTCCTCATCCACTCGCCCTTTTCTAACTTCTCATCCATCTGGACTCCCCACAATGAGATCTAGCCTCCAGCAGGCAATATCACTTCCATCCCATACTGAATGAGGAAGGTGTTGCCCCAGTAGATGCACGTATCGAAGTACGACACTCAGGATACCAACTTCGTACTCAGCCACCATCGTTGGTGCTTTCAACTGTTACCGGGGAAACACTAGCTCATTCACTTTAAACTCTCCCCATCAGACATCAGAATCCGTTCGGATTCAGGGTCAGGCCCCTCCTCCGGGATCGGTCACCCTCAATCTTTCGATTTGAGTACCTCGAGATGTCCTCATCAGGGACTTCAGACTTCCTTGGTTGACAATCATCAGTGGGTTGTTGGGCGAGATAACCATACAATAACCTCCTCTTGGTTGTTTTCTGGGAGGTATACTGAATGTCGTATTCAGTCGACATCATTTGCCCTCTCACAACCCGTCCGTTCGATGCTAGCTCCTCAAGCACATACTTGATCGGATCCATTTTGGACATCCACAAGGTGGTATGAACCAGCATACTGTCTCAGTCGGCGAGCAGCCTATGCCAAAGTACATCAAGTTTTCTCGAGCAGTGAGTGTATTGTTTCACAGTCGATAAACTTTTTGCTTAGGTAAATTGCATGCTCTTTTCGACAAGACTAGTCATGCCGACCCAATACGCCTCATAGACCCCTTAAAGGCTGTCAAGTACTAGATTAACAGTTGTTTCTTCCAAGGAAGGCATCAGAATCAGAGGTTCCTGCTACTCATTTTTTCTTTCCATGCCCCTTGGTAGTCATCATTCCACCTGACCATTGATTTCTTTCTCTCTTTTTTTCTCGGTTCAGGCGTCTCTAGTGTTGTTTTTTTTTCTTCCTTTTTTTTTTCTTTTTTTTTTTGCAGGAAAAACCTTGATTCCTCTTTCATTCACAACATGCCTCGGCAGCTTGCTGGACAGCACTCCATAAATGCGCTAATTTAGACTCAACCTCAATCTGAGTAGTTTCGATCTGGTCAAACAATTTGCCCCAGATCCACCGGATGCCCCTCTTCTGCTTGGGACTTTGTCATCATGTCATCAACATGGCATTCGCTTTCACGATGAGTCATATCATGAAACAAAGTCACCGTAGCCCTTTGATCCGTGGCGCCGGTTTTCTTCTTCACTAGAGGATAGTCTTCTCTCGTGGTAGCTCGTGCCCCACAACATGGGTATTCCACCCTGGTGTACCTTGATGCAACCAGGTGAAGATATCAACCTGCTCTTTCGACAGGGCTACCATTCTGTTTTTGACTTGCCTCTGAAGCGGCCTCAACTTTCATTTCCCTTCTGACCTCGGCGGTACTTGGGATTACCATCTTGACTCGCTCCTCGTGTGGTTGAATCACCTTCTCCTCTTGTTTCAACAACCTAGCTAATTCCAGCAGATCACAATCTTCTTCGCCTTTTTCTTCGGCATGATAGATCGGATTGTCGAAGTCATATAGAGGGGTAACCAAATTGTTATCCATGAGATCAGGAGAATGGTCACTTTTGTGGTTGGAACGAGACAAGTTCAAAAGAAAAACGAAAAACATTGCCATTTTTATTTTTTAAAACTGCAAAAAATGAAAAACAGGGAACACCGCTTTTGATCACAAAAACACCCATTTATTACTGATGCAAAATGTTGCAAAATGAGACACATGAGGTGGCCCTTACAATGGACCAGTACGTTTCGGGCAAAACGTATGGCTTTCATGCAAACAAAATTAACACAGAAAAACTACTCTTCCGGATGAGCGACGGTGATGCTTTTGGAGGCCTTCCAATCGCCTGGTACGCACGACTTTATCCACAGCTCGAGCTCGCGGTCGCGGTCGATCTCTTCACCCACTGAACAGGCATGATCAGAATTCAGCATTCCTGCACTGACGAAGATGTACGGTGGACGACGTCCTCTGTTTGGTCTAGACGACTCTTGATCTGGATAACCAATCCCGAACATGTCTGCCTTTACCGGTGTTGAGTGGATCCATCAGTTTGGATTTGTTGCCCCTAGTAGGATATCTGAGCAAACGAGCTATGCGCACCGGTTGAATACTGAAACCTACAAAACAACAAATGGGTTAGTATGACTCACACATGCAATGTCTACCCGTACCAGGAATATCTGTCCTTTGATTCCGGTTTCATCGAGACAGATAAAATTTTATCAACAATGACATCTGGATGTCTCTCAACCTGAGTCTTAATCAAAAATAATGGACCCTGAGTACGGATAGACATGGGTTGAATGCAGATGAATGCGAAATGAGACCGATGCAAATGCACGAATGCAGGTCATTGTGCCGTCAGGTCATCTGAAGACCCATTACTTCTCTGAACCAGTCACATCTGTGGGACCAAGTCGCCATAAATCCAACTTGGGGAGTTCCGAAATAAACGGAACTGGAGACTACATCACTACCATCACAGGAATATCCACTGAACGGATGACAGCCAGATCCTCTGAACAAGTACTCTCAAATTCAACCCGGGGATCCGAAATAAACGGAACCCGCTGATAAACCACGGACAGAACCCCGGCGTCCCAGAAATAAATGTCCATAATTCACAGTCATCATTAGTGCCAAGAGTCACCAACAAGTCACCAACAAGTCAGCAACAGTACCTGTAATAATCATTCCCTCCCACTCACGGGTGTCATCTAGGCCAGGGTAAGGTCGAGAGAAACGCAGCATAAATAACCTTTCGCAGAATATCATCCTGTGCACACCCGATGTATGCACCGATAATATCCCACCAGGGTCTGAACTGCTCGTGATATCAATGTTCCGCTAAGTGGCGCCATACCACCCGCTTCCCATGAATCACTCTATTCCTAGGTTTCCTAGATTGCACTCATAGCCTGGGTATTGGGCCTTTTACCTCGAGTAAATCCCACCCCCAATCAGAGAAAACACAGCCAGCACAGCGAATGAAATGAATGAATGCAAACATTAAGGCACACAATAAATGCAAACAATAAATGCACGTACATACAAATGAATGCAATAAATAACAGCACAAAGCAACCAAAACCCTAACCTAGAGAGCGCTAGGAGAGACTCGCTTAGGGAAGATGGACCAGCAAGAGGTCAACTTCTTAGGGTCCCCAGCAGAGTCGCCAGCTGTCGCATTACGCGAAAAACCGGCGGGAAAACAAGAACAACAGAGCCGCCACCGTGCGTTATTTATCCCAAAAGAGGGAAAGGAAACGCTCGAAGTAAACCTGGAAAAAGCATGGTCTCGCGACCAAAGAGAATGGGATCGGGAGTCGGTTATGCGAAGGGAAGGTATTAGCACCCCTACGCATCCGTCGTACTCGACGGGATCCACGCACAATAGGAAGGGAAATGGTTGCTAAAACACTGCTCAAATAAACATCTATACAGGCTGAAAGAGACACAAGGAAACAAACAAGACTGACTCGGCAGGACATCGTATCCTGGGCCTACTTAGTCTATCAGGCATAGACATCAGAGTCAAAGTAGTTCGGACCGGGGAAACAACACATGCTCGCTAGGATATCGCATCCTATGCATACGTATCTCCTTTGGACGAAGGAGAATCAGAGCATTCGTAGCTCGGCTAACACGCACACAAACAGAAACAGGCAAAGGCAAACGTGGAGCCTGAATGCCAATCACTGGACTTACATCAGCATCCGAACCAAAACACACACAAGGAGGCAAACGTGGAGCCTGAATGCCAATCACTGGGCTTACATCAGCATCCGAACCAAAACACACACTGGAACCCGAACGTCACTCGATGGACTTACATCAGCTTCCAAGCACACAACAAGACACAGGAAGAAGAAGGGTCTCGATTGCAACTAGGGCAAGAGAAAGGAGAGGTCTCAATCGCAATGAGGGCGAGAGAAAAGAATTAGTGTTAGTCGTTAGTCAAACTCGACAAGACATCGCATCTCGTGCCTACGTATCTCATCTGGACATGAGAATCAGAGTTGCCGTAGTTCGGCTAAACTATTCCTGTTGGTTTGTGTTTTTTAAATGGACAACGTCACTACACAATCTACCTGATGCTCGACCTTTGGAGACTTACTCACCTGTAGTAGAAGGAGTGGACGTATCCTTAAGAGGGGATAATGTTTGTTTGTGTTTTAGGAAAGCTCAAGCAAAAAAGGAAGTCCTATACGAAGGAACCGTGCTACCTTAATTGACATGCAAACGAGACTACGCGGAGTCTAGCAAACCTAGGGGATACAATCACACCACACAAACATATACAGCATGAAATAAACACACCAATAAGGGGCTCAAACATCAGGGCTAGGCTTTAGTCGAGGGGTCATATCAACCTCAACAAACAAGCCTCTGTATCGGGGTCAGGTTAGCTCTTAACCTTGCCATTGAGGGGCTAAGGTGAAGCTGATGAAAGGTGATGAGGGGTGTGCCTCATTGCTTCTATCTCAAGTCAGAGAGAGCATCAGACAAGGGAGCGTGGGTCCAGAATGGGGGGACCCTTCTACGCTCAGGACATAGACTCGACTGTACAATGTACAAGATCTTGGGCTTGGATCTCAATGCTACAACCATGTAATGGGAGCAAGGAGAAGACTCACAGAATAGTGGGGGATAGATTGCTTATCCCTACCTTCCACCAATTGCCTCAAATGAGGACTTTCCCTGCTTAGGAAAAATATAAACATACACAAGCATTGCCTCTTAAGGAGGACTTCAGACAGTTTTGCCCGGCCCGGTAACAGCCGGGTCTCCAGACTACATGAAGAAGAAAGTTCTATACCTCAATGCCAATTGCTTATAAGCAAAGCAATGCAAGTTCTTAAGAGAACTGAGCAACTAAGTGTACCTGTACAAAAGTCAAACAGAATCAGCATCCCATTCATGATCAGACAACAACAATAAGAATCAATAATGTACAATCAAACAACAATGTGCAAGGCACAAGGCTCAAAGCTCAAACATCCTACAAAACAAACACATTAGTTTATAGGCCAAGCAACACAATCCCAAATGTGAAACAATATCCTTAAGCCTTAACTCCTTAACCTGAAAAGCCACAATCACATTCAAATGTAAGTAACATGACCACTAGGACTAGCCTAGGGTCCAAAAGAAGGAAAAATCCTAAAACAGCAACCAATTCATGATCAAAGTCAAGCTATTTCAATAACAAAGGGATCCCAATTGGTCCCATATCCAAACTATGTACACATCTCATTTTATGCAACATGTAAGGCAAAGTGAGCAATGTTAAACCACATATGAGCAATCAGCAAGATCACATCACAAAAAATATCAAAACAACACAGTAAATTCCACAAAAATTATATCCTAAACAGAGGACATTCAACAAGCTACATGTCAAATTTCAAGTAATTTGGATTAGTGGAACTATGGGAATTAATTCAACATGTCTAAGCATGCAAAAACACAATCAAATGAAGCTACAAAATGTACATTAACTTCAATCCAATGGTAAACAGTGAGATTAAATGGGAAATGGATGGGACCAAAGCCAAATGAAAACTACACATGTCAGGAACTATTCTACCAAATTTCATGGTCATATCATTCATCATGCTCATTCTATGCACAAAGTAAGGCAAACTAGTTCATAGGAAGCACTAAGCCTACAAACAGAACTATTGCATTCAAATCCACACCAAAACAACCCCAAAAATTCTCAAATAATTTACACCTAAACAGGGGATATTCAAGGTCTACCATGTCAAATTTTAGCTCAAATGGGCAAATGGAATCACATCAATGAAAATCAACAAAAACAGACACAATTATAGGCTCCAAATCACAACATCAACACATGCTTCCACTTCAAAAATTCACAACTCAATGAAAACAAAAAAGAAATGGATGAGACCAAAACAGGGAGGTCCTAACATGTGTCTACTACATGCATATCAAATTTCATGATCATACAGTACAACATGAGCATTTCACATTGATTCTACCAACCTATGTCACATGGATTTGCAAATTCAACCACCAGAAATGAAAAATCATGATCAATTAGAAAACACAATGAACAATTCCACAAAAATTCACAAAGGAACCTAACATGTTAATGAACATCCATACCAAATTTCAATCAATTCTAACAAGGATAGGTCATGCTAAAAATCCAACAAATTGGCATCAAGAGGTGTGACACAAATTGTCACACCTAAGTTCAAAAATTTGTAACTCAATGACCAGGTATCAAAAACTCAAGAAATTTATATGGAAATAAGCATCAGCCAGTCAAGATTCATCACAAAAATTTTCAGCCATTTATCATACAATATGAGGATTTCATGATCAAATCATTCAAAGGTGTCAAATTATGCGCATGTGGAGGAAACCCTAGGTCAAATGAAAAATATTCCAAGCACAACTTTGACCAATAGGTCAAAAATCATCTACAGTCAACCACAAAGTCAACAAAATTATTTTCATATTTTTGCGATTTTTCTATGATTTTATATGATTTTTTAAAGGTATTAAAGTATTTTTTTGGATTTTTGAATTTATTGAATTAATTAATTAAATAAACTAGTAATGGCAATACTGTAATTTTGCGCGGGGGAGGGAAACTCCCAGTTTGAATTTTCAAACTGAAGTATGGATCTAGCGCATGATTCTCGTCGTCTTCCACATGAAGAAATTCCAGAAAATATGAAGAACACGCAAAACACCAAATCCACAATTCCTAACCAAAATGCACAATCTCATAGTCATTGGAACCGTTACAACACATAGATCATGAATCTCCACTCCAATCATCCTAACGACTCCTAAATCGTGCGAATCGATGAACTTAGGGTTCTAGATCTAAACTTCGAGTTAAGATTTCTAAGCCTACGATTGATCATTTTCAATTCCGAAACCAGCATGATAATCTACGTACTATGCACTACAACACGCACACCTTAATTTATCGAAAGCTTAAGATCGAAATCTGAACCAACCTGCAATGGCCGTGGTGATTTGGGGAGAGTTAGCGCGCGAATTGATGAAACAGCAGTAGAAGGATGAATGGTGAAGTGGATGCAGCTCGCGGTTTGGCTCGAATCTCTCTCTATCACGAGCAATCTTCAATCACCATTGATGAAGCTCCTTTGGACAGTGGATTTTGGCACGGCTATGGATGCTACCAGCTGCAAACAGATGAAGTAATAGACAATTGGAGATCGATGCAAAAAGAAGAATGCAAATTGATCAAGGTTTTGTGGAGATTTTTGGATTTTGGCTCTTGTGAGTTCTTGAAGATTCTTGGAGAAGATTTGTGATTTTGATCTGAAAATTTGGTGAATGAGAATTCTGTTACGTTTATGCAATCATTAAGCTTTTATATGGTAGCTTTAATCATGATTAACAAGCCCTTAATCCAAATTGGCATTGTAAGCAAATGTGCAATTCTCTTCAAAATGGCCAAAAATGCCCTTCCTTCAAAACAGTCCAAATTGCAGCTCAATTTTGGTTCCAACATGTCTAAAATGCCATATGCAATGTGTAGAAACAATTCTCACTTCAATTGGATGCCTACTTTGCAATTTCACCATGTGATGGAAAATGTCCAATTTATGCACTTTCATTCTTCAAGCCAAAACTCAAATTATGAGGCCTAGCCATGAAATGAGGATTCAAACACCCTCCAAATGCCATTCCTGAGGTGTTACAAAAGGTCCCATTCCAAAATTCCAAATATTTTGACATTTGGACAATTTTGCCCCTGATCCAATTTAACAGTCCAGTTGAAAAGTGACTTTTTGCATTGGCCATTTTTGGAAAAAACCAATGATGCACCCTTGAAGTACATGTCAAATGGAGTTTGTGCATATAAAGAACTTGCAATTTGGACAAACCATGTGGTAGTTATGGCCTCCTGATTACGGGTCTTTTCTGAAATTCATCTGATCATATTTTGCAAACCACACATTGGATTTTCAAGTTCTTGGACTTTTTGGAATGGTGAGAACAAGATCTTCAACTTTCATGTTGGACAAAATTCCATTTGAAGCTTGTATGATGAAGTTATCTTGAGGAGAAAAAGTTTCCATTTTGGGCAGCTGAAATTACAGGTCATCTGCTATTTTTGGAAACTTTCTGTCTGAGCTCAATTCCTTCAACCTTGGTCTTTGATATGCCAAATGAGACTTATATGGACATGAATGAAGCCTTTAAAACCATTTCCCACCTTCCAATCCATAAAATCGGGCACAGTTGACCACAGTTGACTTTCTAGGGTTTTTGGTTGACTGAACAATGACTGGTGACTTCTGAGCATCCAATCTTCGGCCAAACCACTTCAAAATGATCCTTGGACCATATGAGCTTGAAAAATCAACCCTAGGGCTTTGTCTTAATGAAAATGGCACTTGCTTGCCTGATTGACTGATTCTCCTGATCAGTTGGACTGATTCATCAACTGAGCTTGCACTTGGGCATATGGACAATGCAATGTTATGCAGTGGCCTATGTTATGTTATGACCTAATATGAAATGAAATGTACAAAATGGTAGGGTGCAAATTTGAGGTGCTACAGAAGGTCCTAGAATCTAAGTCCATTTCTCCATTTCTTTGCATTTGGTTCACAACAATCAAAACAAAACACAAGCACAATGATATATACACAATTATGTGCTCAAGTGAGCAAAAGGCAAGTGAATGCTGAACACAAACCAAGTTGAATTGGACGTGTAATTTGAATGGCAATTGCTTGTGTATCAAGATTTCATGTGCATTCCATAATTATGCCTAAATGTTCAACTCTTCGAAAATACCATTTTACAAATCCAAATATGATCATGTGAGTAATGGTTGAAAAGGTCTTGATGTAAGGAACAATTGTTATGTTGGACAAAGATCCATTTGAAGTGTGGAAATTTATGAAATTTGAGTTTAAAGTGTGATGTGCAAAACATGTCAATGCAAGGTTTCTAAATTTGGCCAATTTTCAAGCCCCTCTGTTTTGATGATGCAAACCTCAAATGGAAAAAACTCCAACATTAAAGTTGTAGATCATTCAAAGAAAATCAAAATGGACTTCAATTTTGCATCATTTGGATTTTTGATGAAAGAGTTATGGGCACTTGAAGTTGGACTTTTTGGCCTTTTAATGCATTTGACCCAAAAGGACCTATAATGTCTTGCATTATCACATGTATTTCCTTTGAGATTTTGAAATTTTGTTCAACATAACATTTGAAGTAGACATCGTAAGCTTTGCAATGCATTTGATCCCACCTCAAAATCATAAAAAATTAATGACTTATGTCCTTGGGAAGTTGAGCCAAAATTAGGGTTTCAGTCAAAATGACCTATAATGTATTGGAATGGTAGATGGCCTTCCAAGCTTCAAATCAATTTTTTATGAACATGAAAGTTGTTCATATTGTCCTTAAGAACATTTATTCTTTTGGAACCATCTCCATTTGACCAACACATAAAACGTTAGGTCATAGTGCATTTCAAAATAGTCAGATGAATTGACTGATCAACTTCTCAAGTCCATGACTCATATCTTGATGAATTGATGATTGAGGACACTCAAATAAGCTCAAATATGCATGAAATGATGAATTAAAGAACTTCCCTTGATTGTATTTGACCATGGGCTGAGGTTGCTTCAAGAGCAAGGCATTGTGGTGCATAGATGAATTAGGGCTCCTTTGGGACACAAACCTCAAACCCTTTGACTTGCTTTGATCAAAATGATGAATTGAGATGCTTGGGAGGCATATTTTATGGATGAGAGCTTTGGGAACCATTACCATGCTTGCTATCATCTCCTCTTGACCATATCTCTATACAAAGGATCTCCTTGAAGCTTTGGACCTTGTGATTGCTCAAGCTACAAACAAAAGATGTTAGTGACATATTTTTGTGCTTTTGGTTAGTAAGCAAAATAAGAAAAGCAATGATATACAATTCAAGCATGCTTGGTGATCTCAAACCACTCAAAGAAGCCCCACCCAGAGGCAAAGGGAATCAAGATGCTAATGATCCTTGAGGCAATGCAAAATGCAATGTTATGATGCCATGAGGGATCTTAGGGACAAAATTGGGGTCTTACATGGTCCACGAGACTTATGTCTCTCACTAATGATGATATCTTTTGGTACAACCGTGTATATGATGGTGTGCAGATTATTGGCTCTTGTGGTGAATTCTCCAATGTACTTCTTCTTGGTACACGTGGTGGGATTAACTACAACCCTGTTTTAGCACGTCGTCAGCTTGGGTTCCCCTTAAAGGATAAACCCAATAACATTCTGTTAGAGGGTGTGTTCTTTCAAGAGGGTAAAGATCCCCAAAACTTGAAGGACAGGATGGTCCGCGCCTGGCGCAAGGTTCATAGGAAGGGAAGGAAAGAGCTTGGTCCGAAGAATTGTATTGCTTTTGAACCCTACACCGCTTGGGTGAGGAAGAGAGCGCTTGAGTACCGCATGCCTTACGACTATCTGAGACTTACCCCTATGGTTATGGTTGGGCCTTCAACCCTCCCTAATCAAGGAGTATAGGAGTTGAGAGATGAAGACCGTTCGCGTGCTTGGGTTCGTGAGTGAGAGGAACTGCTTTAGCAACTCAGAGATAAGGATGTTGTGATAGAATTTCTGGAGCATCAGGTTATTGATGAGCCTGATGATGTGGTGACTTCTCTTCTTCCTGTGTCTTCCAAGTTTTGGAAGAGGAAGTACGATTGACTCGCCAAAGAAAAGGCAGATATGGAGGCAGCCTATGAGAGAGAGGTGAAGAGGCTTCGTGCAGCTTATCTTCCAGTCTCGAGAACTTTGGACGATTGCTTCTAGGGTTCCATAGGATGTTCATTTTCCTTCTCTCTTGTATTGTATTTGGTTACCAAGACTGTACTTCTTTGGTGTAAAAATATTTTCCATATATTATTGATATGATATTTCCATATATGTCTAAATGATTAATATTTCCAATATTTCAAAATAGGACCCTAAAGTTCCTTTGATAAAAAAAACATATGCACAAGCATTGCATGCATCATGTGCATAAGCAGGTTTTGCTCCAGGCTTCTTGTTCAGTGGTCTAACTCTGTGTTCTTCATTTATTTTAAAGAGAAGCTGACGCACTGGTACTACACCAGAGCAAACTATTCAAGACTAACGGATCACCTAGAGCAAGAGAACAGAGAACTGAAGGTGGAAGTCACAAGACTGACTGCCCTGATGGAGTCTTTCATGGCCGCCCAAATCCAGTCGTCTCCAATGCCTTCAACTCCTCCCCAGAGGACAGTCATTTCTGAGATTGCCTCTTCAACAGTGCCTACTGCCAGTGCCCACTTCGCGCAAACTACTATGCCAGCCGGGTTTCCCTGGGAGATGCCCGCGAATTTTGTTCCTGAGGGTCTCGCCCCAACGTTTGCTTCTCTACCGACATCTAGCCTGGTCCTTGATGTGCCACCTCCGGTCGTGCATACTATGCCAAGGGTAGACGACACCATCTATCACTCTGAGCCATCTGATGGCCCAGACGTGTATGAAAATATGGATGCTATGAATGATCAGTTCCTTGAGCTTCGCAAGGAACTCAAAACTCTCAGAGGGAAGGACCTCTTTGGCAAGTCCGCTGCTGAGCTCTGTCTGGTTCCCAATGTCAAGATCTCTGTAAAGTTCAAAGTGCCTGACTTTGAAAAGTACAAGGGAAATACTTTCCCTCTCAGCCACTTGGTTATGTATGCAAGAAAGATGTCGACTCAGACCGACAATGATCTTCTCCTCATTCATTATTTCCAGGACATCTTATCTGGTGCCACCATGAGATGGTACATGGGTTTGGATAGCGCGGACATCCGCTCCTTCAACGACCTTGGCGAAGCTTTCGTCAAGTAATACAAATATAATGTTGATATGTCTCCCGATAGGGATCAATTGAGAGCCATGTCCGAAAAGGACAAGGAAAGTTTTAAGGAGTACGCCCAGAGGTGGCGAGAATTAGCTGCACAGATTGTGCCTCCGCTGGAAGAGAAAGAAATGACCCAGATCTTTTTGAAGACCTTGAGCTTATTTTATTATGAATGGATGATTGTCAGCGCTCCTTCTGACTTCACCGAGATGGTGAATATGGGGATGCGTCTGGAGGAAGGAGTCAGGGAAGGGCGCCTGACTAGAGAAGAAGGCTCTTCTGCCTAACGATATGGAGCGTTTGGGAACAAGAAAGATGGCGAGGCACATTGTGTGACCTCCCATGTCAAAACTAGAAGACCCTCTATGAATAGGAAGACCGTGCGTCCTGCCGATAACCAGCATCAAGTGGCTCATATAGCACCTGTTTTTAGAGAAAATCAGCAGTATCGGCATCATAACCGACAACAGCAACATCAACAATATCAACAACAACAACACCGTCCTCAACAGCACGCCTACTAGGAAGAGGGTCAGCTTTGATCCTATTCCCATGACCTATGCAGAGCTATTTCCTTCTTTGATATAGAGGAAACTAATCACTCCACGTGACCCACCGGCTATACCTACCAACCCTCAATGGTGGTATAAGCCTGAGCTTCATTGTGTTTATCATTCCGGTGCTCCCAAACATGATATGGAGAACTGCTACCTGCTGAAGACCAAGGTTCAAGACCTTGTTAGGAGCGGTATATTGTTTTTCTAGGACGTAGGTCCTAACGTCAAGAAGAACCCATTACCGGAGCATGGGAAATCTACTGTCCACATGGTTCAGGGTTGCCCTGGCAAATACAAGGTCCGATATGTCAGCCATATCCGACAATCTTTGGTCGAGATGTACAGACTGTTGTATGGATACAGTCACTATGAGCATGACCATGACAAATGACGTGTTTGCACTGTCAATGAAAGAGGATGTCGTCAAGTCCCAAAAGGCATCCAAGAAATGCTGGACGAAGGTCTAATTGAAATACTTCAGAATCGCGATGAGGATGATGAAGTCAATGTGATATCACCAGTATTCAGGATTCCTGGGCCTGTTGTCATCCTATATGATGGCAGCAAACAGAAGGCTTCTCCTGCTCTCATAATCAAGCCAGTTGGCCATGTGCCATACTCTCCTGATAAGGCTGTTCCCTATCGTTATAATGTTGTTGCATTGGAAGATGGGAAGGAGGTGCCTCTACCCTCCACCTCTGTTGTTAACATTGCTGATGTTAGTGGCCTGACCCGTAGTGGTCGCGTTTTCTCGGCTCCGCCGAAACCCCAATCTGACACCAGAAGGGTTGATGTTGCTGATAGTTTCGTTCATCCTGTAGGAAATTCTTCCGATTCTCCGAATTCGGCACTTGCTGTTAATAGACCTGCCGCCGCTGTTAAAACTCCTGTCCCTGCTGGCCAGAATGGCATAATGAAAGAGGACTGTGATGAGATGCTAAGGCTCGTCAAGAGGAGTGAATACAACGTTGTAGATCAGCTTCTGCAAATGCCAACAAATATCTATGTGCTATCTTTATTAATGAACTCAGAACCACACCGCGAAGCTCTGCAGAAGGTGTTGGATGTGGCGTATGTAGATCATGACGTCACCATAGAACAATTCGATAGTATTGTTGCAAACATTACCCCTTGTAACAATTTGAGTTTCTGTGATGCTGATCTCCCTGAGGAGGGAAGAGACCATAATTTGGCACTTCATATTTCAATGAAATGTAAAGATGATGCCATGTCTAATGTGCTGGTAGACACTAGATCATCACTGAATGTGTTTCCAAATCCACTCTGGCTAGATTGTCATATCAGGGGCCTCCCATGAGGCATAGTAGAGTGGTGGTAAAAGCTTTTGATGGATCCCGCAAAACTGTGATTGGAGAAGCTGAGCTCCCAGTCCAGATTGGACCAAGTGATTTCCAGATCACTTTTCAGGTCATGGATATCCACCCATCATATAGCTGTTTGTTGGGTAGACCATGGATTCACGAGGCCGGCGCCATGACATCCACCTTACACCAAAAATTGAAATCTGTCAAGAACAAAAAGTTGGTGGTAGTAGGGGGAGATAAGGCTCTCCTGGTTAGCCATCTGTCTTCCTTTTCTTACATCGTTGATGAGGACAAGGTTGGGACTCCGTTCCAAGCTTTGTCTATTGTTGAGCCTTCTAAGAAAGGAACTTCTTCATTTGCGTCCTACAATGATGCGAAGTTGGCCATTGAGCATGGCGCAACTACTAGTTTAGGACAAATGATCAAGCTGGAAGACAATAAATCTCGGGCTGGGATAGGGTATTTTTTGGGCACTTTTAAGCATGGGCTGTTTCATAGTGGTGGTTTCATCCACACCGTTGAAGACTAGGAAGCTGCTACTGTTGTGGAAGAGGATGCAGAGGAAGATTCTGGCAATTTTGTCATCCTTGGAGGGGTCTGCAATAATTGGGTCGCTGTTGATGTTCCAACAGTTGTCCATAAGTCAACGTAATGTTTATTTTTGTTTAAAAAACCCTTCTCTCATGCCAAAAGGAGAAGTAATGACATTGTTGGCCCATAAATACAATGATATTTCATTCGATAAATTCATGTTAAATGTTTGTTTTTCCAATTATTTTCACTTTTCGTTTTTTGCATGAAATTGGTGATCACTAAAAAACCTTAAAAAATAGAATAAAATCAATCTTTTCATCCATATAATAATTTTCCTTGTTTGAATTCTAAAATCTCTTTTATATCCAAAATTATTATGCAGGTTGATCAAACCTATTGAACATAATGATCCAACACCATCTCCCAACTTTGAGTTCCCTGTATTTGATGCCGAAGAAGATGATGTTGAAGAGATTCCTGATGAGATTACCCGTCTACTTGAGCACAAAGAGAAGATCATTCAGCCGCATCTTGAGAATCTGGAGACAATCAACTTGGGGTCTGAGGATTGTGTGCGAGAAGTGAAGATTGGGGCACTCCTTGAAGAATCTGTGAAGAAGGGGTTGATTGAGTTGCTACAAGAATACATCGACGTCTTTGCCTGGTCTGGATACTGAAATCGTGCAACATTTCCTGCCTTTGAAGCCTGAGTGTGTGCCTATGAAGCAGAAGCTCAGAAGAACTCATCCTGATATGGCAGTGAAGATTAAAGAAGAAGTTCAGAAGCAAATTGATGCGGGGTTTCTAGTGACTTCTACATATCCTTAATGGGTGGCCAATATTGTGCCCGTGCCTAAGAAAGATGGAAAAGTCTGAATGTGTGTGGACTATAGACACTTTAATAAAGCTAGTCCGAAAGACGATTTTCCTCTACCACATATTGATATGTTGGTAGATAATACAACTAAATTCAATGTCTTCTCGTTTATGGATGGATTTTCCGGATATGACTAGATTAAAATGGCACCCAAGGATATGGAGAAGACAACATTCATCACACCTTGGGGAACATTCTGTTATCGAGTGATGCCCTTCGGTTTGAAGAACACCGGAGCCACGTATCAACGTGCTATGACCACCTTGTTTCACGATATGATGCACAAGGAGATCGAGGTGTATGTTGATGATATGATCGCAAAGTCAAGAACGGAAGTTGAGCATGTAGAGCACTTGTTGAAGCTTTTTCAGCGTGTGATTGGACCGAGGATTTCCAGAAGGCCTTTGACAGTATTAAAGAGTATCTGTCCGAGCCGCCGATCCTATCTCCGTTGTGGAAGGGAGAGCCTTGATTATGTATCTGACAGTTCTTGAAGACTCAATGGGTTGTGTCCTTGGTTAGTAGGACAAAACAGGGAAGAAAGAATATGTTATATATTACCTGAGTAAGAAGTTCACTCATTGCGAGTCTCGATACTCAATGCTTGAGAAAACATGTTGTGCTTTGGCTTGGGCTACTAAGCGCTTACGCCAGTATATGTTAAATCATACGGCTTGGTTGATATCCAAAATGGATCCAGTTAAGTATATCTTTGAGAAGCCTGCTTTAACTGGGAGGATTGCCCGTTGGAAGATGCTGTTGTCTGAGTATGATATTGAGTATCGAGCTCAGAAGGCTATTAAAGGCAGTATCTTGGCTGACCACTTGGCATATCAACCAATTGAGGATTATCAGTCAGTTCAGTACGACTTCCCAGATGAGGAGATTCTATATTTGAAAATGAAGGATTGCGATGAGCCTACGCTTGATGAAGGACCAGAGCCTGGTTTCCGATGGAGCATGGTGTTTGATGGCGTTGTAAATCAATATGGAAATGGTATTGGGGAAGTGATTATTACTCCTCGGGGCACGCATTTTTCCTTTACAACAAGGCTAACTTTCAAATGCACGAATAACATGGCGGAGTATGAGGCCTGTGTTATGGGTTTGGAAGAATGTATTGATCTTAGGATCAAGCATTTGGATGTTTATGGAGATTCGGCCCTTGTTGTTAATCAGATTAAGGGTGAATGGGAGACAAATCATCCTGGCCTCATCCCATACAGAGATTATGCGAGGAGGATTTCAACTTTCTTTACTGAGGTTGACTTCCATCATATTCCTCGAGATGAGAATCGTATGGCAGATGCTCTTGCTACGCTTGCTTCAATGATTGTGGTGAGACTCTGGAATGAGGTTCCCAATATCATTGTGATGCGCTTGGGTAGACTAGCTCATGTATTTGCAGTAGAAGAAGTGAAAGATGATAAGCCATGGTATTATGATATCAAGTGTTTTCTTCAGAGTCAGATTTACCCGCCTGGGGCATCTGGTAAGGATAGAAAGACTTTAAGGAGATTATCTGGCAGTTTCTACCTCAATGGTGATGTGCTTTATAAGAGAAATTTTGACATGGTTCTGCTTAGATGCATGGATAGTCACGAAGCAGACCTGTTGATGACCGAAGTCCACGAGGGTTCATTTGGTACTCATTCGAATGGACATGCCATGGCTAAGAAGATTTGAGAGCAGGATTTTATTGGTTGACAATGGAGTCTGATTGCTGCAAGTATGTGAAGAAATGCCATAAGTGTCAGACTTATGCGGATAAGATTCATATTCCCCTGACACTTCTAAATGTGATTTCATCACCATTGCCTTTCTCCATGTGGGGAATTGACATGATTGGCATGATAGAGCCGAAGGCGTCCAACGGTCACAGATTTATTCTCGTAGCAATTGATTACTTCACCGAGTGGGTTGAAGTGGCATCATATGTGAATGTGACCATGCAAGTGGTTGTGAAGTTTATCAAGAATCAACTCATATGCCGTTATGGTGTGCCAGACAAGATCATTACTAATAATGGATCTAACTTGAACAACAATATGATGAAAGAGTTGTGTAGTGAGTTCAAGATAGCACATCATAATTCTTCTCCTTATAGACCCAAGATGAATGGGCCTGTTCAAGCTGCTAATAAGAATATCAAGAAGATTATCCAGAAGATGGTTGTTACGTACAAAGATTGGCATGAGATGCTGCCATTTGCTTTGCATGGCTATCGTACATCCGTCTGCACTTCAACAGGGGCAACCCATTTCTCTCTTGTTTATGGCATGGAGGTTGTGCTCCCATTAGAGGCTGAGATCCCATTAGTGAGAGTCTTGATGGAAGCCAAGTTGACTAAGGCTGAATGGGTTCAGAGTCGTTATGACCAGTTGAACTTAATAGAAGAGAAGAGATTGACTACCATGTGCCATGGTCAGTTATATCAGCAAAGGATGAAGAAAGCCTTTGATAAGAAGGTTAAGCCTCGTGTATTCCGAGAAGGTGACCTCGTGCTCAAGAAAGTCTTGTCTTTCGCGCCCGATTCCAGAGGGCAAGTGGACTCCAAACTATGAAGGTCCATATCTTGTTAAGAGAGCCTTTTTAGGCGGTGCTTTGATACTTACAACTATGGATGAGGAGGATTTCACTCGTCCTGTAAATTCAGATGCAGTCAAAAAATACTTCGCCTAAAAGAAAAACAGAATAGCTCGCTAAGTTGAAAACCCAAAAGGGCGGCTTAGGCAAAAATGAGCGTCTCAGTGGATTGAAAACCCGAAAGGGCGATCCATGAAAAAGTTAGAGACATAAAAAATGAATATATGTATCCTGCTAGATTGAGTACCTCACCCTGGGGCAATCTAGGCAAAAATTAGGTATTTGGCAAGTAACTGCATCCTAACAGGACTTTGTTCTACAACTGTCTTCTGTCAAAGAATCTCGCTCAGTCATCGTCAACTGAAGCTTCAAATACATTGGATTCAGAGTTGGTGAAGAAATGGTCATTATGTTCAATGTAGTCCTTTTCCAATATATATCACCAATTTCAAATTTGTAAAGATCCATGGAATCTTGCCATTTGCAGACTACCCTTCCATCAAATGAATTTGAGCCTTTATCCAATTCTTTGCACTCTTACTTGTTTCTTTCCAACAAATATTTTGCATGTTTTAATTGATAAATATCATTATTTTAAATAAATAAAATTTTCATAATTTGTTTTTAAACAAACTGAACATTCACAATGACAAAAACGATAACTTGGATGTCTTCAGTGCTCTCCCAAGGATAGTATGATCTCCAAAAGGGTAGGATATTTGTTCATATTCCTAGCATACTTGTATCCTCTTCATTATCTTTTAGGATGTCTCCTCCTCGAGCACTGAGGAAAGTTATGCCCCACCAAATCCCTAGAGAGTCTGGAGTTTGGTCTCAGTTTTCTATCTCCCCGGTGAGGTTGGATTTAGCATTTGTGTTATCAATTATATGGTTGTCATCCCTTGTGTGGATTAACCTAAAATCCCTTATAAATTGATAAATTGACATGCTATCCTTTCGAGGAAGTTGGTCTTCCCTCATTTGATTTCTCCCGCACAGTAAGTAGGAAATCCCCAGCATGAGTGGAATTCTCAACATTTTGCTTGTAGCTTATCCCTTGTGGACTCGCCTACATTAATCTCCAGCAGGATTGACTTTGTTCATCCTTAGCAGGGTTGATCCCATTTAACTTCCCAGTACGGTCGTCAGCAGTGTTTCCCTAGTGAAGTTGTCTGATCAGAGCTTGTTTGTTATTTCCTCCTGAGCAGAGCGAGTGTTGAAAATGTTTATTTTCTATCCCCAACGGAGCGGTGTTCCTCTTCTCCTCAGCAAACATTCCCCATAGAGTTTCATCTCTCTCCTTGATAATTTCCCTAGTAGAGCTGCTTCTACAGTGGATTTTATCCGTTTTTAGCTTCCCAGCCGCGACTTTTCCTGATTGCAGTTTTGGCGTTGGAACTTCTGAGGAAGATGTGTTGACTCCTTGGCAGCGAGGTGACTGGTACTCTTCCTCCTTTGCAGACATATTTCCTTCCGTGATTAGAAGTGAATGTGCTTCTGATCGATGGTTGTTCCCCACGAATTTCCACATCACGCCCTGATAAGATCCCTAGTAATTGATTCTATGACTGATCTTATCCTTGCCTCTGCGTACTGTTAGAAGATCCCCATCTTTGGTGACTGTGATCCCTTGTTTATTCCCAACAATAGTCTTTGATTCCCGGTGACCCTATTTGTTCCCCTAGCAGTGATCTTTGTCCCTGGCAATGACTGTTTGATTCTAAACATTGGCTTGGTTCCCCTGCAGAGATCATTGATTCCTGGTATCTGTTGTCCCCATCAGATTGGGAGTTTCCCCTATGGGCCTGGATTTCTCTTTTAAGACGTAGTACCGGATGTTTGTCCATTGATTCCTGGACCTGTTTGTGTTAGATATGTCTGTTTGTCACCATTAATCATACATAAACCATGCATATACATGCATAATTATAACATTCAGATATTCATGTTGCATTCTTTGCCATATATCTTTATTTGTTGTCTCCTGCTATTTGGTGATATATATTTCCCCAAGCAGATATTTGTGTCTGATCTCTCCATATAGAGTCAGCCCCATAGGCAGAAAGTGTCTACCCCCTTTCTTCCACATTCCCCACTAAGTTATGTCCTCGTGGATGATTGTTATTTCAGTTCCCGCCCAAAACATGTACTGGGATGGAATTACTCCCCTTAGTTATATCCTCATAGGGTTGAGTCTTGTTTCATTGTGTCTCTCTAGTTCGATCCTAGATTGACTACTCTTGTTATTTCCCTTTGCGCTTCCCCGTAGTTTAGATGAATGATTGCTCAGTAACCAGTAATTGTCCATCTTTCCCCCGGCGGAATCTCTGGCCTTCTACCCAGTAATCAGTAGTTGTAAGTCCTATTTTTGTGGTTTTCTACCCTCATACTGGTAGCTGTAAACCCCATTTTTATACTCTTGTAGAGTTAACCTTGATTTTGTTTATCCTAACCTATGGTTGTTTCTCTTCTATGATTTTCTACCCAGTGACCGGTAAATGTAATCCCCTCTTCGTTGGTTATCTTTATCCAATATTCGGTATTGATATTCCTCCATCCTTTTGAGTATATCCCCCAGTAACCGGTGATATATCTCTTGGATAATTGCTCTGATAAAGCAATTCATGCCCATCGAGTCATCTTTCATTTACCCTTTTTGTTGGTAATGATCGTTTCTCTCCCGATTGGTCATCATTTTATACCCAGTATTCGGTATCCCGATATCCTTTCTTTTTCGGTCGATTTATCCTTTGTTAACCCAGTAACTAGTTGTGGATAATCTTCCATGCGAGTATATTATCTACATTCTGACGGTAATAGATAATATATCTCATGCACTCTTCAGTCGAAGTCTTTTTCTTCCCCAGTCGAGTAAGATTCGTATTTCCTTATGGAATTGAATGCCCATCCTGTAATTGAGTTTGCTTCTTCAACCCTCCTTTCGGATGATGAGTGTTTTGGAAATATTCCCCAATTCACGCTTGGTTGGTCACCTATTATATGCTCAGTAACCAGCAACCCTGGTGTTCCTTCCCTTCTGCTCCCTATTATGACTTTGGTCCCCTGTGGAGTCAGATTTCCTGAGTTGAAATATGCCTTTTTAGGTCTTCCTCAGATGTTTTGAATGATTGATATCTCTCACCCTTATACCGGTCTTATATATTCATTCTCCCCGAGCATGTTTTTCTCTCGCCTTTATACCGGTGTTTTGATCACATGTCTCTTTGAGCTTATTACCCAGTAACCGGTAATACCTCATTTTGTTGTTTCCTCAGCTGAGTCCTCTTTGGACATTCCCCATTGGAGCCGTTTAGAGGATTTTGCCAGCCTGAGTCCGGATTTTTATCCGAAGTATCCTTTGTGGATAGTTTTGTTGTATTGGCATATTCCCTAGTACATGCATCTTTGCGTCAGCTCGAATCTTTCCATTGATTTATTTTCATGGAATCCCTCTCGTGTCTCTCAGCAAGTTTTAAGTCGTGACCTGCTCACACATTTTATTCCCTTTACTCCCCAGAGTCTCTGTCCCATTTATGAGTGTATTACTCATATGGATTTTCAGTTTCTCCGGATTTCTTTTCCTTTATGGACACATATACCCACAGAGTATTAACCTTTTGCATACATACATTTGCATTATGAGGTCTCTTAGGGACCAAAATTTGTCTTATTAATATTTAAGCCCATTCTACCTCGTCAAGACGAAGATTTTAACCTTCATATCTCCGGCTAGAATGACCTTAAATAGGGGCATCTGGAAGACCCTAATTTTGACCATAAGAGCCCTCATGGCATCATATCGTTGTATTTTGCATCTTGCCTCAAGGATCATAGCATCTTGGCTCCTTACCTTTGGGTGGGAACTTGTGTGAGTTGGTTTGAGATCACCAAGCATGCTTGAATTGTATATTATTGCTTTTCTTATGTTGTTTACTAACCAAAAGCATAAAAATATGTCACTAACATCTTTTGTTTTGTAGCTTGAGCAGTCATAAGATCCAAAGCTCCTAGATGGTCCCTATACTCATTGATTTGGCCAGGTGAAAGTGAAAGCAAGCATGACAAAGTCCAACTTCAAGTGCCCATAACTTTCTCATCAAAAATCCAAATGATGCAAAATTCGAGTCCAAATTTATTGCCTTGAAAAGTTCTACAACGTTTATGTTGAAGATATTTCCATATGAAGCTTTTATCATTGAAACATAAGGGCTTGAAGTTGGTCCATTTTGAAAATTTTCACATGCACATGTTTTGCACCTTGAACTTTATGACCAATTTTCAGTAATTTCCCAATTCCAAATGAAGTTTTGTTCAACATAACAATTGATCCTCATGTCAATACCTTTCCAACCATTACCCAAAAGGCCATGTTTTATTTTTGGAAGAGGCATTTTCAAAGAGGGAAAAAGTTTGGTGCAATTATGGAAACATGATTCAAACTTCATGCACAATCCAATTACCTCATATCTGCACGTCCATTTCATATTAAAATGACTTAAGCTTGCCAAACCAATAGGATTTGGACCCTCCATGCGCCTGTACAGGCCCATGCATGGAGGCCCTTATCATTCATGCACACATAATTCTCATGCTTGCCTTTGCCATTTGCTATAAATAAGCATGCTCAACTTCACAATTCTCCAACCTGAAGGCGCCTGATATGCTGCAAAATTGCATCCATAACCTCACATAAAGGAATTTCTCTCTTTCACTTTCAATTTTCAGATCCTAATTTCAACCTCCTTGGTTGTTCTTTGGAATCAAATTCCTTAGCCTCATCTCCTTTCCATCTCAAGAGTGGACTGCAATCAAGAGCTGTGAAGAATTGTGCTCCATAGATCTACATTTCAGAGGTGGATGTTCAAACTTTTCTTCTTCGAAACTAACTGATTATTGCTTGTTTCTTGTGTTTCTTGGCTTGGATGAAGTCCTCTCATCAAAGGCATTTGAATTGTGCTTTTAATTTTGCAAAATCATCAAGTTCAGTTTGAACTCCATCATTTTCCTCTTCTGATTTCTCTTACTATGGAGATCTAGAAGGAAAACTAATGGTACAGGGGTGATGTACATCACCCTAGCTTTCCAATGACATGAGGATCGCTTCATTTGGTTAAGATTTTTTATCTGCAACATTGGCCAGAATCTCCTTGCTCGCCGAAGAAGACGGTGGTGTACACCACCATCCGTTTGCCAGTTTCGATCCAGACCGTTGATGATGATTTCCAGATTGGATCTTATGACTTTATTTAATAGTTTGTGTTGCTCAGTTGACTATGGTCTTTGGTGCGCGCGCATGTCACAGCCCTTGGATGTGCCAGCTTAATTAATGAGACTGGATCCAACGCGCCACATATTTTCCCATTTTTCATTTTTCTTATTTTTATTTCTTTTATTTCATTTTATTTCAAAAAATCATAACTCTTTCATTTTAATTCCAAAAAATACGGGACCAATTGCATTATTTTCCTTTTAATTTCTAGTTTCTAAAAAAGATTTTTAATATTTTTTATTCTATCATTTGATATTTTTTGTGAATTTTCTCTTTTCTGGTTATTTTTAATTCATTTAAAATAGTTTCTGATATTGAAAAAATACAAAAATATTTTCTTAACCTCTTTGAATGATGATAGATCTATAAAAAATATTCTCATCAATTTATTAATTTATTTGAGATTTTAGTTCAATTAGGTTATTTTTTATTCATTTTTAATTGATTAAAAATAGTTTCTGGTTTCTAAAAATGCTGAAATTTTTTGTCAAAACCTTGTTTGACCTTGTTGAACTTAGGATGATCCATTTGGACTTTGCAAAGTTGATTTGAAATGGATTTGAAGTTTGACCTTTAATTGTTTATTTTAATTCAAGTATTATTTTAATTTTGAAAAATACCAAAAATATTTTATTTGTTTCTTGACTTCTAAGTTTCATTTAGCTTCTGTTTACTAGTGTTTGACTTTGATTCTAATCATCTTTGGTCAATGCACTTTACTTACTTCATTTGAATTCTATTAATGTACATTCTTATTCATCTTCTTCTTCATCTTTTTTCTTTTTGATCAATGAGTTAAAGATTGGTGGTTAGCCTTGATGTATATGAGGTTTAACCTTCCTTGATTCAAATCTAATTCATCTTGATCAAAGATCAAGTGAATGGCTTTGCATTAAGAATAGGTGGCTTCTTGATCAAGCAAAAGACCTAAATCAATACAAGATCATTCTCATTTTCTTTTGGAATGGCAAGTTGTAGGAGCTTGGCTTACTAGTCAAGGTCTCTAACTTGTGTTTGTTGCCTATATTTTTATTGACCGGCCTCAGATAGGTGTGACTACTATATTAGTCCACTTACGATTGCTTAACATAGCGCTAAATTGCTTTATGGCACACTAACTCTAACTGTTGACCATTAACTTTCAACCCTTGCAATTTACTTTATGCAATTTAGTATTCTTGTACATATTATTCATTTGCTTTTGCCCTTTGCTCATTTGAGCTCATGTTTATGTTAATGTAATTTGCCTTTTGCTCTCTTGAGCACATAATTGTGTATATACTATTGTGCTTATGTTTTGTTTTGATTGTTGTGAACCAAATGCAAATGGACAAAAGGACTTAGACTTTAGGACTTTCCCTATGCAAAATGGAGTCAAAGAGCAACTAGGCCTCACGCCTTTAGAGTGCTATAAATGTCAAAGAGCAACTAGACCTCATGCCTTTAGAATGCTTAATCTTGAAGATGAACTTGAAAGGATCCTAATTTCTAAACTCACTCTTGTCCATTCTTTGTTTTCATTATGGAACTTTTTGATATGTGTGTTCTTGTGCTAGGGATCCCAAACATTGAGCCAAATTGAAGAACCATTGTCATGAGCATCCAAAGTGAGAGATACAAAAGCCATTGGAAGATTCTTAGGAGCTTGTTTGATTGTGTGATTGATTGCTTGAGTTACTTGCTTATTTGCTTGCTTATTCCAAAGGATGGGAGCTACTTGGATCATCACTATGATCTCAAGAAGGGAACTCCATTTGTGGTTTTATTTCTCTTCCTTCGTCTTTGTATGTTTAGGACCTTAGCCATTCTTCTTCTTCCCTCCACTCTAACCCAAGCCAAAACTTTTGTGCAAACATTAACATTTGTTTTCAACATTAGAAACCTAAGAACTATGCTTTTGATTTTCCAAACTTCTTTTCATAACACTTGTTTTGAATTGAATCCTTAAGTCAACTTTGACCATACTTTGTAAATACTTTTCATTGGTAAATACAACTCACTCAATAGTTTTGTGGTTTCAATGGCCACTTCTTGCCAAAGCTTTTTCATAACCCTTAGCTATTAGGTTTGAGTTATCCTTGAGGTTGATATAATACTCGCCTATATCCTTAGTGATGGACAATGAGTCTTCCATGCTTATTATAGGGTTAACCCCTCACTAGCATGTTGAAGTTATCGTCACATGGTGGATTTGTGGTTTTAGGTTGAGGTTTCTCCCTTGGATAACAAAAGACCTTAAGGCTTTTGGACCAATCAATTCACCAACTTGTTTTGAAATTTTTACCCCGAACTACGAGGTTTTGATCCTAATATTTTTCTAAGATGGTACGTAGGCAATGGGTTTATCCATTCAAACACAAAATTGTAAATGATTTGTACATTCTTCTCTCATCTTCCCAATCATGTTTGCACAAATAATTTTTCACAAATACCAACCTACCTTGCAACAAATTGTGAAAAAGGCTCCCTAGGAGTACCTAGGATGTTTTGGGTGCTTAAAACCTTCCCATTGCATAACCAACCCCCTTACCCCGATCTCTGACATTTTTAGTAGTTTTTGATTTGATAAAACTTCTCGGTTTTTGTTCGCTTTCTAACCTTTCCTTTGGATAAATAGAAGTGCGCTGGTGACTCGAATTGTATGATTTACTTTTGATTTAGTCAATAAATCTAAAGGTAATGAATACCCCGCTACAGATGTATGGTCAGAGTCCTGCATAAATGGTCAGAGTCCTGCACACAAAAAAATATCGTTATAGTACCATTTTTGTTTCATCCTTTGTTATCATCAAAATCTTAGAGATATATTGTAGAACCAACTTTGTTCTTTACAGGGACCCTTTATGATACAAAAAGTATTTCCGCATGGAGCCGTTGAACTAAGAAATCCCGCAAACGGAGACACGTTCGAGGTGAATGGGTAGAGAGTGAAATCGTACCTACAACACCAAGAGGGCGGTCTAATAGACAAAATTCGTCTCACCTAAAAAGATGGAGAACCGTCGAGCCACGCGATGTTAAATGCAGCGCTTCATGGGAGGCAACCCACGCATTTTAAATCTAATCCGTCATATATGTTTGTAGGTTTACACAGGAGTTCTACAAGGAGGGAACACCACTTCAACAAATGTCTAAGTCATGAAATAGGATAATCAACATGGCCAGAGGTACGAGAGGTTGAACAGGAGAAAAATCCAAAAAACAACAAAAAGGGCAGCCTGACACGGCCACCCGTGTCAACTAACACGGCCACCCGTGTCAGCTGACACGGGCCGCGTCAGGAGGGGGAAAAATCAGGCTAAGGATGTGAAATACAGTGGCCTGACACGGCCACCCGTGTCAGCTGACACGGGCCGTGTTAGGAGCACTGAAAGGGAAAGCAAAAAGTTTATTAACAGTGGCGTGACACGGGCGGCCGTGTCAGCTGACACGAGCCGTGTCAGGAGCATCATTATCATTCTCTCTCATCATTATCATCATTCTCACTCTCCTTCTCTCTAAACCTCACAAACCCCATTAAACCTCACAAACCCCATTACCTAAAAGCTTCCATAACCACCACTTCCACTCTCCTACTTCAAAAACACCCTTCACAAATATTACTCCACTCGTCATCCTCGTCCTAACCACGGTTTCAGAATTTTATAACTCCCTATTTAAAAATATTTCTATTTTTACAGGTCCAAAATGCCCCCGAGGAGAATTCTCACCGGAAAGCAACAGCTTGCGGATATGGCAAGGTCACGGAAGGGATCAAGCCGGAACCCAAATCCACACAACATTGTGTTTGACAATCCGGAACAAGAAAAGGGGTATCAAATTCACCAGAAACGGAAACTCACACCGACAAGGTACATGTGTGAGCATACTCTAATCGCACTAGGGATCAAAATTGAGGTATACCGGATGTTCCATATTTTAGGAATGCTAGAGTTCATGAGCATGGAAGCGTCGACGTACAAGCGCATCACACTGAATTCCTCAGCACGTTAGAATTCCAACTCGAAAAGAGGTGGATAGACACGACCAGGTATTATTTTGGCACTATGCGTTTCCGCTTGTTTAATAATTATCATGAATTGTCGGTTGAGGAATTGGCAGGGATACTCCGACTCCCTCTATACAGACCAGGAGCGGTCCTAGATGGGTTCCCACCTAAGGATTTCTAGATTTCCATCACCGGGATGACAAATTACACCTCCAAAGGTGCTAAGGCCTTTGGCATCCAAAATCCATGTTTTTGGTATGCTCATAAGGGTTTTTCCTACACCTTGTTTGGAAGAGGCGATAGCACAGGGGTAGCTACTCAGAGAGAGCTATTTTTTGTGTACTCGATGGCACATAACAATGCCATCAACGTAGCTGCCTTTGCAGCTGACTATCTGGGCAGAGTTGGTCGAGCAGACTCCAGAGGCATCTTCGTGGGTGGCACGATCACCCAAATAGCTGAGCATTTTTGGTATCAAGTTGTGTTACTCGAAAACACGCCAATTACAGGTAAGACCAAAATTGACATGTCTGCTCCAATTCAACAAGGTATGATTAATGTTGCTCCTACTTACTATTTTGTGCTTATCCATAAGAGGTTTATTATAGCTCTGCTGAATCCGGACAGAGTTGATATTACTGACTGTGCCAACTGGTTATATGTGAGCAGTGACCCCGACGCGGAGGAAGACCATGCCACTGACCATTTTACTACAGATGAGCATTTTGTAGACGACCAGGTGGATGCCACGGAGGCAGAAGAAGAGGAACCCCAAGCACCTCAGAAATAGTTTGTACCACCACATCAGGAACCTACCCAGCAGGAGGCAGGTTCCTCTTCCTGGTCCACTGACCAATGGACCTGGGTACAAACCGAAATAGGTGACTTAAGGATGGAACAACAACGGCAAGGCATTGCGCAAGCCCGACAAGGGGCAATGTTGGATGAGATGAGCAACATGATGCGGCAGTTGATGTTGCATTTTCCACAACCACCTCCTCAGTAGGGTACTGTGAGTGTCCTCCTTCGCTCTTGTTCACAAACATTGAAGCCAACGTTTAGTTCAAGTAGGGGGGAGATTTTATGTTTTTTAGTGTTAAATTTAGTATTTTGTTATTTTTTAGTATGGTGTTATTTTACTTTATTACATTCTAGATTTGGTTTTTCTGTTTGAAGGTAGATTATGCTGCGAGTGTTTCAAGTCTGTGGTGATATTTTGGAAATAGTAATGATCACGAGTGGGAGTGGATGAAAGGATCACGCCACTTACCATGGCTTGTTGTGAAGGATCTCCCCAGGAAGTTGACACTGTTGAAAAATAAAGATCGGACGCAACGTATACAGCTTAACCAACATAAGTGTCATGTACATTCAGAAGTAAGGAAGAAGTCGCACCAGGCTAAAGAGTATTGTGGATACTGTTAAAGCTTAACCAAACAGAGTGAGTCATAAAAATCCAAACACATTGATCATCATGAGCGACATTCAGGTTTATCTTTATCATTCTAAATTTGCATAGACTCTCTGGGACTGTCACTGCAGGATTACACACACTGAGGCACGTTGTTTGAAATTAACCCTGAGCCTTTCTAGCCATCCTAAATGATTATATCCCTTGTAAACCCCATTTGAGCCTGTATCCATTTGTTTGTTTAAACCCCATAAATGTAGCCCTTGGCCAAAACACTTCCTTATCATGTTCAGAGTCATGTTAATAACTTTAAACTGTGTTGAAAAGCTAAGTTTGGGGTGAAAACCCCAAAGAGTTCTAAACGCCCAAAAAAGTGCGAAAACAAAAAGAGAAAAAAAGGTGAAATAGGAAATCATCGAGAGAAAAGGAAAAAGAATTATTATAAATAAACTCGAAGATTCAAAAGAAGCATGAAAAAGGGTACTCGGTTGAAAAATAGAAGAAGAAAAAAGAGAAAACCGAGCGAAAAAACAAAAGAAACCAACATAGTAGGTAACATCGACTCTGAACCAAAAACCACTTGTTTCCCATTTTTGTTTGAATATCCACTCCCTAACCCAAGCCAAGTTACAACCCGAAAGACCTCAAAAGTGTGTGTGTTGTGTGTAGGTGATATGAAAAGAGAGACTATTCAAACTTGCGAGTTGATATTGCATATTCTGAATTATGAGTGAAAATACTTAACCTCGAGAGAATTGGTGAGAATGTGATATAAGCTAACAGGTGAAACGGTGCTTTGAAGTGGAAGTGCGATTGAAAACTAACAAGGAAAAAGCAGGACTTATGGAAGGAAGAGGGACGATGTTAGCGAATGATCTCAGTAGTGTTAGGAAACAAGAATCATGGGGAGTGACACGCAGTATTCTCTTAAACATTACTTGAGGACAAGCAATGAGCTAAGTTTGGGGTTGTGATCAGTCACCATTTGCATTAAGTTTTCGTTACTGATCCGACAAGAAACCGAGGATTTTGAAACACTGTAGCGGGGTATTCATTACCATTAGAGATATTGACTAAATCCAAGGTTAACAAGTCGAGTCGCCACCGCACTTCTATTTATCCAAAGGAATGGTTAGAAAGCGAAGAAAAACCTAAAAGTTTTATCAAATAAAAAACTAGTAAAAATGTCAGAGATCTGGGTAAGGGGGTTGGTTATGCAATGGGAAGGTTTTAAGCACCCAAAACATCCTAGGTACTCCTAGGGAGCCCTTTTCATACTTGTTGTAAGGTTGTTATTTTGTGAAAATTTGTTTGTGCAAACATGATTGAAATGATGAGAAGAGAATGTACAAGTTTATTTATATTTTTTGTTTGGATGGATAAACCCATTGCCTACGTACCATCTTAAAAAGATTAGGATCAAAACCTCGTAGTTCGGGGTAAAAATTTCAAAATGAATTGGTGAATTTATTGGTCCAAAAGCCTTAAGGTCTTTTGTTATCCAAGGGAGAAAACTCTACCCAAAACCACAAATCCACCATGTGAGGATAACTTCAACATGCTAGTGAGAGGTTAACCCTATAATAAGCATGGAAGACTCATTGTCCATTACTAAGGATATAGGTGAGTATTACATCTACCTCAAGGATAACTCAAACCTAATAGCTAAAGGTTATGAAAAAAGTTTGATTAAGAGAGTGGCCATTGAAACCACAAAAAGGCATTTGAATGAGTGATATTTACCAATGAGAAGTATGTACAAAATATGGTCAAAGTTGATTTAAGAGTTCAATTCAAAATAAGTGTTATGAAAAGCAAGTTTGAAAATCAAAAGCATAAGGCTTAGGTTTCTAATGTTTGAAAACAAGTGTTAAATGTTTGAACAAAAGCTTTGTCTTGGGTTAGAGTGGAGGGAAGAAGAAGAATGGCTAAAGTCCTAATCATACAAAAGATAAGGGATAAGAAACAAGACCACAAATGGAATTCCTCTCTTGAGATCATATTGATGATCCAAGTAGCTCTCATCCTTTGGAATATGCAAGCAAAATAATAGTAGGCTCAAGCAACAATCACACAAGTCTCTTAAGAGATCCTCAATGCATCTTGTATCTTTCATTTTGGATGAACATGGAAATGGTTCTTCAATTTAAGCTCTCATAGAATCCCCTAGCACAAAAGCACACACATTAAAGGTTTTATGAAACAAATCAAGAATGGACAAGAGTGAGTTTAGAGGTTTGGTCCTTCTAATCCATCTTCAACATTAAGGTCCTTTTACTCTAATTTGCATAGGGAAAGTCCTAGAAACTAAGTCCATTTGTCCATTTCTTTGCATTTGGTCCACAATAATCAAAACAAAACACAAGCACAATAATATATACATAATTATGTGCTCAAGTGAGCAAAAGGCAAATTGCATTAACATAAACATGTGCTCAAAAGAGCAAAGGGAAAAGCAAATGAATAATATGTACAAGAATAGTAAATTGCATAAAAGTAAAGAGTAAAAAGTAAATATTAATTGTTAATGGTTAATATTAGTAGTTAGTGTGCCATAAGGCAAATTTAGCGCTATGTTAAGCAATCGTAATTGGACTTATGTAGAAGTCACAACTATCTGAGGTCGGTCAATAATAATGTAGGCAACAACACAAATTAGAAGTCTTGATTAGTGAACCAGGTTCCCACAACTTTCCATGCCAAAAAGAAGAAGAGAAATGATCTTGTATTGGTTTAAGTCTTTTACATGATTTTAGGAAGCAATCTATCCTTAATGCAAAGCCATTCACTTGATCAATTGATCAAGATAAATTAGATTTGAATCAAGGAAGATTAAACCTCCCTAATCAATGCTAACTTATCAACCTTTAACTCATTGATCCAAAAGAAAAGAAGAAGAAGAAGAAGGAGGAGATGGATAATGGAAATGAAGAACAAGATGCATTAAGTGGAATGGAATGTATCAATCAACAAATGTTGACCAATGACATTGAAGGTCATGGTCAAACTACCAAAAACAGAAGTGGGATGAAGATTGGAAGTCAAGAAATAAACAAAATATTTTTGGCATTTTTAATATTTGAAAATAAACTTGAATTAAAATATTAAAGAGAGGTCAAACATCAAAATCACTTCAAATCAACTTTGAAAAGTCCAAGTGATTTCTCCCAAGTTCAACAAGGTCAAACAAAGTTTGACAAAAAATTTCAGCATTTTTTAAAGTCATAAACTATTTCTAATCAATTAAAAATGAGTAAAAATAACCTAATTGAACTAAAATCTCAAATAAATCTCAAATCAATTAAAAAATTCATGAGAATATTTTTCATAGATCCATCATCATTCAAATAGGTTGAGAAAATATTTTTGTATTTTTTGATTATCAAAAACTATTTAAAATGAATTAAAAATAACCAGAAAAGAGAAAATTCACAAAAAAAATCAAATGATAAAATAAAAAATATTAAAAATCATTTTTAGAAACAAGAATTAAAAAGAGAAATAATGCAATTGGTCCCATATTTTTTGGAATTAAAATGAGAGAGTTATGAATTTTTGAAATTAAATGAAATAAAAGAAAATACATGGAAATTAAATCAGAAAATGAAAAATGCTAAAAATTCTGGCGCGTTAGATCCAATTCATTAAATGATCTGGCATATCAAACGGCTATGGCATGCACGCGCACCATGGACCTAAGTCAACTGAGCAACATAAGCATTTAAAAAAAGTCATAAGATCCAAGAGCCATGATTCAATCTGGAAATCATCATCAACGACTAGGATTCAAACTGGCAAACGGACGGTGGTGTACACCACCGTCTTCTTCGGTGAGCATGGAGATTCCAGCCAAAGTTGTAGGTCATCAAATCTTAATGAAAACGAGCGATCCTCATATCATTGGAAAGCTGGGGTGATGTACATCACCCCTGTACCATTAGTTTCTCTTCTAGATCTCCATAGGAAGAGAAATCAGAAGGAGAAAATGATGGAGTTCAAACTGAACTTGATGTTTTTACAAGAAATTCAAGAAAACAAGTTATAAATTAAGAGTTTCGAAGAAATTCAAGAAAACAAGTTATAAATGAAGAGTTTCGAAGCAAATCAGTTTGAACATCAACCTTCTAAATGCATATCTATGGAGCACGATCCTTCAAGACACTTGCTTGCAGCTTGTTCTGGAGATGGAAATGAGGCGAGGCTAAGGAATTAGAACTCAATAATCAACCAAGGAAGTTGAGAATTGGATCTGAAAATTTCAAGTGAAAACGTAAAATTCCTTTAGAGTATGGTTTGGAATGATTTCTGCAGAGTTTCAGGTTGATTCAGGGATGCCAATTGAATGAAGCAGTGCATCTATTTATAGCACAAGGTGATGCAAGGAGGTGGAGAACTCGTGTGTGCATGAGCTTGGGTCCTCCATGCATGGGCCTGTACAGGCGCATGTGAGGCCCAAACTCAATTGGTTTTGCATGCTGAACACAAATGAATGAGTTTTGGACGTGCAAAAGGTAAGGCAAAGGCTTGTGCATGAAGTTTCATCATGAATTCCATAATTATGCCTAAATGTTCATCTCTTCGAAAGTCCAATTTAAAAAATCCAAACATAAGCATGTGAGTAATGGTTGGAAAGGTATTGGTGTAAGGAACAACTGTTATGTTGAACAAAAATTCATTTTGAATGTGGAAATTTATGAAAACAGGCCATGAAGTTCAATGCACAAAATATGCCTTAGAGAAATTTGTCAAAATGAACCATCTTCAAGCCCTTTTATTTTGATGATGCATGCTCCAAATGGAAAAACCTCCAACATCAAAGTTGTATATCGTTTCAAGATAATAAATTTGGACTTACATTTTGCATCATTTGGATTTTTGATGAAGAAGTTGTGGGCACCTGAAGTTGGACTTTTTTCCATTTCAATGCATTTGGCCCAAAGTGACCTATAATGTTTTTCATTATCACATATATTTCCTTTGAGATTTTGAAGTTTTTCTCAACATAACATTTGAAGTAGACACAATAATCTTTCCAATTCATTTGGTTTCACCCAAAAATCATAAAAAATGAATGAGTTATGTTCTTGGGAGGTTGACGCAAAATTAGGGTTTCAGTCAAATTGACCTATAATGTCTTGGAATGGATGATGATCTTCCAAGATTCAAATCCAATTTTTATGAACATTAAAGTTATTCATATTGTCCTTAAGAATATTTTTGTTCTTGGGATCATCTCCATTTGACCAACACACAAAACGTTAGGTCTCAGTGCATTTCAAAATAGTCAGATGAATAGACTGATCAACTTCTCAAGTCCACAACTCATATCTTGATGAATTGATGATTGAGGACACCCAAATAAGTTCAAATATGCATGGAATGATGAATTTAAGAACTTCCCTTGATGGTATTTGACCATGGGTTGAGATTTCTTCATGAGCAAGGCATTGTTGATGATCAGATGAAATAAGGTTTACTTGGGAAACAAACCTCAAACCCTTTGACTTGCTTTGATCAAAATGATAGATTGAGATACTAGGGAGGCATATTTGAGGGATGAGAGCTTTGGGAACCATTGCCATGATTGCCTTCATCTTCTCTTGGCCACATCATTGCACAAAGGATCACCTAGAAGCTTTTAGATCTTGTGACTGCTCAAGCTACAAACAAAAGATGTTAGTGACATATTTTTGTGCTTTTGGTTAGTAAATAAAAATGGAAAAGCAATGATATACAAATCAAGCATGTTTGGTGATCTCAAACCACTCACAAGAGGTCCCACCCAAAGGCAAAGGGAACCAAGATGCCTATGATCCTTGAGGCTTTGCAAATGCAATGTTATGATGCCATGAGGGATCCTAGGGCCAAAATTGGGGTCTTACAAACAATGTGCAAGCATTTTTGATACTTTTAAAGGAAATTTTACTTTTGGTATAACATTTAAGCATTTCATTTCATCGTTATATATTAATTCTATTTTCGTGATTTTATGCATGGGATAATTGTATTTTTGTCCGACATGTCCAGGTAGAAGAACTAGGAAACTCAGAGCGAGACAATGCGAGATTCTGACAAGCAAAGGAGTTAAAAAACCCCGGTATAGGAGGCCTGACACGGCCACCCGTGTCACCTGACACGGCCACCCGTGTCACCTGACACGGCACCCATGTCACCTGACACGGGCCGTGTCAAGCAAAGGAGGGAGTGGCAAGGAAGACAGTGGCCTGACACGGCCACCCGTGTCAGCTGACACGGGCCGTCTCATGCATTAATCCCCCCTGTCAAGAGGCCATGGGCGTGTCACCAATAACAGTAGGCTGACACGGCCACCCGTGTCAGCTGACACGGGCCGTGTCAGCCCAAGGCCAAAATTTCCCTTTTTCTCGAGCTTTTGTTTGTTGGGTTTTTCAGAGAGACTTTTGGACATGTCCACCTGCTGCTTGGAATTTTTATTATAAAAGAGGACCTTCTTCCTAAGGAAAAATCATCTTGGAACAAGGCAAAATACAATATTGTGAAGCAATCAAGTATTACAAAGAACAAGGAGTTTGGAGAGCTGAAGGTTTTCATGAGCGGGAAAAATTGAAGATCAAAGTCATCCAATTACTTGTAATGTGTCATTTTTATTTTGCATTTGTTTTAAAAAATGTGAGTAGCTAAACCCCCTAATTCTAGGGGGGTGTCTCTGATTTAGAATTGTAACAAATTTGAGTTTACATTTGCATTTATAATATTATTTTTACGTAACCTTTTGATGTGTTTATTGCTTTCTCTTCCGGACCAATCGAGATTGATTTGTGGTTATCAATTAGGCTGGGCCGCCATTGATAAGGTTTTCATAAGGTTCCCCTACAGTAGATATCACCTAGGACTAGGGATACCCTGTATGAACCAGAGTATTCTTGATATTATAAAGCTTAACTTCACCTTAATTGGAAATGGACCTAGAAAATAAGGTAGATTGATTAAAGGTTTTCTCACCAAGGACTTGGGAGAAAATACCCTTAAGAACCGGTAGTAATTGATATTTGTTGATGCAATAGTGACTCAAAGTTGTTACAGGGATAAATCATACATCTTCCCTAGCATTGTTCATTTTTCCCTGTAAACCTTTATTTTCATCCTTATTTGCTTTTACCTTTATTCTTATATTTTTACACCTAAAAACCAAATTAATACTGTTTATTTAATTGAATTATAATTTAAACTCAATATTGACTTGCAGTCCTTAAGATCGACATTTGAGGAATTTCCCCATTATTACTATAAAAGGAAAAATAGTACACTTTCTATTTTCCCGATCAGTAATCATAAAAAACATAAATAAATAAAATATAATTTGTCCATTTGCATAAATTTTGTCACAATTCATTCCTCTAAAATAAAAATATCAAATCATTATGCAGGTTGGTTTCTAAACCCATTGAATACAATGATCATACTCCTTCGTCAAACTTTGAATTCCCTGTGTGTAAAGTCGAGGAAGGAAGTGATGAAGAAATGTATGATGAATTGTCTCATCTACTTGAGCACGAGGAAAAAGTCATTCCGCCATTTGAAGAGAACATCGAGTTGGTCAACTTGGGTTCCGAAGATGATGTGAAGGAAGTCAAGATTGGGTCTCGACTGTGTTCAGAAGTTAAGAAGGGGTTGATTGATCTTCTCCGAGAATATTCAAATGTGTTTGCTTGGTCCTATCAAGACATTCCTGGTTTAGATTATGAGATTATGGAGCATAGATTGTCGTTGAAGCCAAAATGCCCTCCAGTCAAGCAGAAGTTAAGGAGGACTCGTTTTAATATGGCAGTAAAGATCAAACAAGAAGTGCAGAAGCAGATTGATGATAGTTTCCTTGTTACCGCTGAGTATCCACAGTGGGTGGCCAATATTGTGCTTGTTCCGAAGAAAGATGGAAAAGTCCGTATATGTGTTGATTATAGAGATTTGAATAAAGTCAGTCCAAAAGATGATTTCCCCTTGCCACACATTGATATGTTGGTAGATAATACAACTAAATTCAAAGTCTTTTCGTTTATGGACGGATTTTCCAGATATAATTAGATCAAGATGGAACCCGAAAATATGGAGAAGACCACATTCATTACACCCTATGGAACATTCTGTTATAGAGTGTTGTCTTTCGGTTTAAAGAATGCAGGTGCAACTTACTAGAGAGCAAAGACCACTCTTTTTCATGATATGAAGCATAAAGAGATTGAAGTCTATGTTGATGATATGATTGCTAAATCCATTGATGAGGAGGAACATGTTGAACATTTGTTGAGAAAGTATAAACCCCGCTTGAATCCCAATAAGTGTACATTTGGTGTTCGTTCTGGTAAGTTGTTGGGCTTTATTGTCAGCGAGAAGGGTATTGAAGTTGATCCTGCCAAGGTGAAAGCAATACAAGAGATGCCTGCGCCCAAAACTGAGAAGCAAGTCAGAGGTTTTCTCGGCCGCTTGAATTATATCTCAAGATTAATTTCACACATGACTGCCATATGTGCGCCTATATTCAAGCTTCTTCAGAAAGATCAGTCTTGCAATTGGACCGAGGATTTCCAGAAAGCTTTTGACAGTATCAAAGAGTATCTGTTTGAGCCTCTGATTTTGTCTCTGTCGGTTGAAGGAAGACCGTTGATCATGTATTTGACTGTGCCTGAAGAGATTATGGATTGTGTTCTTGGTCAGCAAGATGAAACTGGAAAGAAATAATATTCTATTTACTACCTCAGTAAGAAGTTCACCGATTGTGAGACTCGATATTCTATGCTTGAGAAGACTTGTTGCGCATTGGCTTGGGATGCTAAGCGTCTACGTCAGTATATGTTAAATCCTACCACTTGGTTGATATCAAAAATGTGAGCAAATTCTTTACTTTGAATAAGTTTTGAATGATAGCAAATTGTGTGATCATTGTCTAATTGTTGGTTGTGCATTATTTCGCATGTTTCAATTGTGTTTTTAGCCTATAATATTGTTTCGTGTCTATACATAAAGATCCACATTGATACAATTCTATAAAGAACTCATAAAAACTGTTTTGTGTTAGCATGTATCAATACATGTTCTTTTGCATCGATACATACACCTGTTTTAAATCACAAAATGTTTTTGGTTCAGTATGTATCGATCCATACGAGCCTTGCATCGATACATAAACTTATTTTAAATCACAAAACGTTTTTTGCTTCAGTATGTATCGATCCATACGATCCTTGTATCGATACATGTTAGTTAAAATGCTCCATGGATCGATACATACGAGCTTTGTATCGATACATGCTTGTATTAATTCTCAAAAATTAATCAAAGCTACAGCATGTATCGATGCATAACCTTTTGTATCAATACATAATTCTGTTTTGTCTACTAACAGCTTCTGTCTTTCATATAAGAAGCATTTTTTTGACAGTTTAGACAGGTGAAGAATTCTGAGAGGGAAAAACAGTTGAAACACCAATCAAAGGAGTGTGTAGCAGCAATTGTTTTTAGAGCAGTTAGAAACCTGAAAGAGACTTCATCTTCTTCATCTTCTCAATATCTTTTCTTCAAGAACATCAACACATAATCATTCTTGTTCTTTGGATTAAAGGATCAACGAGATAACGTTCAGTGGTACGATCAAGGATCTAGCTGAGGTGTTCAGTGGAACGATCGAGGATTTAGCTGAGTTGAAGATTGAAGGGGGTTTCGAAGAAAAACCAACTGGTTTGTGTAACACCCCAAAATTTGCCCTCCTCATTCATGCATTCATTTAGCATTTCATATTGCATTTCATCATGTCAATCAGAATTAGATCTAAAAAAAAATATATATATATATATATATATATATAGTTTTTTACAAATTAATAAAAAAAATAATAATAAATTTTTTTTAATTAATTAATTAATTAATTAATTAAATAAATAAATAATTAAATAAATAAAATATAATAAAAAATTTTGGACTTGGGTCTCTCTCATTTGAGCCCACAAAACCATGAAATTCAGTCTATAAATACCAAGGCTTCACTTGAGAGAACACAGAACAAAGGGGGATTTTGAAGAGAAGCAAAATACTCTAAGGTTTCCTTGGAACAAAACCCTGAGGAAAAAGATAGTGAGAGAAGACGTAACGGAGTTCAGAGCAGCCTCCAAACCCCGAAGGGAACTCAACTACACAGAATCACCTCTGCATCACATAAACCCTGACGATTGTTTTGTAAACCTCACGGGTGCAACTCAATTTCAATCAAGCTCTCCAATCAGGTTTGCCATTATTCCCATTACCTTTGCCCATGGGTTTAATATGTATATGAATTTATAAACAATGCCTTGAATGTTTAACCGTTTAATTTTTGAGTGTATGCCACAGGGTTTGAGGTTTCTGAAACCATACTGTTATTCATGAAAAAAATGCTTATGATGTTTTACTAACCCTTTTGTTGAATTTTTGTGAGGGCTCACATGACTTTTGCAGGGATAACTTGCGTGGTTTCCTACTTTATTTGTGGGATAACCCCTGGAGGTTCATTCCGATTACCTGTACTGACTCACTTTTCTTTGATGGCACTAGCTTGAGAGATCTCTGGGTTTCTTGTCCCCTTGGTTGTTGTTACTTCGGATCTTTATCCGTGTGGTACTTTTTACCTTTTCCCGCATTTTACTGCTTTCCTAGCTGGAAGACCTCGATAGGAGCAATGTTTTGTGTTTACCTCAAGATACATGTTTTGTGTTTTGTGTTCGTATCCCTGCAGGTAGCGCGGTTCCTTCATCAAGGACTGCCCTTTTTGCCCTTGAGCATCCCAAACCCTAAAACCCAAAGCAACACGTTAACTCCTTCTACTACAGGCGAGTAAGTCTCCAAAGGTCGAGCATCCGGTAGATTGCGTAGTAACGTTGTTCGCCCAAAACCCAATCCATAACCCCGTAGTTAGCCGAACTACGTTTTGCTCTGATTCTCAGGCCAGATGAGATACGTAGGCATAAGACGCGATGTCTTAGCGAGCACACATCCCCCAACCTATAGGTCATCCGAGCTACGAAGACTCTGATTCTCATATTCAGACGAGATACGTATGCAGTGGATGCGACATCCACGCGAGTCATTTCTCTTAACCTTTTAGTAAATAGTACATTAGGCAAACCCACACCCTTTAGACAAAAACTACAAAAGTGGATCCCGTAGAGTACTACGGATGTGTAGGGGTGCTAATACCTTCCCTTCGCATAACCGACTCCCGAACCTGAGATTTGGTTGCGAGACCCCGTCTTGTCCTTTCCTTTTTCAGGTTTACTTCGAGCGTTTCCTTTCCCTCCTTTGGGATGAATAACGCACGGTGGCGACTCTTCTGTCTTTTTCTTTCGTCGGTTGTTTTTTTTCGCACTGTATTTTTTAGGTTGCGACAGCTGACGACTCTGCTGGGGAAAACGGTTTCCCTAAGCGAGTCCCTCCTAGCTTTTGTAGTTTGTTTATTGGGTGTTCATGCTTTTGTACGGTTATTTATTTACCTGCTTTACCTTATTGCATTGTGTACATATCATTGCTTTATCTGTTGGCTGGCTATGGCTGCTTGGTGATCTTTGTGAGATGAGTTCTATACCCGAACTCGAGTGCACTTAGGATAGAAGAATGGCATAGTCTTGTCGACTTGTGTGGAGTTATTCCTTAGTGAGTTGACTTGCAAGCCCATTCACTTGGTGGAGGTCATGTTGAGATCAATAATGTCACATAAGTAAGTTGTGGTTAGACATTACTTGTTCCAATATAGACCTAAGAAGCCAAGGACCTTAGTTTACCTAACCCATCTTGGCCTATTCGTAGGACGTAGTGCGAAAGTCGTTCAAATGTAAGATTTAATACGATTGTTACGCGATACTACACTCATAAGAGTCTCTCTTGAGAATATTGTTGGAATACGAGTAGTCGTTCCTCTGATAATATCCGAAAGATGGGATTATGACTATGGGAACCTTTTGTAGAACATGTTTGGCAGGTTTAAACCTTAGTACACTCCTTTTGGGTGGTTCTTAACCTAAACTCCATGCTCGTGACTTGCAACAAACCCTTGATTCATGGTTAATCCGATCAGGTATCCATAATATCAATAGAACTCGGGTGTTGATAAGATGTAAACCATAATCCACCAAAATGGGTGGTTGATATTAAGGATAACATGATCCATCCCATGACCTTTGTTTGGTGTGCTCTTAATTTCTCTCCAGACAGTGCAACCTGACAGATGTTCAAGCGGATCCAGTAATTCTGATTGACATGCCATTGCATTACATAACATCATCTGCATATTTGCATCCAACATCTCATGCTTATTCATTTGCAGGGTATTCCCTTTCAAAACGGGGGTGCCTTAAAATTGAACAAGCAGTGCATCGCATACCATGCATATTAACCCTTGTCTGTTTTGCAGGTGTCACCGCAGTGTCTAATGTTTGTTCCCTGTATCAGGCAGTTATTGGTCCCAAGCGAGTTCACAGATACCCGACAAAGGAAAACCGTCCACGACTAGCGATGGACCAAGTATAGAAAGAGCTGGCTGATATGCGTGAAAGGATGGATCAGTTCATGACATTGATGACTGGTATGGCAGAAGGCCAGGCGAAGCTGAGGGAATTGGTTGAGCAACCGAGACCCGATCCGGAGATGGAGATACCAAATGCTGAGGGAAACCCTGGTAACCCTGGGAACGCTGATAACCCTGTGAACACTGGTAACGCGGGTAACGCAAATGCTGATGGAAACCCGGGTAATGTTGACAACACAGGGAATGTTGGAAATGGTATTGGCGGAAGGTACAATGTGAATCAAGGAATTCGGATTAACGGGCACCCCGTTACTGAAGATTGTCAGTATGATCAATTTTCTTTGCACGACGAGGCCCTCGAGACCACTCGCCGTATGGATGAGCTTGCTGAGAAGCTCAAATCTTTGGAGTCTCAAAATTCCTTAGGCTTTGATGTCACAAATCTTGGTCTGGTTCAGGGAGTAAGGATTCCTCACAAGTTCAAACCCCCTACTTTTGAGAAATACAACGGGGCTTCTTGCCCACGCACTCATCTCCAATCTTATCTGGGAAGGTTGGGAGCTCATACGGAAGATGAAAAGCTGTGGATGTACTATTTAGAAGACAGTCTAACTGGAGCTTCTCGTGAATGGTATTCTCATTTGTCTCGTACTACCATCAAGAGCTGGAAAGACTTGGCAGAGGCTTTTATCAAGCAATATCAATACAACTTGGACATGGCTCCAAATCGGACCTTGTTGCAAGGTATGTCTCAGACTGCCAAGGAAACCTTTAGAGAGTATGCTCAGCGTTGGAGACAGATTGCTGCGTCCGTCCAACCCCCTATGTCTGAAAGGGAGATGGCGGACATGTTCATGAACACTCTTCAAGGCAATTATATTGAGAGATTGGCTGCTTGCCCGTCAATCAGCTTTACAGAGATAGTAATTGCTGGAGAAAGAATCGAGAGTCTGTTGAAGATGGGCCGAATTCAAGACAATAGTGCTTCCAACTCATCAGGTCCCAAGAGACCGTTTGCTGGTAACGGTCAGCGAAGAAAAGAAGGCGAGACAAGCGCTGTGTATACCGGCAGAGGCAGGGGTAGAGGACGCCCTAATTATTATCAAGATCAAGTGGCCGCAGTCACCATTCCAACACCTGTTCCTCAACCGCAATATCATCCGCAACAACAACCCAGGTACAACAATCAACAACAAGGAGGTAATCCGGGTCAGCAGAGACACTATCAACAACGTCCAAGGCAGACGGACCGGGTCATCGAGCCAATCCCAATGCCTTATTCAGTATAACTTCCCAAGCTGATTGACATGAATCTGGTTACGTTGAGAACTCTGGCTCCGCCAATCGATCCCAATAATTTGCCTAGAGGTTATGATGTCAACGCCAGATGTGCTTTTCACTCCAACGCACCTGGCCATACTACAGATAATTGCAAGGCTCTCTAGTTAAAGGTACAAGATTTGAGAGATGCCCAGGCTATCAATTTTGCTCCGGTGCCTAATGTTATCCAGAACCCGATGCCGGCTCACGGCGGGCAGAGGATTAATGCTGTTGATAGTGGGGAAACTTTGAATTTGGTTTCTGATGTGACTAAGGTGAAGACTTCGCTATCGGTGATTAAAGACCGACTTCTGAAAGGACAGATTTTCCCGGGCTGTGGGGAAGAATGCAGAAATTGTCAAGATGCCGAAAATGGATGTGACAGTTTGAGAAGGGGTATTCAGCAGCTGATAGATGAAGGTTGTCTTCAGTTCGATCAGGCCCGTCCGGTGAAGAATGATGTATCGACGGTAACGTTTTATTTCACTCCTGAAGAAATATATGTTCCCGAGAGACTCGTTCCGACAACAATATATTTCCCAGAAAGTACAGAACCAGCAGCGGTGAACATCGATAGTTCAACACCAGTTGCAATTTACTCTGACAGCCCTCAACCGACTTTGGTTGGTCCAATCACCATCACGGTACCAGGACCTGTTCCGTATGAGAAAGACAGTGATATCCCGTGGCACTATGGGGCTGATATCTACTGCCAGGGGCAGAAAGTTAACGAAGAAGACATTGACATTGGTAGCTCCGCTGTAGACAATGTTGGAGGGGTTGGTGGCTTCACTCGCAGTGGACGCCTATTTGCACCATCAACATTACGCGCGAATACTGAAGCCGAGGCAGCTGCCAAGGCTAAAGGGAAACAGGTATCCACCGAAGAGGTTACTACTGAGGAAGATCCTCCTAAGACCGCATTCGAGAAGGAAGTGGATGAGTTTATGAGGATTATCAAGAAAAGTGACTACAAGGTAGTCGACCAGCTAAATCAGACACCCTCAAAGATCTCCATTCTCTCACTATTGCTGTGCTCTGAGGCGCATAGAGCAGCCTTGTTGAAAGTACTGAATATGGCCTATGTTCCACCGGAGATAACTGTTAACCAGCTGGAGTCGGTAGTTTCCAATGTAAACGCTAGCCGGGGGCTAGGTTTCATCGATAATGACCTGACACCTGAGGGCAGGAATCACAACAAAGCCTTGCATATCACAATGGAGTGCAAAGGGGTGGTGCTTTCCCATGTTTTGGTTGATACAGGCTCTTCTCTGAATGTTCTTCCAAAGAAAGCCTTAATGAAGTTGGATTGCGATGGCATCATCCTGAGGCCAAGTAACTTACTTGTGAGGGCTTTTGATGGCTCTAAGAGAGCTGTTTTTGGCGAAGTTGAGTTGCCAGTAAGATTGGACCGCAGGTGTTCAAGAGCACCTTTTATGTGATGGATATTTAGCCTGCCTACAACTGTCTGCTAGGTCGGCCTTGGATTCATGCTTCCGGTGCTGTTACTTCTACCCTCCACCAGAAGCTCAAATATGAACTAGAAGGTCAGATCGTCACTGTATGTGGTGAAGAGGATATTTTTGTTAGCCACTTGTCTACATTTAAGTATGTAGAGATGGACGGCGAGATGCATGAGATGCTGTGTCAGGGCTTCGAAACTACAAACATCAATGAGGTCGCACCCGAAGCTGTCTTTTCACCTGAGTCTGAGAAGGTCGGGACTTCTATCTCTTCATACAGACAAGCTGTTGAAGTGGTTAAGGCTGGTAATGCCCAAGGCTGGGGCAAATTTGTGGAGCCAGTCATCAAAGAAGACAAGTTTGGATTGGGGTATGCTCTGGGATCTCAGAAGAATGAAACCGGTACTCTCTCCAGTGGGGGTTTGGTTTCTCCCCACATCGTCAATGCTGCAGATGAAGACAAGGCTGACAGCGACTGTGACTTAGATAGCTGGATTCGCCTGTGTGTCCCGGGAGAAAAGCTCGACAATTGGTCGTCTGAAAAAACCGTCCGGGTTACTCTACTGAAAGAGTGATTTTTATTGTTTTCCTTTATTACATGCATAATAAAGTCTTACACTTTGCCCAAGGTGTAACGGCTCATTTGTAGGGCCATCCATTTAGTTACGTTTCGCAATTATTTTTATCATCAATAAATGACGGCTTTTGCAAACAATTTTGTGTTCTCTTTCTTTCAGTTTTTTTTACTTTTTACAAAAAAAAATGGCAATATTTCTTTTTTCGTTTTTCCTTTCTTTCAAAAAAAAAATCTCTCATTCTAAGGTAAAGCATGATCCTCCATCATGCAGAGCCGACCACCCGGATCTCACTGCTAACGACACTGCTATGGCCAAGTATGACTTCGACAATCCTATCTATCAAGCCGAAGAAGGGGCTGAGGGAGATTGTGAATTGCCTGAAGGGTTAGCCAGATTGTTGAAACAAGAGGACCGAGCTATTACACCTTATTAGGAGGTGGTTGAGACCATCAACGTTGGTACCGAAGACGACAAGAAAGAGATCAAGATCGGGGCCAGTCTACAGGCCGAGAGGAAAGACCGTTGATCATGTACTTGATTGTGTTAGAAAGGTCAATGGGTTGTGTGCTCGGTCAGCATGACGAGTCAGGTCGAAAAGAGCATGCAATATACTACCTTAGCAAAAGTTTACCGACTGTGAACAAAGATACTCATTGCTCGAGAAAACTTGCCGCGCTTTGGCATGGGCTGCTCGCCGACTAAGATAGTATATGTTGACTCACACGACTCTATTGATATCAAAAATGGATCCAGTCAAGTATATTTTTGAAAAGCCAGCACTTACCGGAAAAGTTACTAGGTGACAAATGATACTGACAGAGTATGACATCCAATACACTTCACAAAAAGCCATCAAGGGAAGTGTCTTATCAGACTATCTTGCAGAGCAACCGATTGATGATTACCAACCTATGAGGTTTGACTTTCCTGATGAGGACATCATGTTTCTCAAATCGAAAGATTGAGAGGAACCACTCCCGGAGGAGGGGCCTGACCCTGAATCCAAATGGGTTATGATGTTTGATTGGGCGGTCCACGTCAATGGTCGCGGAGTTGGTATAGTGTTGATCACACCGGAAGGGGGTTCATATGCCATTTGGTGCCAGAATAACTTTTCCCTGCACCAACAATGAAGCCGAATACGAAGCTTGTATCCTAAGACTTGAGGAAGCCGTCAATATACAGATTAAAACCCTGGATGTATACGGGGATTCAACTTTGGTCATCAATCAAACCAACGGGAAATGGTGCTCTGCTGGAACTACGTATCCAGAATTGACATATCTCGGTCAGAGACGAATGAAGAAAGCATTTGGTCAGAAAGTGCGCTCTCGGGAGTATCGAGTCGATGAATTGGTACTCAAAAGATTTCTTCCTCCCAACACAGATCACAGGGGCAAATGGACACCGAACTAGGAGGGTCCGCACGTGGTTAAAAGGATTTTCTATGGCGGAGCTTTGACGCTAACAACCATGGAGGGCGAAGGATTCCCGTCCCCTGTCAACTCAGACGCAGTTAAAAAATACTTCGCATAATTGACCCGCTGGACAAAAGAAAAAGAGTCCAGGCAAAAAAGGGCATCCCGACGAACCAAAAAAAAAGAGGTTCGGGCAAAAATTAGGGATATAAAAAAAAATGTACACCCGGTGAGTCGAAAACCCGAGAGGGCGGCTCAGGCAAAAAAAGGGTATCCCGGTGGATTGAAAACCCGAAAAGGGGGCGATCCAGGCAAAAGTTAGGGAATAAGCGAATGACTGTGGTCTGAGTTCATCAGTGTTATATCACCGTTTCATTCAATCCAGCAATCTTCGAAGGTTAAAGATCGACTAATCATCCACTTCAGAAAGCAAGATGAGCAGAGCGTCTTGAGGACATACGAGTCATAGCAGAGTCGAAACTCAGTGGGACCCCGTATCCCCATTGCCATTAGGATAGTTCTCTTTTTTATAGCGATCACCTCTTTTCAGGGATCAGCTTCCTGATGCCCTCGCCTATTCCTGGCACAAATTTTCTCCCCAGTAAGAGTCGAATAATTCAGTTAAAGAGCCTCTTTATTTTTCATTTATCAGTTTGTTTGCAAAAATGTCCGAATTTTTGATAAAACATATTGCATATGAACATAATGGTGGCTTTTGCAGATGATTTGCACAGGAAAACATTTAAAATTGCTTTGAATGTGCTTAATCCCGAACGGTGAATTCAAACCGAGTAATTCCCCCGAGGCATACATGTATTTTTGGTTGCAGGTCACAGGAACCAGATGCCAAGTCATGAATCCTCATCCCCAAGCGGTTGACAAAGTCTCTCCTCAGCAGAGCATGTTCCCCAACAGAGTTGACAGTATCCAGACTGTCTATCCCCAGTAGAGTTGACAGTATCCAGACTATATATCCCTAGCGGAGTTGACGGTGTCAGACTGTATCTTCCTAGCAACAGCGGAGTGGTTGCATACCCAACGGACAAGAGGGTGGTGTTCCCAGTGTTCATCTCATCCCCAACATTATTTCTAACAGATTTGTTCTAATCCCTAGCTAGAGGACGATTAGCAAGTTCATATCCCCAGCAAAGGTCGTTTCCTACGACATTTCCCCAGGAAGTGTTTTCCCCACAGACTCTCCTCACAGAGCCTCGCCGAACAAAGTTTCCATAGTTGATACTCCCCCCGCAAGGTCGACTTTTCAAGCAGCCAATTTATTTTTGGTGGCTCATTGGTCCCGGCAGACGGATCATTCCCCACAGAGCATTCAAGGATTGATACAGCGATCTGTTCCCTACCGGAGTTTGCTTCCCCTAGCAGATTTCTTTTTTTCTTTTACACCATGCATAGCATTTGCACTTGCATGCATATCATATCAAGCATACACATAAGCTGATAAATAGGTTCTTCCAAGCAGACTGAAGAATTACTTTACAACCAAGGTCATGAGATCCAGCCAGAGGATCAAGCGTGAGTGATCCAGCCTGAGGGTCGTTTTGAAGATTCAGCCTGAGAATCGTTTTCCAGTGATCCAGCCTGAGGGTCATTTTGAAGATTCAGCCTGAGAATCGTGTTCCAGTGATCCAGCCTGAGGGTCATTTCAAAGATTCAGCCTGAGAATCGTGTTCCAGTGATCCAGCCTGAGGGTCATTTCAAAGATTCAGCCTGAGAATCGTGTTCCAGTGATCCAGCCTGAGGGTCATTTCAAAGATTCAGCCTGAGAATCGTGTTCCAGTGATCCAGCCTGAGGGTCATTTCGAAGATTCAGCCTGAGAATCGTGTTCCAGTAAGCCAGCCTAAGGCTCAATTTGAAGATTCCCTAGTGAAGTCGCCTACAAGCTTTATTTCCCCAGCAAGCCCAAGTCTAATTGAGGAGTCGTTACAACATGTTCTAGCCCGAAGAATATGTACGAAGCCCAAAAGTGGAATATTCTCGAAGCTGCATATCTAATATGAAGGTTGGGTGTAGATTTCAAAAGAGGGTCAACCAGCGCATGCCTCAGATGCGGGATCCTAATGACGGGAATTTATCCAGATCTACCTAGAAGATCGAAGTAGATTCAGCCAGAGAATCGAAACAAAGAAGATCTAGCCAGAAGATCGAAAATCGCAACAATTCAGATCTAGCCAGAAGATCGAAGTAGATTCAGCCAGAGAATCAAAGGAAATAGATTCAGCCAGAGAATCGAAACAAAGGAGATCTAGCCATAAGATCGAAGAAGATCTAGCCAGAAGATCGAAAATCGAAGCAATTCAGATCTAGCCAGAAGATCGAAGTAGATTCAGCCAGAGAATCAAAGGAAATAGATTCAGCCAGAGAATCGAAACAAAGAAGATCTAGCCAGAAGATCGAAAATCGCAACAATTCAGATCTAGCCAGAAGATTGAAATAGATTCAGCCAGAGAATCGAAACGAAGGAGATCTAGCCAGAAGATCGAAGAAGATCTAGCCAGAAGATCAAAATCGTATCCAGCCCGAGAATCAAAATTAATATCCAACCAGAGGACTAAATTGAGTATAGGTTCAGCCAGAGGATCGAAACTCCAGATTAAGCCAGAGGATCGGAAGAAAAATAAACAACACGGTGTATTTCCGCGTTTTTGTGGTGTTCTCGGAGCGCAAATTTTCGGTCTATCTTTGGTATTCAATCACAGCTCACCCCGTTTGTCTGATAAGCTGTTCGCTTTCATCCTACTCGGGTTAGTTGATGATTGAATAGGGGCAGCTGTAACACCCCAAAATTTGCCCTCCTCATTCATGCATTCATTTAGCATTTCATATTGCATTTCATCATGTCAATCAGAATTAGATCTAAATATATATATATATATATATATATATATATATATATATATATATATATATATATATATATATATATATATATATATATATATATATATATATATATATATATATATATATATATATATATATATATATATATATATATATATATATATAATTTTTTACAAATTAATAAAAAAAATAATAATAAAATTTCTTTTAATTAATTAATTAATTAAATAAATAATTAAATAAATAAAATATAATAAAAAAATTTGGACTTGGGTCTCTCTCATTTGAGCCCACAAAACCATGAAATTCAGTCTATAAATACCAAGGCTTCACTTGAGAGAACACAGAACAAAGGGGGATTTTGAAGAGAAGCAAAATACTCTGAGGTTTCCTTGGAACAAAACCCTGAGGAAAAAGATAGTGAGAGAAGACCTAACGGAGTTCAGAGCAGCCTCCAAACCCCGAAGGGAACTCAACTACACAGAATCACCTCTGTCTCACATAAACCCTGACGATTGTTTTGTAAACCTCACGGGTGCAACTCAATTTCAATCAAGCTCTCCAATCAGGTTTGCCATTATTCCCATTACCTTTGCCCATGGGTTTAATATGTATATGAATGTATAAACAATGCCTTGAATGTTTAACCGTTTAATTTTTGAGTGTATGCCACAGGGTTTGAGGTTTCTGAAACCATACTGTTATTCATGAAAAAAATGCTTATGATGTTTCACTAACCCTTTTGTTGAATTTTTGTGAGGGCTCACATGACTTTTGCAGGGATAACTTGCGTGGTTTCCTACTTTATTTGTGGGATAACCCCTGGAGGTTCATTCCGATTACCTGTACTGACTCACTTTTCTTTGATGGCACCAGCTTGAGAGATCTCTGGGTTTCTTGTCCCCTTGGTTGCTGTTACTTCGGATCTTTATCCGTGTGGTACTTTTTACCTTTTCCCGCATTTTACTGCTTTCCTAGCTGGAAGACCTCGATAGGAGCAATGTTTTGTGTTTACCTTAAGATACATGTTTTGTGTTTTGTGTTCGTATCCCTGCAGGTAGCGCGGTTCCTTCATCAAGGACTGCCCTTTTTGCCCTTGAGCATCCCAAACCCTAAAACCCAAAGCAACACGTTAACTCCTTCTACTACAGGCGAGTAAGTCTCCAAAGGTCGAGCATCCGGTAGATTGCGTAGTAACGTTGTTCGCCCAAAACCCAATCCATAACCCCGTAGTTAGCCGAACTACGTTTTGCTCTGATTCTCGGGCCAGATGAGATACGTAGGCATAAGACGCGATGTCTTAGCGAGCACACATCCCCCAACCCATAGGTCAGCCGAGCTACGAAGACTCTGATTCTCATATTCAGATGAGATACGTATGCAGTGGATGCGACATCCACGCGAGTCATTTCTCTTAACCTTTTAGTAAATAGTACATTAGGCAAACCCACACCCTTTAGACAAAAACTACAAAAGTGGATCCCGTAGAGTACTACGGATGCGTAGGGGTGCTAATACCTTCCCTTCGCATAACCGACTCCCGAACCCGAGATTTGGTTGCGAGACCACGTCTTGTCCTTTCCTTTTTCAGGTTTACTTCGAGCGTTTCCTTTCCCTCCTTTGGGATGAATAACGCACGGTGGCGACTCTTCTGTCTTTTTCTTTCGCCTGTTGTTTTTTTTCGCAATGTATTTTTCAGGTTGCGACAGTTTGTCCTTCAAGAACTGGAGTGTTCTTGCGGGTTTGTTAGTCACGTTTGCAGAACAGATTCAGCCGCAGCGTAGGGTTTGGAAATCGGGTGATTTCGCAAACAGGTCGTGGAACCGGTGAATTGTTTGCAATTTCTTGCAGGAATTTCTTGATCGAGCTCAGATCAAGTGAAGGTTTTATACAAGAAGAAGTTCTTGGGATTTAGAATTCTGTATTTGTATTGTAACCTAGTATCAACGAATTCGGCATTATTGATAATTACAGTTCTCAATTTCATTTGAAATTGAGAGGGAGACATACCCACACGCGAGGACGACGTTGGGAACTTCCTTACCAAATCTCTGCGTATCGTATTCTTTCCTTATCTCTCTTTACGTTTTCAACAGTTTTGTAATTTCAGTTAGTGTGTTGTGGCTGTATCTTTCGTGATACAATAGTGGCAAGAAAACTTCTTTAACTAAAGTCCACCATTGTTCATCATTGATCACATACACACCAATTGTTTGACAAAACTGTCAGCTGAGTTTTATTCATTGGAATTAGGATTTAGTGATAAGTGCATTCAATTAGATAAGATTCTGGTGTTAGCAATCTCCGTCGTTATAATTCAAATCCAGCAATAAATTCGCATGTCCGGTTTTCTAGTAGCGGTTCAGAATAGACGGAAGTCGATTCGGGACTGAAATTTTCCGCCAAGTTTTAATAACTCTGATAAAATTTTAAAATCCGTTTATTTTCAAGAGGTGATCTATTCACCCCCCTTCTCGATCACTAGCCACACCGTCTAACAAGTGGTATCAGAGCCGGTTTGCTGGTGCTCTGTGGCTGCCTGTAACGATATGGATTCTGAACCAAAGGGGGCGTATAATAGAGCGCCGATTTTCAACGGTGAAAATTACGGCTACTGGAAAGACTGCATGCGAGTTCATATAAATTCTGTGGATAGGCTAGTATGGGCTGCCATTGAAAATGGTCCTTTTCAAATTACTATGACAAATGCGGATGGCGCCATAGTTCCTAAACCAGAAGCTGATTGGAATGAGAAAGATGAGAAAAAGTGGTCGTGTGATTGGAGAGCTCGAAATATGCTAATTTCAGCACTTGGTGTTGATGAGTATTATCGAGTATCCCATTGCACGACAGCTAAAGAAATGTGGGATGCTTTAGAAGTTGCCCATGAGGGTACTACTGAAGTAAAACAGTCCCGTATTAACACACTCAATCAAGAGTTTGAGCTCTTTCGCATGAAACAAGGAGAATCTATCTCCGACATGCAAAAGAGATTCACTCATCTCACTAATAGGTTGAATGCACTTGGAAAACCTATTTCCAATGAAATTGCTACTAATAAAATTTTGAGGTGTCTTAGCAAGGAATGGCAACCTAAAGTAACAGCTATTAAGGAAGCCAACGATCTAACGAGACTTACGATTACAACTCTGTTTGGAAAGCTGGAAGAACATCAGCAAGCATTAGAAAGTCTTGAAAAGTTTGAGAACAAAAGTAAGAAGGAAAAGGAGAAGAAAAGAGACAAAGAGGGAGAGAAGAAGCCAATAGCTCTTGTGGCCTCTAGCTCTAAGTCCTCACGAAAAGAGCAAAGTGACAATGATTCTAGTAGTGACAAAGATTCGGATGATGAGGAAATGGGACTGTTTGTAAGGAGATATAATAGATTCATTCGAAAGAATGGAGTCAAGCTTTCCGACAAAAACCTCATGAAGTTTCAAAGACAATCTACAGATTCAAAACAGGAAGAGAATAGGAAGAGTAGAGGAAAAGGATCTTGTTTTAATTGTGGTAAATCTGGACATTATAAAACAGATTGTCCTATGAAGTATAAGGATCAAAGAAAAGCTCCACCAAAAGAGTACAACAAACAAAGAAGAGCTTACATTGCATGGGAAAGCGACAGTGATTCATCAAGCACACAAAGTTCAATTGATAGTGATGAAACCGCAAATCTGTGCCTTATGGCTCACACCAAAAATCTGTCCTACCACAAGAAGAAAATCAATGATAAAAAGGTAAAACAAGCCTACTATAATAATTTCTCTTCTATGACTTTTTCTGAACTGAAAATAGCTTTTGAAAAACTGCATAACGAAGTTGTAGATGCTTTTAAAAGATTATCTTCTGATAAACAAATTTTTTCATTTTTGGAAGGTAAAGTATACAAAGCTGAAACAGATTTAGAAGGGTTAAAAGCTAGTATTGCAGAAAATTCAAAAATTATTGACATTGATGGATGTAGTAAAGTTAGGTATTGTGAAGCTTGTCACATTTGGCAAAAAGAGGTAAACACTCTCAAGGTCAAATTGGAAAAAGCTTTACAACCTAAGGTTACTTATGCCGTTGACTCTAGGTTGTTTAAGAAGTCATTAAATCCACCATATGCAAAATACTCGTTTATTCCAAAGGATTTAATGAACAAGAATAAACAAACACATCATCATGGTTTATGTCATTATTGTTGTCATGCTGGCCATACCATTGAGAAATGCAAGTTTAGGAGATTTCTTGTTCCTAAAGGTATTTATCAATGGAAGCCAAAAGGCAACCATGTTAGCACTTACCCACTTGGACCCAATGAAAATTGGGTACCAACTTCTCTCTTTTGATATTGTAGGATGAGTGCCTTGCTTCCGTAGATAGGAGATGGTTTCTTGACAGCGGTTGCTCAAGGCACATGACCGGTGACATATCGCTTTTTATAGACTTCAAAGCAAAGAAGAAGGGATATGTTACTTATGGAGACAATAACAAAGGAGCTATACTTGGCAAAGGTAGTGTAGGTAATCCCTCTACCACTACTATTTCTGATGTCCATTTAGTAGAGGGGCTTAAACACAATTTGTTAAGCATAAGTCAATTGTGTGACAAGGGGTATAAAGTTTCTTTCACAAAAACTTGCTGCATAATTGAACTTGTTGAACAGAACGTTGTGTTTAAGGGAGTAAGAGTAAACAATATCTATATGCTTGACCTTTTTGATGTATCTTTAACAAGTACTAAATGTCTAGTTACCTTGAATGATGATTCTTGGCTTTGGCATAGACGTTTAGCGCATGTTAATTTCGATTTGCTTAATAAGGTTGTATCTAAGGATCTAGTAGTCGGTCTTCCAAAAATAAAATTTTCAAAAGACCACCTATGTGACACGTGCCAAATGGGAAAACAAACAAGGGTCTCTTTCAAATCTAAAAATGTAATTTCAACTTCACGACCCCTTGAGCTTCTCCATATGGATCTCTTTGGACCTTCTAGGACAAAGAGCTTAGGTGGAAATTATTATGGTTTTGTAATTGTCGACGACTATTCTAGATTTACTTGGAATATATTCCTTCATAGCAAAGATGAAACTTTTTCTGTTTTTAAGAACTTTGCAAATCTGTCCCAAAATAAAATGAATTCCAAAATAGTTACAATTCATAGCGATCATGGTGGTGAATTTCAAAACTATCACTTTGATAAGTACTGTGACAAGTATGGTATTGAGCATAACTTTTCAGCTCCTCGAACTCCACAACAAAATGGCGTTGTGGAGCGTAAAAATCGTGTTTTAGAGGAGTTGGCAAGAACAATGCTAAATGAGGGTGGATTACCAAAATACTTTTGGGCTGATGCAGTTAGCACAGCTTGTTATGTTTTAAACAGGATCTTAATTCGTCCTATTTTAAATAAAACTCCTTATGAGCTTTTAAAAGGAAGAAAGCCAAATTTGTCACATCTTCACGTATTCGGCCGTAAGTGTTTTGTTTTGAATAATGGTAAGGAAAATAATGGGAAGTTTGATGCAAAAGCGGATGAAGGTATCTTTCTTGGATACTCACAATCAAGTAAAGCATATAGAGTGTATAATAAGCGTTTACTTACTGTTGAAGAATCTGTCCATGTTTCTTTTGATGAGTCTTATCCGAAAAGTGTCGGAAAAGGTATTTCTTTTGATGACGCAGGTGTATCTACAGAAGACATACTCAAGGAAGCTGTTAAGGAAACTGATCAGTCCAGAACAGCTGCCCATGAGAAGGAGGAAGATACTAGTCATGAAGAAGATAAGGAAGAAAGGACAGCTGAAGTGGATGACCTTCCACCAGCTTGGAAATCTTCAAAAGACCATCCTATCGACAACATCTTGGGAGATATTTCAAAGGGAGTAATGACTCGTTCTAAGATAAGTAATTTTTGTTCTCACTTCGCGTTTGTTTCACAAGTAGAACCTAAAAATGCCAAAGAGGCCTTGATTGATGAATTTTGGCTAATGGCCATGCAAGAAGAGCTTAATCAATTTTAAAAAATGACGTTTGGGAACTTGACCCTCGTCCGCGAGATCATCATATCATAGGTACTAAATGGGTTTTTAGAAATAAGCTTGATGAAAACGGAGTGATAACTAGGAACAAGGCACGTTTAGTAGCACAAGGGTATAACCAAGAGGAGGGCATAGACTATGAGGAAACTTAAGCTCCAGTTGCTCGCCTTGAAGCTATACGTTTCTTGCTTGCCTATGCGTGTTCTAACAATTTTAAGCTTTACCAAATGGACGTAAAGAGTGCTTTTCTAAATGGTGTCATAAATGAAGAGGTATATGTCTCACAACCTCCTGGTTTTGAGAATGCTGAAAATCCAGATTATGTTTACAAATTAAAACGAGCTTTGTATGGTCTTAAACAAGCCCCTCGGGTTTGGTATGAAAGGCTTAGCAAATTTCTAATTGATCATGGATATTCAAGAGGTAAAGTGGATAATACTCTCTTTATTAAACACAAGGGAAAGCACATCCTTTTAGTTCAAGTTTATGTAGACGATATAATTTTTGGTTCAACTAACATACACTTGGTCGAAGAATTTTCTAAGGTTATGCAGGGTGAATTTGAGATGAGTCTCATGGGGGAGCTGAATTACTTCCTAGGACTGCAAGTAAAGCAACTTGATGAGGGTATAGCAGTATGTCAAACAAAATACTGCAGAGAACTACTCAAGCGCTTTGGAATGAATGACTCAAAATCAATTGACACCCCTATGCCTACCAATGGAAATCTAGATAAGGATGAGCATGGTAAGTGTGTAGATGTCAAAAAGTTCAGAGGTATGATTGGATCTCTTCTGTATCTTTCTGCTTCTAGACCTGACATCATGTTTAGTGTTTGTATGTGTGCACGATATTAATCAAATCCTAAGGAATCACACCTGAAAGCTGTTAAGCGCATATTTAGATATCTTCATGGAACACCTAACAATGGGCTTTGGTATTCCAAAGGAAGTGATTGTAGCTTAATAGGTTACTCCGATTCTGATTTTGCTGGCTGCAAATCAGATAGGAAAAGCATGAGTGGTACATGTCACCTGTTTTCAAACTCCTTGGTAAGTTGGCATAGCAAAAAGCAGGTATCTGTGGCTTTGTCAACTGCAGAGGATGAATACGTTGCAGCCGGTAGTTGTTGCGCTCAGATTTTGTGGCTAAAGCAACCACTACAAGACTTTAACATTCAACTCAAACGTATTCCAATAAAATGTGACAACACTAGTGCCATAAACCTTACTAAAAACCCTGTTTTACACTCACGCACTAAACACATAGAGATTAGACATCACTTTCTTCGCGACCATGTTGAAAAAGAAGACGTTGTATTTGAGCATGTTGATTCTAAAAATCAGCTTGCTGATATATTCACTAAACCTTTGGCAACGGAACCGTTCTTCAACATTCGTCGTGAATTAAGGATCTTAGATCTTTCTCAATTGATGTCTTAAGCATGTTTGTTCTTATTTATATTATGCCTCACCTTGGTTGATGAGATTTGTTTTAGATGTCATTTATACCTCACAAGATTACGTCAACAGAGGTAATATCACTCCTTTCTATAATTCTTTTACAACTATGTGATTGCGTATGTTAGAACAAAATTCCTTACTCTCGTTTATGTGAATTTCTTTGCATATATTGTTTGAACGTTAAAATCTAATTTGTGAATCATACTTGGGCATAAATATCATGACATACTTCATAATGCATATTCATACTGCATAAAATTAATTAAAAAGTTGGTGTAGCATTAGTATGTATCGATACGAACATGTATGTATTGATTCATGTCTTTCTCTTTTCAAATCTGTCAAAATTGGTTCAGTATGTATCGATCCATCCGTCGTTTGTATCGATACATAGACTCTTTAAAAACAAAAATGCGTGCCATGGATCGATCCATGCCCATATGCATCGACACATACTGATTCTTATTTGGATTAAATGCATTTTTTTCTCACTCATGGATCGACACATCAACAACTCTTATCACTTCCTTTCACAAACTTGGTATCAGCAGCTCCTCTATCTCACAAAACCTACGGCTAACCCTAATCTCCTTCATCATCATTTTCTCCAAAAACCCTAAATCTATCTTACTTTTCCTCAATCTTTCATCACCATGCCTCCAAGAACCATGTTGGGTAGAGCAAAGGGAAAAGGAAAGGGAAAGGAACCAGTTGGCACTTCTCGGCAGTTACCAGAAATTCCTCCAAATGCCTTAGATTTGCTTCATCCTGCAATTGCTACTGAGTTTGAGGATTCCTTCAAGACAAGGTTAGTTATGAAACCCCATGTCTTCGATAAACATGATGCTTTTCGTCTGCATCTCAATGCTGAGGTTGAACTTATTAATGCACAAAAACTTGGCTCATTTTTTACTACAAAGGATGATTACCATGAGGATTTTATCCGTGCATTTTATGCTGGCTTACAATCTGGTAGAGGATATATGTTTAAGTGTTCTATCGGGTCAGAACCTACACTTTTGAAGCTGCTGCTTGGGAAACAATGTTTCAAATTCCGCTTCCGTCGCTTAATCTCAAGACCTGGAATGACCTGCATTTTGATACTGACTTTAACCTAAAGGAGTTTACTCTGTCCATCTTGAAATTGGACAGACCGCTAGGTGAGGATGAACAGGTTACGTCTAGAATGATTAAGAAAATTCCTCGTATTCTCCATTGGATTATCTCGCACATTCTGCGTCCAACAAATAGTGGACATTCTAGGTTAGACAGGGCAAGCATACATCTCCTGTATATTCTACAAAATAAGGTTCCCTTGAATTGGGCAAATTACTTTGTGAAGCGTCTCTTTTTCGTGCGCAAGAGCGCCAAGAATGTTGCGCTTGGATATGCTTCTCAAATCATGAAAATTCTTAAGTTCTGGAATGTTGCAATCCCTTTAGTTCCTCTCATAACACCATTTGCTGCTCAAGAGTTTGACTCTTCCGCTTTATCGCATATGGGATATCGGTGGGACAGAGAACGTCAATGTTTCTACTTCTTTGAAAGGAAATCAAAAACAAGGATCTATAATTTTGATGTGCCGTCTGAACGAATCCATGTTGCTGAAGACCAACCTGATGAAGAAATGCATGATGTGAACGAAGCAGATGTGCCTCCAGCTGAGGACAATGCTGGTTGGGGTGATTGGGTGCCACAAAGGTGGTCTCCAACCAACTATGTACCTGAACCAACGGTTCCTCCGTCCTCCGGCGGTGCTTCATCTTCAACACCTACTGCACACCTCACTCAAATGCTTCAACAAATGGAGCTTGCCAACCAAGAACGTCATGAAGAGGCCCGGTCTTGGCATGTACAACAAAGTGAGTGGCATAAATCGTGAGTGGCATAAGGAACATCGTGAGTGGCATGACGATCATACACGGATGTACCATAACCAGCACTCTTGGCACACGGACTTGGTTAAGTGGCACCAAGTCTTCTACAATGAAATGTCTAGTTTTATGGACGACTGCCGTGCCAATCCTGGTATTATGGACAGAGTCAGAAGTGTCGAAGTTCAGGACCGATTCAGGCACTACACATTCATGGGCCAAAATCCAGATACAATGCCTCCTCCTCCGCCTCCGCCAAGCTTCAGAGATCCTGATAGAGATGATGAGGAGTCCTGTGGTGGCCACAATCCACATTAAACCATCATCATTTCATTTCATTGAATTTCATTGCATGATTGCTTGAGTTTTTTTTTCAGATTAGGTGCACCGTATATGTATTGGCTTATGTAAATGTTACACACTTTCTAATGGTTAAATGCTTATTTCATTCTGCTTACTTTCGGTGTTATTTCCCTTATTTGTCATTCTTTGTGAGTGATTCTTTACTTTGTAAGCTTCATTATGTGTGATTGTTAGCTTATTTATCATTGTTGCTGTGTTCTGCTACATGTTGCCTTGATAAAACTATTTTTTCTTCTTTTTGATGTTGACAAAGGGGGAGAAATGCAGATGTTGACAGACATGCACAAACTCAGGGGGAGTATCACACATCTTGCTAAAAATTTGCCATCATCAAAAAGGGGGAGTTTGTGAGCAAATTCTTTACTTTGAATAAGTTTTGAATGATAGAAAATTGTGTGATCATTGTCTAATTGTTGGTTGTGCATTATTTTGCATGTTTCAATTGTGTTTTTAGCCTATAATACTGTTTCGTGTCTATACATAAAGATCCACATTGATACAATTCTATAAAGAACTCATAAAAACTGTTTTGTGTTAGCATGTATCAATACATGTTCTTTTGCATCGATACATACACCTGTTTTAAATCACAAAATGTTTTTGGTTCAGTATGTATCGATCCATACGAGCCTTGCATCGATACATAAACTTATTTTAAATCACAAAACGTTTTTTGCTTCAGTATGTATCGATCCATACGATCCTTGTATCGATACATGTTAGTTAAAATGCTCCATGGATCGATACATACGAGCTTTGTATCGATACATGCTTGTATTAATTCTCAAAAATTAATCAAAGCTACAACATGTATCGATGCATAACCTTTTGTATCAATATATAATTCTGTTTTGTCTACTAACAGCTTCTGTCTTTCATATAAGAAGCATTTTTTTGACAGTTTAGACAGGTGAAGAATTCTGAGAGGGAAAAACAGTTGAAACACCAATCAAAGGAGTGTGTAGCAGCAATTGTTTTTAGAGCAGTTAGAAACCTGAAAGAGACTTCATCTTCTTCATCTTCTCAATATCTTTTCTTCAAGAACATCAACACATAATCATTCTTGTTCTTTGGATTAAAGGATCAACGAGATAACGTTCAGTGGTACGATCAAGGATCTAGCTGAGGTGTTCAGTGGAACGATCGAGGATCTAGATGAGTTGAAGATTGAAGGGGGTTTCGAAGAAAAACCAACTGGTTTGTCCTTCAAGAACTGGAGTGTTCTTGCGGGTTTGTTAGTCACGTTTGCAGAACAGATTCAGCCGCAGCGTAGGGTTTGGAAATCGGGTGATTTCGCAAACAGGTCGTGGAACCGGTAATTATTTGCAATTTCTTGCAGGAAATTCTTGATCGAGCTCAGATCAAGTGAAGGTTTTATACAAGAAGAAGTTCTTGGGATTTAGAATTCTGTCTTTGTATTGTAACCTAGTATCAACGAATTCGGCATTATTGATAATTACAGTTCTCAATTTCATTTGAAATTGAGAGGGAGACGTACCCACACGCGAGGACGACGTGGGAAACTTCCTTACCAAATCTCTGCGTATCGTATTCTTTCCTTATCTCTCTTTACGTTTTCAAGAGTTTCGTACAGTTAGTATGTTGTGGCTGTATCTTTCGTGATACAATAGTGGCAAGAAAACTTCTTTAACTAAAATCCACCATTGTTCATCATTGATCACATACACACCAATTGTTTGACAAAACTGTCAGCTGAGTTTTATTCATTGGAATTAGGATTTAGTGATAAGTGCATTCAATTAGATAAGATTTTGGTGTTAGCAATCTCCGTCGTTGTAATTCAAATCCAGCAATAAATTCGCGTGTCCGGTTTTCTAGTAGCGGTTCAGAATAGACGGAAGTCGATTCGGGACTGAAATTTTCCGCCAAGTTTTAATAACTCTGATAAAATTTTAAAATCCGTTTATTTTCAAGAGGTGATTTATTCACCCCCCCTCTCGATCACTAGCCACACCGTCTAACAAAAAATGGATCCAATCGAGTATATTTTTGAGAAGCCTGCTTTAACTGGGAGGATCGCCCTTTGGCAGATGTTGTTATCAGAGTATGATATCGAATACCGATCTCAGAGAGCAATTAATGGTAGTGTCTTGGCTGACCATTTGGCTCACCAACCGATTGAAGATTATCAGTCAATGCAGTATGATTTTCCTGATAAAGAGATCTTGTACTTGAAAATGAAAGATTGTGATGAACCATTGCTTGAAGAAGGGTCAGAACGTGGTTCCCGTTGGGGCATGGTATTTGATGGAGCTGTTAATCAATATGGTAATGACATTGGGGCAGTGGTTATTACTCCTCAAGGCACTCATTTTCCGTTTACAACTAGATTGACTTTCAAATTTACAAATAATATGGCTGAGTATGAAGCTTGCATTATGGGGCTTGAAGAGGCCATTAACGTCTATGGAGATTCATCTTTGGTTGTGAACCAGATCAAAGGTGAACGGGAGACGAATCAACCCGGTTTGATACCATATAGAGATTATGCAAGGAGGATTTCAACTTTCTTTACAAAGGTTGAGTTTCATCATATCTTTCGAGATGAAAACCGGATGGCAGATGCTCTTGCAACATTGGCTAAAATGATTATGGTGAAGTATTGGAATGAAGTTCCCAATTTGAAGGTGATGCGTCTTGATAGGGTAGCTTATATGTTTGCTGTTAAAGAGGTCGAAGACGAGAAGCCGTGGTACTTTGATATCAAATGTTTCCTTCAAAGTCAGATTTACCCGCCCGGGACATCTTGGAAAGATAAGAAGACTTTAAGAAGATTAGCCGGCAACTTCTACCTGAATGGCGATGTACTTTACAAGAGAAACTTCAATATGGTTCTGCTCATATGCGTGGATAGACACGAAGTAGACTTATTGATGACTGAAGTCCATGAAGGTTCATTTGGTACTCATTCCAATGGACATGCTTGGTAAAGAAGATGTTACGAGCAGGTTACTATTGGCTGACAATGGAATCTGACTGTTATAAGTTTGTGAAGAAATGCCACATGTTTCAAATATATGCAGATAAGAAAATTAACATATAATATCAAATATGTACTATAATCTTAAACAAAATATTATTGCTACATAACTAAATGTGTTTGCACATATACCACACAATTTGTGGCCTAATAAAACTACGCATGATTTTGAGTTCTAAATTACTTTTGACTGATATAAACCAATCATCAAACATAATATAAAAGAAATGAAAGAAATTTCATTGTAGCTCCTCCATCAATATCAACAACATATTTTTGCATCACTAACTGTTAACCATCTATGATACATATCATTTTACATTGAACCACCCTCTATGTAGAAATATGCACGGGAAGTTAGTGTTTCACATCCAAAAAACAGTCGAAAAATTTCCTTACGGATTGGCTTTCTTAACACTACGAAAAACATTTTGCATTAACCGCTCATGTTCTCTAAGCATGTCATCAATGTTGCCACCCGTAGCCATCAATGGTCCAAAACAATGGATTCTATTTTTCTTAGGCATTCCTGATTCTCGTCCTAACATGCCTTATTCCTTTTTAATAGAAATAGAGAAATCTATTGCTTTTTGATTCACATTAGACCTTTGCGTTCTTAATTCTGAAATATTATTCTTATATCGTTCTTGTCTCTTATTGCATAACGACGATGGTCCTGTTGTACTGTGCATAGATGTTGGATAACCATTATGCATGGATGCTCTACTTGATTCATACTTGTTATTAGACACTTCATCTTCTTGGGATTCATATTTAAGATGACACATTTTAGTATTTGATTTTAGTATAAGATGAGTAGAGTTTTTTGCACTGTTAATTAACATGATTATGAGAGATTATCTTGCTCAATGACTTGTGCTCCTCTGAGATTGATTATTCTGCTAGGTGTTATTTCTATTTCAGCAAATCTTTTCTATTTTCTATTTGATTGTTTAATTAGTGTGGTCTGAGAGAAGATGTATCAATTCGGTGTAACAATTAAATCATCTATTGGCAGCTTGATATATCAATTCAGTGTATAACCGCAATATATTTTCGGAATCTGTATTTTTAATTCAATAGGTTTATGATAAAGAGAAAAAATTACATTTTTTTCAACTAAATTAAACTATTAAAAACATAAATATGAAAACCGGATAACAACTTGCCTTTAGGTCATTTTGTTGACAGGGTGAATAACATTTAACCAAAAGCACCGTAAATAGGATAAGGCTAAGAAGATACAAAACGATATTAACAATTGTGCCCTTCATTGTAAAGTTAATACTGACAACAAAAAATGTTAAAAGAAAAATTGTTAATTAATTTCTCATAATCATAAATGACATTCTTCTATCTGATATTCACTATCAGTATCACACTAAAAAAACATTTTTCATAATTAAGAAAATGTATTGTAAAATTTATTTTCACATTTTGTCAACAAATGTTATAACTGTTATGTAGGCCACTTAAAGAAAAAAGAAAAGAGAAAGAGAGATGGTACTTGTGATTATCATGCGCATTTATTTACCTATTTTGCTTTTCACTTTTTACATGGTTATTAGCAGGAAATGGAAATAGCAGCAAATGGACATATATGTTTCCATTCACCACCAATGGACTCGGTTAGTCTTTCAATCCATGTAAAGAATTATATTAAATCAATAAGAACTCACTTACTCCATCTATTAAAAACTAAATACACCCTTTAATATTATAAAATATACATGCTAAGATTTAAAACTTAAAGAATAATATATTTTCAGGTTTGTTTAATATAATATATTTAATTTATATATAACATTAAATGTACCAACTTATTTAACATTTTTTAAAAATTTATATATGTTTATATTTGAGAATGAATAGTATATCTTTTATAATATTAAAGAGAATATTTTATTAAAAATAGTTGAGTGATTGAACATGTATATCTTGTTGGATACACTGATTTATAATTTTACTGATGTTTGGTCGGTTAGAGTCGCAAATGTCATGTTAAGTGTAAGTCGTAATCAAATGGTCTCTCCTCATTTATTCCGCAATGATATCCTTATTATATAATAGTTCTAATCTTTCTCGGTATTTAAGGTAAATAAAAACCATTTAATAACCATCAAAGCTACTGCTCTCATGTTAAGTTCCGACCTAAGATGATAATTAATCTGCATCGTATGTGTTGACTAATGCTTCTAAATTAAATATCCCTTCGTGTTGGTTTTGGGCCGAATTGGATATTTTGGCCCTTTAATCGTTATAGTTTGGTCTCGTGCTTATATACGTATTGAGAATTAGGGGTGTGATATATCGACTTTGGGCTAGAACTTGACCCAAATAAACCAGATGTGTACAGTCCCTAAAACACGAAATATGTAAAAACTAAATCCTCTAAGAGGAAGACTAGAATTTACAAAAGTCCCTCAAGAATGAAATTTATAAGGAAACTTTTTCTTTAATACTTTGTAAGGGGAAAATGTTTACTTTTTTGTAAGAGCCAGATGTTCATTCTTTTATTAAGGCAAGATGATTATTCTTTTGGTAAGGGTGAGATACCCACTCTTCTTCTATAAGGGCAAGACGATCATTCTACTGATGTTCTACCTGAAGTCGCGAATAATTATGTTGTGGTTATTTTCCTATCTCTTAAGCTTTCAATATTCAGTATGGGTTGAGCTTTTGTTAGCCCTAATTATTGTTAAGTGCCTCTACATCCCTAGGTTGCTAGCTTTAAGTGTGACAGCTTTCTTGTCTGCTACTTACATCCTTGAATACACAACACCCATTCATATTTAAAATTAGTGTAACCTTTACTTCTAATTGTCTCCTCTTCTTAACTCTCTTCCTCTTTCCCCATTCTCCATTTGCTAGTAGTCCCATATAATAACTAGATCCTTTTACTCTTATTTATCTTTTTATTAGTTATGGTATTTATTCAGGAGTGTGATGCATTCGGGAAGGCCATGAAACCCCAAACTGTTTTGGAGAAAATTGAGTTGTTGAATCAATGTTTGAAATCTTCGAAATGTAGAATGAGGGAAGTGGATTGGAATCTTGTGGAGGGTGAGATGTTTAGTTTTTTTATAGTTTATCTAGCGTATTGATACTAATTAGGTTTCTTCTTACTCGTGTTCCTTTGAATTGATCATGTAGCTCTCCACCTTTCCCCCATGTTCCGTATGCAAGGAAGTTATGAGTGTGGATTCCCTTTGTCTTAAAGATGACTCAGTTGAGGCCTTTCGAGTGTGTTTGAAGCCGTCTAACACCGATAACAAGCCAACATAATCTTATAGCCTTGTGTTCGAGGTTAGAGGGCTTGCATGCGTCGACCTCATGGGGTGGAGAATGAGATCCTCTATTTTTACACCAGGATCTTTGAATATTTTAGGGTTAGTAGCCCCTCTAATCTCTTTACATATGATGTTCTTATGGTACTCAACGTTGCTCTCTTCTAATTACATCCAAATAGTTGGGAGTTTGTCAGAGGATTTAAGACCATATATTGGGGTCACGATCTCACGCAGAAGGCTAAAATCTTCTTTTTCTTTTCATGAAATGAAAGGTGTGGTCTGGGGATAAGTTTTTGTTAGCTTTATCCTAGGGCAGGATTTACTTTCTATGTACACCTTCAACAAAAAAAATTGGAAGGATAGTTTGTTAAGGTTATAGGAAATGTCTTTTTCACTGAGGATATCTTTGAGGAAGATGAGCCATATAGGTTTCCCGACTATTGGATGGGTGAATCACTTTTCATCATGGTAAAACTCAGTTAGACGGAGATGGAAGATGTTGCATTCTTTGAGAAATATCGTACCATATGGGTGAGAGAAATGTTTAGATATGAGATGGATTACCCAATATTGGTGAGTTCTTTTAGCTAATCCTGACCTACTTGTTTTTCTCTTTTGCGGGAATGATGACTCATGTTAAATTTCAATTTGAATAATATTTAAATTCAGTTCTTACTATTCTTATTGTCTTTTTGTCTTTCCTAGAATGTTTAAAAGAGTTCCTATCAAACTCTCACACACATTTTTCTCCACATGCATCACATCAAGACAATGTCTTAGATCGTGTCTAGACCAAAGAACACCGATCTCTTTTTCCAAATATTTCTCTCAACGGGGCCTTCTGTATTATTTCCAAAGAGAACATTAAGGTGCTCTTGTCATTTATAAACTTAATCTCCAGTTAAAGGTTTAGTAGTACTTTTAAACTCCTGTTATTTGTTAAAATCCTTCCACAATCTACGATAAGGATGATTGGGTTTTAGAAATTTCTAACGCCCAAGGTAAATGGTCTTTGTTCCAAACTCAAGCTGGTGAAAACAACTATTAGATTCACATATAGGACACTTTTAGGTCATTTGACAATATATCCTTCCAAATTACCATATGCAGGAACGTCGTTGATTGTGTAAAATAACATTGCACGAATCTTAAACTTTTCACAAGAATATGAAAAAATAATAGGTTTATTATATTTCTACATTTCAATGAAAATGTATAAAATATTTAGTCCATATATCTGAAAATAAAGAAATTATTTAGATTTATCAACAAATAATAGAAGATAATTTTTTTATAAATAAGATGGAAGAAATATATTAAAGGAGTACAAAAGATATTCGACTCATTAGTACATTAAACAAAAACGTTCTATAAAATTAACTCAAAAAACACACAGTTTTATATTTCAAACCTTCCCGAAAATATTACATTGGCTTCTACATCTTCCCATAAACCAATCCTTTAGGAAAGGTTTAACCAAAATCAAAATTTCGTCCATTTTTAAAATACACCACTAGCCATAATGGACATGAATCTTTTTTATATCAAACTTTTGATAGTTAATCGAAGTTGCTTATGCATTCGATCAAGGAATCACCTATAACAAAAAGAGAGAGCAAAAATTCAATCCAACACAACCCTCCAATTAATGGACTTGAAATTATTCCATTGGAAAGGTCTCTTTCGTTGCTAAAATCATCTACTATCAAACCTTCAAATTAAATTGTATGATTTTACCATTGAATCCTTCACACGATTTCAATTTACACTACCATTTGGACACATGGATAATTAACAAATGTTACAAATTAATCTCATTGAATCCTTCACACAATTTCAATTTACACTACCATTTTGGACACATAGGTAATTAACAAATCTCACAAATTAATATCAGTCAAAACCACACACACTCTCTCTCTCTTTCTCTCTCTCACACACGCACGCTCGCACGCGCGCGCACACACTTCTCTTAATACCTCATATAAATTGTTATCTAACACTACTATTTTTTTTATTTTACAAGCCCACTGATTGAGTTTATTTTGAAGATTGATGTTTGAAATTTTAACTTTTGAAATATTATAACAATTGGTTGAAATAGATTGTTATATTTTCATTTATTTGTTTCTTCTTATTTTGGATAATTGATATCCTTTGTCAAAAATAAATTATATTTTTTGTAATCATATTACAAATTTAGAATTGAAATTTTTTCATATAATTATTTTTTATTATACATTCTCCATTTAGAATAAATGTGTTTTTTACCGATATATCTCAACATATTATTTCTATAATACCAAAATAAATTTATTCGTGCGGGAGCATGTGTATTTTACTAGTTTTGCTTATAAAAAATTTAACATTTAACTCACTAATTTAAATTTTGTGAGTTTTAACATTTTAATTTAGAAGTCGAATAATATTTACAACTAGAATGATATAAATCTATTGTTAATTTTATTTTTACTTTAACAAAAAGTATACTATTTATTCAATAATAATATAAAAGCGCATAATTAAAATTACATAAAATATGTAAATTAAATTCTCTTTGTAAATTAAAAAATGATGAGTACTTTTTCAATAGAAAAAATTAAATTCTAAACACACTAGCCATTCTTTCTGCTTCTTTTTTGGTCAGTTTTCCGACAATTCCATTCAAAATCTTCGAGTAATAGTCGATAACAAACTCTGTTGCCGAGTCTAAAATTGTAGACGAAAAAAAAGTTAAAAAGTCTTCAAATTTGTGTTGGGTAAATAAGAATACACTGTAACAATTAAGCCACCTATTAGCAGCTTGATGTATCAATTCAATGTATTGACGCAGTATATTTTTGAAATAAGGTCCAGTTATGACAAAGATAAAAAATTACACATTTTCAACTAAGTAGCGTAAGACTAAGGAGGTACAAAAGGATACAAACCATCATGCCTTTCATTGTAAAGCTAATACTGACAACAAAAAATGTTAAAATGAATTTTTTTAATTAATTCATACAACCATAAATAACATTCTTGTATCTCATATTCACTATCATTATCACATTTTAAAAAAATCATAATTAAAAAAATATATTGTAAAATTTATTTTCACATTTTATCAACAAATGTTATAACGGTTATGTAGGCCACTTAAAGAAAAAAGAAAAGAGAAAGGGAGACGGTACATGGTTGGATGGACGGTGGCCGCCGTTGAAGCTGGATAAGTGGAAGTCCGGTGATGAGGGATTGGCGTTATTCATGGCGTGCTTGGAATATAAGACACAAGTCACTTGAAGTTTATGTCATGAGTTGGATTGGATTTCTAAGGATATATATGTAAAAAAAAATTTAATAGTTAAGCATTTAAGTTTATTAAGTAACTACAGAAAAAAATAGTTTCTTTTGATGGGTGGTTCCATTATTAATAGAATATTATGGTCTCTTTTGAGAAAAAATACAACATCATTACTTTTTTTTTTTTATTTATCATATAAAAGGTTGAAACTAAAACTTTATTGTGACTTTCAATAAAAATAAGCATCAAACTTATTGCGGATCAGAGGTGTAGTTTCCTAAAGGTTTCATGAAAAAGAAATATATAAATAAATTATTATAAAAATTTAATAAGTCACACTCTTTTTTAAATTAAAATTTAAATATTAAAATAATCACCACCATTTTATTGAAAAATGAGTGAAGCATGTATTTGTTATGTTCTTCTGATGATCACTTATTACCCAAAGGTAACACCACGTCAGCATGTCAAAAGAAAAATAAAGTGGGCATCCTAGCTTCATGTTGTTCTTATACTTTTGGTTTCTTTTGTGTGAACGAGTCTCTTGTGTTGTTTGTCCATATATTTGTCAAAGAAAAATTGATATACATGCTAAGATTTAAAACTTAAAGAATAATATATTTTCAGGTTTGCTTAATAACTAATATATTTAATTTATATTTCAAATTAAATGTACCAATTATTTAACATTTTTTAAAAATTTATATATGGTTATATTTGAGAACGAAGAGATTATCTTTTATAATATTAAAGAGATTAATTTATTAGAAATAATTGAGTAATTGTACATGTACATGTTGCTGGGTACACTAATTGAAACTTTTACCGATTTTTGGTTAGTTAGAGTCGCAAATGTCATGTTAAGGGTAAGTCGTAACCAAATGGTCTCTCCTCATTTCTTCCGCAATGATATCGTTATTATATAAATAGAGACCATCAAAACTACTGCTCTTATGTGAAGTTCCGACATAAAATGATCATTAATCTGCTTCGTATGCATTGACTAACAGTTCTAAGTCAGATTTTCCTTTTGTGTTGGTTTTGGGCCAAATTGGACATATTGGCCTGTTAATCGTTATAGTTTGGTCTTGTGCTTATATACATATTGAGAATTAGGGGCGGGATATATCGTTATAGTTTTTAAATTTATTTTTAGGTTAAATCAACAAATATAAGAAAACATTTTTTTTAATCTGACTGTTTTATTTTATTAGTTTAAAAAAAGTTCAAGTTTTTGAGTTTTTTTTTCTGTTGTGCTTGGATCAAAGTCTTCCTTTGAAGCATATTTAATTTTAGAAGCAATTTTCATTTGATTATTTACTGCCTTTTATCATGAGTTCATTATATACAAGTTTTGTATGCTTATTTATTATGTTTGAGTAATTTGTTTTAGAGTCTAAAACATGAGGAGTATATATTATCGATGAAATTTATGCCAATTAATTAGATATTTAATTGTAACGATAATTAAAGTGTTGTTTTGTAATCTCTATTTTGAAAAGAAAAGTCTTACTACGAATATAAAAGCACTGAGATACCGTTTACACGACGAAATGGTGGAAACAATATCCAACTTTGAAATTCAAACTTTTAATTTATAAAAAGCGTAAGCATCATTAATTTAATCGATAAATAATTTCAGCTTGTAAAAGAATTTTAAATCTAATATTTACATAGAAAAATTGGTATTTTACAGGTTTAAGGTCTGATGACACACCTACAAGGGCTGACACACGTGTTATCGTTTCTTTTATTTCTCTTTACCTAATGTTAATATTGTGAAGGTTAACACGGTGAATCAAATTTACATGTATCATGATGAACTTCAAAATTACCATTGATTTAATAATACATAATATAAATGGCTATGATTCATTATGAGTGACCAATTATTCATGTCATATATAAAAAATAAAGATTTACATCTATAGCCTAACATATATTTCTAATGAGACCCCAATATTTTTCACAAATTACAAACTAGATTCGATATTTATCATAAATTACAATTGCAATTTTATAAATTAAAAAATTAAATATACATCACTAGCATGGATAAGAGATTGAACACATAAATTTTAGAGATTTAATACCTATTTTTTTCCGGTGTTGTTGCTAATGGTACTCTAAGTATGATTTTGACACCAGTTTTAAAATACGTATGGTAAATTAATTTAACATCACTGTTAATTCATGTTATAAGTGTTATATGTGGATGTTAAAACTACCATTCGACACATTTTTCTCCTTCATAAAGGTGTAAACACTTAAAAATCATACATACTTTTTTCAAAAAAAACAAGTGTTAATAGTTTAATGGAGAGTAATTTAATTAAAAACCAACTTATGACACTTGTTTCTATGTAAAACGTATAAACTATACCAATTTTGTCTAAAGTTAGGTGTTAAAAATTTAATGGGATGTTTTTTAGTTAGAAACAACCTTTCATAGGTGTTTTTCTTAAATGGAGTATACACGTTTACTTATAAAGTTGATGTTATAAATAATTTGATCTTAAATGAGAATTTTTTTTTAAATATCCAGATTTTTCAAAAAAAATTCAAAAATACACAATTTTTCCAAAAAATTACAAAAATGGCCAATTTTGACCCTAAAATACACCTAGGCGCCACCCTAGTTGGCGCCTACCCTTAAAGGGTAGGGCAAGTCGCCACTAGGAGTGGCGCCTACCCTTAAATTTTTTTTTTTTTTTTTTAATTTATTACTTTAGATTTATTAAAAATTATATTAATTTATATTAATACATATATATAAATAAAATTATTTACAAGATATATATATATATATATATATATATATATATATATATATATATATATATATATTATTAATATATATATGAATTTAATTTATAAGTACTTAATATTATTTATAAATTTTTGGAAAAAAAATTAATTTATATACGTGTAAATAAATATTTATACACATGTAAATTAATATATATATATATATATATATATATATATATATATATATATATATATATATATATATATATATATATATATATATATATATATATATATATATATATATATATATATATATATATATATATATATATATATATATATATATATATATATATATATATATATAAAGATATGATAGACAATATCTTTAAAGATAAAGATAAAGATATATAGATATAAAGATAATAAACACAAAATATTTTTATTTAAATAATACACATGACAAATATTATAAAGATAGAATTAAAATGCATTATTAATTTGGGATTTATCACATATGATGCGGTCCCTGGTACGATCCGCACGGGGGAGGTCTAATTACTCGCCTAGACGGTTCACGTGGTGGTGGTGCTTCCCTATTACCACCCCTAGTCCTAACGCGTCCCCTTGCCGTTTGCCGTTGTGGTTGGGTCGAAGTCCCTTCAGTGCTGTAGGAAAGACGGGTCCCCTCTGCGCCCTCAAAGCTTTGTCTCGGTGGGACAAACTGACTACTGTTGGGTGCGCCCTCGAAATGTGGTATCTGGTAGTGTAGGGTTGAATCGGGTTGGCCAAAGAACAATGTTTGTTGTGGTGTGTAGTAGTCTTGTTGGTAATCCTCTTGTATACCCGTGTCGGGGCTAGGTGGAGGACTGGAAGAGCTCGAGACATTGTCGTGATGGAAGTGTTGGGATTGGTGGATGTGGGGGGATTGATATTGTGGTAGGTGTTGGGACTGTTGATGGTGGTGGGAATGTTGAGGTTGGTGTTGGTAATCTTCATGGTATTGGGGTTGAGTTTGTGGTATGTATTGTTGATTTGGTTGGGGGATGGACATGTGTTGAGGTGGTTGTTGTTGGTAATACGGTGGTGGTGGCTGTTGTTGGTAATAAGGTGGTGGTGGTTGTTGTTGGTAATATGGTGGTTGTTGTTGTTGTTGGTAATACTGTGGTGGTTGTTGTTGTTGGGAATATTGTGGTGGTTGTTGTTGTTGAAAGTATGGTTGTTGCATCCGGGGATCGTCCAAATAGAACGGGTCAGACACAATCATTTCTGGATTTGTATTTGCTCTATACCAATCCACATATTCCCTTGTCGGCTTCATTTCGTTGGGTGCCACCGGAAATTGTAGAACATAGTGGGCACGGTCTTTCCACATTTTACGAAACTCCTTAGCAAATTCCTTCCAATGTTGGGCATACCACTGGTGGCTGACTTTTTTTAGATGCCAAGGTTCCAAAGACATAGGGGGGCCTGGGATTTCTTGATGCATTCCGAATTGCAGCTTGACACAGTCACTTTGGTGCATCTCCACAGTGGTGAACCGCATTATGGCCGTTTTTGCTGTCCAAACAGCTGCATCTGCGGGGTTGGGTTGATGTTCCAATCCCAAATATGGCCTCCAAATAAACTGCAAAGAAAAAAGCAAATATGTTATTTATTGAGAATGCATGATATTAATAAATCAGTTAGAAGATGAGTGATTTAGTGGTAATACATCTTGTGCTCGGAGACGATCCAAGAGTTGGCGATAAAATATAATTTTATTTTTGGGGGTAAGACTGTAATCCAGTCCGGTTGTAATGAACCTAAACAAAAAAAGATAAATAATATTATTTACAAATAGTTATAGAATAAATATACAAAATGAAATAACATCATAAATTTACCTAGTTGCGTAGGGGAAGGAGTAGACGTTAGGATTTTCTGGGGCTAGCCTCGGCAATCTCCACCACCCCCATGTTTGGAGCAAAAAAGCACATCCAGAAAATGTACAGTGCTCATTTTGTGCATTTTTACACAAAGAGCTATATAGGAATGCCAGTACAGCAGAACCCCAACTATACGTGCTTATTCTATCAATGTCCTCGAGCAAACTCAAGTACATAAAGTTTATGCTATTTCCCGTCCCTTCGGGAAATAGCAAGTTCCCAAACAATAACATAATGTAAACCCGGGTTTTTATGACTTTTTCTTGTTCGGACGAATCCTCAGTCAAAGTTATGGAGTCGTGGTACAATTGGAGGCTGGATAGTTTAATACCCTGACCCCTAGCTTTTGCAGACCCCTCACCCTCGACCAGATCTACCCCCAACATTTGAACACATATTTGGTTGGGCTGTTGAACATTTCCAGTCACAGGCCTACCATCTATTCTAAGACCCAAAAGCATGTACACGTCCTCTAGTGTGACGGTACATTCACCAGTTGGTAGGTGAAAAGTGTGTGTTTCTGGTCTCCAACGTTCACATAGAGCAAGAATAAATTTGACATCAATTGTGGCATTTACGACATGCATAACATGACCGAAACCCGCACGCTCTATGTAAGGTACGCACCATGGGTCTGGATAAGGCATAGGGTGTGAACGTTGACGAAATTTCTTGGGATCCTTTAAAAACAAACAATATAAACAATCATTAGATTGGACTTTTAAAAAACAAATTACAAACATACAAAAGAGGCAATGTTCAAGAAAAACTTACGAATGAGGCAATGTTTGCCCTAGTGCCTCTGTGTTCTTGGCCCATGGTAAGAAGAGACATGACTGCAATGTAGAACGAAACTTGGTGGATGAGAAGTTTCGCCGGAGTTCTTTGAATAAAAGTGTTAGTGGTTGATGAAAACTTGCAAGAATGACCTTCTATTTATACTCGTTTTCAAGTAGATTGAATAAATTAAAAAAAATTAAAAAAAAAAACATATTAAAAAAAAATAAAAATTTTAAGGGTAGGCGCCACTCCTAGTGGCGACTTGCCCTACCCTTTAAGGGTAGGCGCCAACTAGGGTGGCGCCCAAGTACAAAAATAGGGCAAAAAATGCCCATTTTTGTAATTTTTTTGAAAAAATGTGTATTTTTGAAATTTTTTTTAAAATTCTGGATATTAAAAAAAAAAACTCCTTAAATGAACCATCAACGAATATTTTCTCTAAAATGGGTGTAAAAAATACATAATGTACATGTTTAATCTTAAATCATCTTGAGTTCACATATGGTACATGTATATTTTTTATTATTTTTTCAAATCAACAAAATTAAACTCATAAATTTTGATTTAAATTAACAAACTACAGCAAATAGTATAAACAATATCAAAATTAAATCCTACTAACAAAATAACGTAAATCTAAAATTTAAAACAAATATATATTAAAAAGCAACAAGTGTCAATATTAATTCCTATAAAACGCCTTCTTTAATCTAATTTATTGTTTCTTTCTCTTCAAGTTGATGTTGTTCTTCAAATATTTGTAAAAAGAATTGAGCCCAGAGTTTTCAGAGACTATTAGTAACATCTATGTCATATGGTAATGTATTATCATATCTAAAAGTTCAAAGAATAAAATAAGTTAAACAAGATCATGTTAAAACATGAAGTCGCATGATTTAAATGTTAAATATTGAAATTAATTGTTAGTACCTCATTTAATCCTTGAAATATACATGTTTAATAAATATACTTCTTTAAATAAAATTTGTCACATGGTAATGGATCATCATATCTACACATGCAAACAATAAATTAAATCAAACGAGAACATGCTAAAATATGAAATGACATGATTTAAATGTTAAATATTGAAATTCATTGCTAGTACCTCATATAATGCTTGAAATATACCGATTTGAATAAATATAACTATCCGAATAATGTCAAACATATTTTTCATTACATAATAACAACGAACCAAAATATTGTCTTATTCATATGCCTACAAATTAAATGAGTATAAAAACCTATAAGTTTTATATATATATATATATATATATATATATATATATATATATATATATATATATATATATATATATATATATATATATATATATATATATATATATATATATATATATATATATATATATATATACTCATTAAATGTGTATCCTTAATATAGAAAATTCTACAGAAATCTTGAAAGAGATATTTAACCTTAAATGTGTATCCTTAAAAGACTTTTTTGGTAGATTTCTAAACTTAAAATACTAATAAATAATATTATCATCTAAAAAATTACATGTAATTGTGAGTGATTGACGTAATTTTACAAACAATGTGTCATAATATAATTAGTAATATGAACTTACACATTTAAACATGATCCTTAGAAAAATTGGATGATTATACATCTTATTTTGTATGAGTGTTTGCCTGACTTCATCACTATGCCCATCAAATTGTTATTAAATATCCTAAAAGGATCAAAGCTGTAAGACCCTAATTTTGACCCTAAGATCCCTCATGTTATCTCATCATATGCATTGGCTTTGGGATCACACATTGGCATCCTCCTTACCCCTCATTCATTGGGTTTGCATGGGAAGAGATCACCAAGCATATTTTGATTGTATCATACTTTGTTTTTCATTATTTTACTGACCAAAACACCAAAAATATCTCAATGTATAGTTTGTTGCTTTTGTAGGTAGTGTGTGTGTCCACCAATGCCTCATCAAGCTCATATCAAGGGTTTGTGACCCTAAATGCAAGGAGACTAACCAAGAGATGGTTCACAATAGCTTTAGACATCATATATGGATCCCCATTGTCTTCACATATCATTTTGATCAAGAATTCATCAAGAGTTTGAAGCTTGTTTGCCTTGGAAACCCTAATTCATCTGGGTAGCTTGTGTGACTTCCTCAGCAAGTTTCTTCATCAATTGATTAAATATTTTAAGGTATACTTTATATTCAATCATCCTACACATATATGATCCTACATGAGTCAAAAATATCAATAGAATGCCAAGATAGCAAGTTGGTTCATGGTGGAAGACCGGAGAAAGTCAACTGGTCAAAACTCGGGTTCCCTAGACCATATCTCCTACAATTTGTGTCATACTAAAATGATTCCAAGAGAAAAGGTATTCCTTATGACATTAAAAACAACTTTAATGTTGAAGTAAAGAGTTAGTTTTGCTTGGAAAGTCATTTTTTATGGTGAAAGATTATAGGTCATTTTATCTGAACCCTATTTAGGAGGTCAACTTCCAAAGATCATAACTTGCTCAATTTTTATAATATGAAATCCATTCAAGTTTCATGACCAACTTCAAGATTTCCTTTTCAACTTTGATGTTTGGAAGAAGTTAAAATTCAACTTTTAAATGCATGTGCTAAAAGGAAACATTATAGGTCATTTTGGGTCATTACCATTGAACAAGTGATTTTCCTCAACTTCTAAAATGCATAACTCCTTCATGCCAAAAACAAATGAGGTCAAATTTATTACCAAATTAAAGAGGTTTGAAAGAGATACAACTTTTATGAAGTAACGTTTTCCTTATTAAGGCCATAGAAAAAGTTATTCTCTGTCAAGATCATATATAGGGTTTGAGACCCCCATTGCATAGTTTAACTCTTTCGTAGGTAGTACACATGCTCACTTATGCTCTATCAAGATCATATATAGGGTTTGAGACCCTCATTGCAAGGAGCTAAATCAAGAATTGGTTTACTTTGGCTCTGAGTGTCATATATGAATACCCATGATCTTCACATGTTAGAAATCATCAAGAGTTTGGAGTTTGTTTGCCTTAGAAACCCTAATTCATCTGGGTATCTTGTGTGACTTCTTCAACAAGTTTCTTCACCATTTGATTAAATATTTCAAGGGATACTTCACATTACATCATCTTATGCATATATGATCATCCATGAGTCCCAAAAGTCAAGAGAATATCAAGCTAGCAAGTTGGTTCATGGTGGTTGACCAGAGGAATTCAACTGGTCAAAACTGGGGTTCCCTAGACCCTATCTCCTACAATTTTTATCATATGAAAATAATTCTAAGATAAAAGTTACTCTAAATGACATTCCAAAAAACTTTCATGTTGAGGTAAAGAGTTAGTTTTATTTGGAAAGTCATTTTTTATGGTGAAAGATTATAGGTCATTTTGTCTAAACCCTAATTTGGAGGTCAACTTCCCAAGACCATAACTTGCTTAATTTTTATTAGATGAAAGCCATTCAAATTGCATGATCAAATTCAAGATGTCTACTTCAACTTTTATGTTTGGAGGAAGTGAAAATTCATCATGAAAATACATGTTCCAAGAGGAAACATTATAGGTCATTTTAGGACAATACCATTGAACAAGTGATTTTCCTCAACTTCTAAAATGCATAACTCCTTCATGATAAAGGAACATTTCTCATTTGAAACCCATAGAAAAAGTAAGGTGGAAGAAGTGAACATATGGCTTGGTAAAGGAACATTTCTCATTTGAAACCCATAGAAAAAGTAAGGTGGAAGAAGTGAACATATGGCTTGGTACTTAGAAAATTTTATGATATGTTTGATTTTCCAAACTTCAACCTCAAAATTCGTAATGATCCAAGCTTCAAATGAAAACGTGTTCAAAATGAAAGTTGTTTCTCTTGATCTAGCCTTTCCAAAAAGTCCAAAATTATCTCATTTGGACAAAGAATGAGGCACTTGCACATGGCTTAAAGTTGAAGGACCAGTTGGAAGATTTGAAGTTCCATTTTTCATACACGAGTGCATGGCTTTACAACATGATTTCAACATGGCTTACACTCATTTTTGGACCTTGGTGCATCACTTGATGGGCCTATCACACTCCCATGCAAGCATGCAAGATAGATTTTCAAATTTTGCTAGAAATGGAAGTGTGCAAATATAATTTTCATTGGCCTATAAATAGAAGCTCTCTTGCTCAGAAATAAGGACCTCATGCGCCATCTTTGATTCAGCAACCCTAAACCCTCACCATTAAAGGATAAGTTTGAAGATTTTCCTTAAAAAACGAGTTTAAATCTCCCACTGTTTTTGAGATTGAAACTCCAAGAGTCCATCCCTTTCCTTGATTCTATTCTACTCCATCAAGCATCTGAAGCAAGGCCAAGCATAATTGAGAGTAAGATCGTGCCATTCTGAAGCTCCACTGAAGGTGAATTTCCAGATTCTTTTCACTCTTCGATTCTCTCTTATTTCTCCATTATTCTTATTGATTTTTGGTTGTCTGAAGTTCTACCAATGTAGGCAACAAGATTGAGTTTCTTAGAGGTTAAATCGAAGCAACTCAGATCATGATCCTCAAAATTCAACTCCATGTATCTTCTTATATACTTGAAGTTAGACAAAATTAAGGACAGATTCGAGCTCCTGAGCATTTTTTCTTTAAATCTATGTCTTGCTTTTTATTTTGGTGATGGTTGAAGGTGGACCAGTCCGATGAGGTCCACCGAAGAAGAAGACCAGAGCTCTGGCTCCGGCGATGTGTTGGCATTTCTCTGAACCACATGATCCATTTGAATTGTTTTAATCTCACGCGTGGGTTGTGATTACCATGCTTGTTGCGTTGTTGACTCAAGACCACATGGAACGCGCGCTAGGGACCATCTGATATGTCACTTCAATTAATGAGGGAGATCAGATGGTCACATATTTTTGTAATTTCTATTTTTCATTTTTATTGTTTTATTTTCATTAATTCATATTAATTTTAATATTGATCCAAAAAATATGGGACTTTCACAAAAAAAAATCAAATATCTTTCTTATTCATTTTCTGAATTAAAATGATTTTTTGAAGCAATATTAATATTTTTCATGATTTAATTTTTTGTGTGCATATTTTTAATTGTTTAAAAATACATTTGCATTTCCAAAAATATTGAAATTTTTTCTCCAAGGTCCTTTGACATATGATAAATCTCTTGGTCATTTATTTGGTGTTTTGAAGAGGTTTTAGGTTTTTTGATCAAACATAATTTAATTTAATGCATGTTTAATTGATTTTTAATTATTTAATTGTGAATAAATTGTGTTGAGATATTTTTATTGACTTATGAAGTTTGACTATTGTGTTTGGGCCTTGGTCAAGGTTGATTTGACTTTGTTGGATTAAAATAATTAGATTTAAGGGATTGATGAAATGTACATCTCATCTCCCAAAATGCATGAATGATTTTCATTTGATGAAATCCTTTCCTTGTCCAATTTGTGTTTGTCTCATTTCCCCTCCCTCTTCATCTTTGATCCCCTTTTATCCCATTCATTCCATTGACCTATGATATATGTATATCCTAAGGCTAATTGGTTGATAAACCAATATAAGTATGGATGAGGTTAGGTCCACCCTTTTGCCATTTTATTTTAAGTGTGGTATGTTTTAGGAGTATGGTTCATTATACCATATCTCTAACATGTATTAACACTAAAATTTCTATTGCCCGACCTCAGATAGTTGTGACTTCTACATAAGTCCAATTTTGATTACTTAACATAACGCTAAATTTTGACCCAAAAGCATAGCATTCTAGTAAGTGAGATTGTAAGTCTCCCCCCTTTAATGGTATTGTGTGGAAACTTGACCTTCTTTCCTTCCTTTGGAAGATGTCTTGGTTCAAGGATTCATGCTTGTGAATAGAGGGTTGAGTGTTCTCCAAAGAATGACTTAATTAATTGAAAAGAAAAACTCCACTAACATCTAATCAACTAACATTTGACTAACTTTAATTAATCTTGCTTTTATTCAAGTCGTTTACTTTATGCAATTTTTATTCAAGTCATTTACTATCTCATTTGACAAGCAAAAACAATACTAACATCTAATCAACTAACATTTGACTAACTTTTAATTTCAAATCATTTACCTTATGCACTTTAAATTCAAGCTCTTTTATCATTTTTCATTATTCATATCATTTAACTTGTTTATTTTTAATGCCATTTTTTACTTTGCTCATTTGAGCCATATATTGTGATTATATATATTTGTTTGTGTACCTTGTTTGTGTACCTTGTTTGTGTTTCTGGTCTTAGGACCTTAATGTACATAATAAACAACAAAACCCTAAAAAATGTTTATGTGGACTGTTGGATTTGATCTGAGACTTGGACTTAGAATTAGGCAACATTCCCTATGTAAAAAGACTTGGCCAATGCCAACTTTTCTGAAGCCAAGCCATTGTGAATTGAACTTTCATCTGATAAAAGCAATGGGATCCACTTGAGTTCATATACTACATGGTTTTGATGCAAATGTGACTTTGAACCCGTGTTTAATGCCTTATTTTGAGCCATTCAAGGAGTATGTCATCTAATACATGGGGAAGATTTTTAAGAAGACTATGAAGTTGCTAGCTTGGATGTGGCTATCTTTATTTGATACCTTGTTCCTCATCTTGCTTGCTTGTTGATATTGCTTGATTTTAAAGTCCAAAGGAAAAGAGGGTTTCTATATGACATTCTTGTCTATTGGATTGCATCCCACCGGTAAGATCTTTTAAACTCTTAACTTTTAAATTCTTGCTTAGGATTAGTCTCTTCATCTCCTCCCATTTATTAAATTTTAAATCTCTCCCTCTTTTCAAAAACATTATATGTTTGTGATTTTTAAACATAGACTTTATTGCAAATTAGAAACTTTGGCCTTATGTCATTGCATTTTTAACTTCTCTTCCTTAATCAAACTTGTAAATGAACTTAACCATACTTGACTTAAAATTTCAAAAGACAAAAAGAACTACCACTCATTCAAACTCTTTTAGGCCTTTTGTGCCTCTTCTAAACTTAAAATTTTGTTAAAAGCAATCAACTCACTTTGAAATTGATACCACGAACTACGAGGTTTTGATCCCTCATTTTTATGTTGGTACGTAGGCACAAGTCCGAAGGTCTTGTCAAACACAAAAAAATAATTAATAAATTCTTTTATCATCTCCCTACTCTATTTCTTTCAAACACCTTTTACCCCAAAACACATACACACATAAAAAGGGCTCCCTAGGAGTACCTAGGACACTTTGGGTGATAACACCTTCCCTCTGTGTAACCAACCCCCTTACCTGTAATCTCTGGCATTTTATTAGTTTTGATTTGAAAACTTCTTATCTTGGGGTTTTGTTCGTACTTTTCCCTTTACCTTTGGAAACAATAAAAGTGCGGTGGAGACTCTGGTTTTATTGACGTTAAGTTTATCCATAGCAATTAGGTCATGAATTTACCGCTACAAAAATAAATGGCGACTATGTTGGGGAGTAGTCCTCAGTTGGTTTAGCCTACTTTTTTATGTGTATAAAATTGTATATTTGATGTTTGTATGATATAATCTGCTTGTTGTGCTTGGTGATCTCTGAATTGTGAGATAAGTTCTAACCCGAACTTGAGGGAAATTAAGATAGGAGGATGGTATAGTCATGTTTGACTTGTGTGGAGTAGTCCTTAACAAGTTGGCTTGAGACTCATATACTAAGTGGAGACCCTTTTGGAGTTATGAATGTCACACAAGTTATTTGTGTTTAGGCATTAATTTCTCTAATTTGGGGTCCGAGAAGTGAGGACCGTAGAATATTAACCCAACTTGGCCTATTTAGGACGTAGTGCGGAGACTGTTCATGTGTAGACTTGATAACAGTTGTTAGGCGATACTACACTCAGACGAGTTTCTCTTGAGAATATTATGGGTAGATAAGTCAGTCATCCTAACCTGTAATATTCGATAGATGGAATTAAGACTCTGGGAACTTTTTAGAACATGATCTATAGGTTTTATCCTTAGTACACTCCTTTGGGATGGTTCTTAACCTAACTCCATGCTCATGACTCACAAGAAACCCTTTGATTCTTGGTTGATTCAATCAAGTCTTGTAAATATCAATGAAACTTGGGTGTTGATAAGGTGAAAACCATAATCCACCAAAATGGATGATTGATCTTGACAATGACTTGATTCATCCCTTGACCTTTGTTGGTTTGCCTTGTGTGTGATCCCTTATTTGTGATTATCGCATTCATGCATTCATGTGCATCATAACATTCATCAAACGAAAAATAACTTCAAGGAACTGAGGTTTTATTTGCGAATATTTTCAGACCATGGATTATGGACAATGGAACACTAAGAAGTACAATTTCAGATGTCCGGATTTGAAAGTTAAGGAAGCTATCATCTTTTGTATTAGATCCCTTGGACTTTAAGCAATGTCATGAGAAGCTTTTGTCTATGTTATCTGCTGATGTAGTGGAAGGACTATTGAGTGTGTTGGTTCAATTTTATGATCCTCTCTACCGTTACTTCACTTTTCCTGATTATCAGCTTGTGCCTACGTTAGAGGAGTATGCCCATCTCTTGGGAATGCATGTTTCTAACAAGGCGCCTTTTTGTGGATTGAAATAGATTCCCATATATTATATCATAGCTGGAGCTCTTCACTTGAAGAAGTCTGAGATTAAGGCTCATTGGGTGAAGAAAGAAGGAAGGTTTGGATTGAATTCTGAGTTTCTCATTGGGAAAGCTACTGCCCTTGTTCAAGCCGGTAGTGTGGATGCTTTTGAAGATATCTTTGTGTTGCTCATCTATGGTTTAGCTCTGTTCCATAACATAGACGGTTTTATTCATGTTAATGCCATTAGAATCTTCTTGATTGGGAATCTTGTGCCTACTTTGTTGGGTGATATGTATTTCTCTTTGCATCTAAGGAATTCTAAAGGTGGTGGAACGATTGTGTGATGTGTTCCTCTTCTGTACAAGTGGTTTATTTTGCTCTTGCCTCAGACGCCTGCTTTTATGGAGAACAAACAATGTCTACGATGGTCTCAGAGACTTATGTCTCTCACTAATGATGATATAGTTTGGTATGTGTAAGACACCAATTTTGACCCTAAGATCCCTCATGGCATCATTACATTGCATTTGCATTGCCTCAAGGATCATAAGTATCTTGGTTCCCCTTGCCTTTGGGTAGGATCTCTTGTGAATGGTTTGAGATCACCAAGCATGCTTGAATTGTATATTATTGCTTTCCTCATTCTTATTTACTAACCAAAAGCATAAAAATATGTCACTAACATCTTTTGTTTGTAGCTTGAGTAGTCACAAGGTCAAAAGCTTTTAGGAGATCATTTGTGCAATGATATGGTCAAGAGAAGATGAAAACAAGCATGGTAATGGTTCCCAAAGCTCTCAAATATGCCTCCCAAGTATCTCAGTTCATCATTTTGATCAAGCAAATCAAAGGGTTTGAGGTGTGTTTCCCAAGGAAAACCTAAATTCATCTGATCATCAACAATGCCTTGCTCATGAAGCAACCTCAACCCATGGTCAAATACAATAAAGGGAAGTTCTTTAATTCATCATTTCATGCATATTTGAACTTATTTGGGTGTCCTCAATCATCAATTCATCAAGAAATGAGTTTTGGACTTGAGAAGTTGATCAATCAATTCATCTAACTATTTTGAAAGGCACTGAGACCTAACTTTTTATGTGTTGGTAAAATGGAGATGATACCAAGAGAAAATATGTTCTTAAGGACAATATGAACAACTTTCATGTTCATCAAAAATTGACTTGAAGCTTGGAAGTTCATCATCCATTCCAAGACATTATAGGTCATTTTGACTGAAACCTTAATTTTGGGTCAACTTCCCAAGGACATAACTCCTTCATTTTTCATGATTTTGAGGTGGGACTCTGAATTGGAAAGATTAATGTGTCTACTTCAAATGTTATGTTGAGAAAAATGGCAAAATCTCAAAATAAATACACGTGATAATGCAAAACATTATAGGTCACTTTGGACCAAATGCATTGAAATGTGAAAAAGTCCAACTTCAAGTGCCCATAACTTCTTCATCAAAAATCCAAATGATGCAAAATATAAGTCCAAATTGATTGACTTGAAAAGATCTACAACTTTCATGTTAAATATTTTATCATTTGGGTCTTGCATCATTGAGACAGAGGGGCTTGAACATTGGCCAAATTTGGAAATTTCACATATGCATGTTTTGCACCCTACACTTCAAGCTCAAATTTCATTAATTTCCAAGGCCCAATTGGAGTTTTGATCAACATAGCATTTGTTCCTTATGCAACAAGATTTCCACCATTACCCATAAGCCTATGTTTCAATTTTGGAAATATCATTTTCGAAGAAGAGAACCTTTTAGTGCATTTTTGGAAATTCATTTCAAACACATTGCATGAGCTCATGATATCATAAATGCACGTCCATTCCTTCTAATTATGATATAAGCAATCAATTCCAATCAGAATTGGGCCCTCCATGCGCCTGTACATGCCCATGCATGGAGGCCCTCTTCTCCCATGCACACTTTGTTCATGCATATCAGACGACTTTGGCTATAAATACAAGTGCTTTGCTCTTCATTTCCTCAACCTAAAGGCACCTAAACCTCTGCTGAATTGAATCCACACCCATACCAAAGGAACAAATCTCAATTTTCTCTAAAAATTTCAGATCTAGAATTCAGTTTCCTTGTCTGTTTTCTTAAGATCTAAAGTTCCTAGACCTCTTCACCTTGATCCATAGAAGCTTCTGTTTGCAAAAGAATTCAAAGATAGTGACTCGATTCATCTCAATTCCAAGGTTTTGCTCAACTGCATTTTGCTTCGAAACAACTCATATATTGTTCCATTTGCCTTGATATTGTGTGATCTGAAGTCCTCTGTATAGAGGCATCATTATTGTGTTCTTAATTTTTGAAACCAAGCAAGTTCAGTTAAACACCACCAAAGTTCCATCTCCGATTTCTCTCTCAATAGGGATCTAGAGTGAAATTGAGTGGCATAAGAGTGATGTACATCACTCCACCTTTCATTTGGTACCTGGATCGTGCGTTTTGGTGCACATTTGTTCTTCTGCAAATTTGAGCTCTCACCGGAGCTAGCCGGAGAAGACGATGGCGCTGGCCACCGTCTGGTCTCCAGATCCAATCGTGGCCGTCCATTTTCATTTCCATATTAGATCTAGGTTGTCCAATGTTATGACCATTTTTAAATGTTTGTGTGGTTGCATTGACTCATGTGTATTGTGGAAGCGCGCTCAGATTCGTCTGATCTGCCAGATCAATTAATGAACTGGATCTAACGCCTCTCCTTTTTTTCTTATTTTTAATTTCTGATTTCTATTTTCTTTTATTTATTTTAATTCCATTTTATTTCTAAAATCCATATCTCTTTCATTATTGGTCCAAAAATTATGGGACCAATTGCATTATTTCTCTTTTAATTTCTAGTTTCTAAAAATGATTTTTAATATTTTTTATTTTATCATTTGCTATTTTTTAATAATTATTTCTTTTCTGGTTATTTTTAATTCATTTTAAATAGTTTTTGATATTCAAAAAATACAAAAATATTTTCTCAACCTCTTTGAATGATGATAGATCTATGAAAAATATTCTTATCAATTTATTAATTGATTTGAGATTTATTTGATATTTTAGTTCAATTAGGTTATTTTTATGCATTTTTATTTGATTTAAAATAGTTTATGACTTTTAAAAATGCTGAGATTTTTTGTCAAACTTTGTTTGACCTTGTTGAACTTGGGATAATTCACTTGGACTTTTAAAAGTTGATTTGAAGTGAGTTTGAAGTTTGACCTTTCTTTAATATTTTAATTCAAGTTTTATTTGAAATATTAAAAATGCCAAA